>NC_046166.1:11225362-11577862 GCF_011064425.1 Rattus rattus | reverse complement strand
CCATTACGTTTTGGAATGAGAAAATGTTTTCAATGGTAGAAGTTGCTCTTCAAATGTAGAAAACATTTTCTAAAAGTGCACAATGCATTTTGGTTGTATCTACCCCTCACCACCTCCCATCTACTCATCCCATGACTTTCCCACCAGACTCCATTCTGGTATCAATTAATTAAATAAAATTTTACTTATCTATTTATGATAGCAATTAATGATGTAATATTCCAATTTTTATTCATCCTCTGCATCCAAGTAATGCATGTCATGTACGAAAAGGAATGTGGTCTCTACCTTATTGCACCAATACAGTCACTCTATCACTGGTCATTTCCTCAAACCAAAATCAAACCCCCCTCCCCAAAAAGAGCAACTGCTATCAGCAACTCAGCAAGGGTGAGGATGTCAGAAACCCCTTCTCCATGGCAAAGAAGAAGCATATAATCCCTCACGACCAACACAGAATCATATATATGTATATGTATATATGCACAAAGAACAATAAGAATTAAAAGAGAAAGATGTATCAGTATATAAATAATAATGAAATATAAAAAGTAATTTTAAAAAGTCCTGATAGGACATTATGAAACCAGAAGCCTCCACAGTAGATTTAAATGGGTTCATTTACTCTTGGCCATTTGCTGATTCACATGAGTACTGCACCTAAGAAGAGTTTATTTCCTTAGAGATTCCATTAGAAAAAAACTAAATTTTCAATTGCAAGGTGTTATCAAGTGAAGATACTCCAGGGTTAAGAATGGCTGCATGAGGCCGCTTCTCCAATTTAGGACTGAGTGCTCCAAGGTGTCTCACTCTACATAATGTCTGCTTATGGGCCTCAGTATGTCTTGTGATCTGCTTGAGAAGGACTCTGCTCTGATGCTAATTGAGCAAGGCACTGTTCTATGAGTATAACAGATCACAGAAATCACTTTTTCAATCTTTCTTTTGTAGAGAATCCCATTTACATTATCCCCAGGACACTCACCTATCCAGTCTTAGGTTCTTGGTCAGCCAAGCAGTGGGAGGTGTGGTATCCATGTCAGTGAATGAATCCTAAGTCAAGGCAGATATCCGTCGGTTATTCCCACAATATTTGTGTCACAGTACTACAAGCATATCTAGTGACCTGAAATGATTATACTCAAACGTTTTTTACTATGATTAGAGTATATGGGGTTTTTTTTCTAGAAAAAAATGCAGACATTTCTAGGAAAGAGTAAATGCTTGAAAGCCGCGGAATCCCAGCTTTGGATTTCTCACATCTCAGACAGCGCTTTCCACTCCTGGAGCATCTGCTGTCTCAGTGAAGCTTCTGTGATGAGCACAGTCAAATACTCCATGTGTTGCCTCTCCAGTGGCCATGCCCAAAGGCTGGGGGCACATGGAAAACAATACAGATGTAAACAGAATTCTCAACAGATACTCTTACTTAAAGAAATGTACTATGAGAAATGTTCCACATCCCTATTCATCAGGGAAAAGCAAATAAAATGATTGTGAGATTCCATCTTATATCAGAAGAGCTAAAACGAAAAAGGAAGTAAAAGTGTATGCTAAGAGGGAGGGGAACACTTTTCTAATATTGCAGGAAGTATAAACTTGTACATTAATTTTGGAAGTCAACACTTTGGGTTTTGAGAAAAAATGCTTAAGACAAGTTCACTTGCTAAACTATTTTCATACAGTCTTAATTGTTAATGGCTAGAAACAACCTAAAATCCTTCAACTAAAGAAAGGATAAATATATATTTTTCACTTAGACAATGGAGTATGCTACAGCTGTTAAATTCATCATCTTGTTCCATCCTGGCAAAGGAATGGAACAAGAAAACAAATATAAACTGACTTACATGTGGAAGTTATGTTTAAAGTAAAGAACAGGTGTGCTACAATCCACATCCCAGAGGAGCTAAGGAATAAGAGGAATGAAGATAACGATGCATGCGTCTCACTGTGAAGAAGAACCATAATAGATATCTATCTTATGTATACTGGTGTGGGGTGCAGTTAAGGGAGGGCTCTAAAGGAAGTTGAGAAATGGAAAGAAGAAGAAGCAATTGGGACAACAATGGGAAAGAGTGCTGGGATAATGAAGAACTGTGTTTTGTTATCTCTGGGACAAGCTGGAAACCAAGTGCAATGAAAACTTCTAGAAATCAATGATGGATAATCCAAGATAGGATTTCAAGAAGTTGGGGATACTGGGCCTTCTCCTGCAACCAGAAAGTCTTCCAGTGTGCAGATTAGGATATCAGCCCAGCCACAAAACATTTCACCTACATTTTGTACTGCCTACAAGATGTGCTGTAGTAAAGGTGGCACAGAAATTGTCAAAGTGTCTGATAAATGCCTGAATACATTTGAGACCTATGCCATGAGAGTGTGTCCACCACTACCAATTCTTGGAGTACCAAGAACCACAGTCTGGACTACCCAGAGGCACAGATGCACGTAGAGAACAGATAGAAACAAATGAATTCAAAAAATGCCAATGAAAGATTTCTAATAATATTCTGATATACCCTCTATTGTCATCAGAAAACCTTCACTTAGTAAATGATGAAAATCAATGCAAAGACACACAGGCCAACATTACGTAGAGATAGGTTGTAAGAATTTTTGTAGGAGTTGGGGTTAAAGGAAAACAGAAGAAAAAATGCAGCCAAATTGAGCCCATATAGTAATGGGAATGAATGGTCCACCAGAGAACCTGCATGGGGAGGGAGTTAGAAGCCTACATTTGACTGCCCGAGGCCCTCAGCACCTTGTGACTCTAGTGTAGGTTCATCTTCATGTGAAGTCTTAACAGTGGTAGTAGGGTCTGTCTCTGCCTCTGTTCCCTGTGCATGGGAGCCTCTCCCCTCACTGGGTTTCATTCTCTAGCCTTAGTAGAAGAAGAGGTGCCCTGGATTAATGTAAACAGAGAAGCCATGGCTGCTATATATATTTGGGAGACCTGACCTATTCTGAATAGGAAGGAAGGAGGAACTGCTAGAAATGATGCAGATAGTGCTAGTGGAGAGACAAAGAGACTGAGAGAGGTCAGAGAGAGTAGGATGGATACATGGAGAGAAGCAGGGAGGGAGAGTGGGAAGAAGTTAGGGAGGGACAGAATAAGGGAGGGAGAAAGGGAGTGACAGAGAGAGACAGAGACAGACAGTAATACAGAGAGACAGAGCAAAATGTAGAGAGACACAAAGAGAGAAACTCAACAACAGGCAGATTGACACAGAAACAGAGAGGGAGAATAGAATAAACATTCAACAACCAAAAGTAAAGGGTTGTGTCTATGAATGTTATTTTAAGGGTCTTTAAGATGTTTCCCTCCCCTCCTTAGTGTTGGTCAGTTTCAAAACAGACGGCATTGGTGACTCAGGTTTTGCTTTCACATAAACATGTCCTGATCCAAGAGAATTCAAGGCCCAAATCTAAACATACTAAAAGCAATATATAGAAAACCAACAGCTCACATCACAGTAAATGGAGAGGAACTTGCAGCAACCCAACTATAATCAGGATAGAGAAAAGGCTGCCCACTCTCTCCCTACCTATTCAATATAACTATTGAAGTCCTAGACAGACAAATTAGATAACAAGGAAGGTTATAGGGATTCAAATTGTAAAGGAAGAGGTCAAAATAGCACTGTTTGCCTATAGTATGATGGTGTACTTATGTGACTCCAAAAATTCAACCGGATTATTCGGACAGCTGACAAAACATTCCTGCAAAGGACTGGGATATAAAATTAACTCAAATCAGTAGTCTTCATCTACTCAAGGATAAACAGAATGAGAAATAAGTGAAAGATGTGTATGACCAGAACTACAAGTGTTTGAAGAAAGAAATCAAAGATTATCACAGAGATGGTTCACTTTGGAGCCAAACCACTCTTAAGAGTAGAAAAGGTATAGAGGAAGAGATGGGATACAGGGCAGTGAGGGAGATGAGGAAGTAGAGAAATGATGGCTGCCACACACCACAGGGTGGGGACAGAGAAAGGGTGGTGATGGTTGCTCAAGTTTCATTCAGTTGCTGTGATAAGGACCAGGACTGAATGCTACTAAGGAAAGAGAAAGTTTTCTTGCAGGTGACAGATCACAGTCCAACACTGGAGAGAATCAGATCAAGGACTCCAGCAGGAATTGAAAGAAGAGGCAATAGAGGATGAATCTGCTCTGAAAGAGTGCTAGGGTGCCGGCTTCCATCTTGTAAGTCGTTGGATGTCCCTAGGTCAGCTGTTCTCAAAGGGCTGAAAACCTCTGGGCTTAATCTCTAAATTAATCATGGTCATGGAAACTAACTCTGGGAAAGAAAACTCCTATACAGGCACTCTGATATTGTGGGTCTATTGCCTGTCACAGGTATGCATGTGATCTATTTCCACACCAAACACATACAAGGTCATGTAAAAGCAAGGGAACATGCCTGGGATATGTTTATGTTAGACTGGGATAATTAGGGCTGAAGTTATGAGTACAATTAAAGATGCAGTTCAACAGTAGTGACTCAGCTTGCAAAACCGAGGTACAGTCTATTTTGAGAAATCTCTGGGAACAGTGGAGTGGAAAACAGATGTATACCTGTGTGAATTTAAAATCTCTGGAAATGGGAGGTGACGTGGAAGCCTTTAAGAAAATTCCTGTTAGAAAGAGACAGTAATGGAACCACCCTCTTCAAAATGACCTAACAATGCAGAACCTTAATAACCAGGCAACCCATTGGTTAGAGAAAGGCCTGCAGGCTCACTTGTTAGAGACAGTAGAGAGGGCAGGATATTCTCTTGCTGTCTTCACACTACTCAAGGCTCAGGACTCAAGGAAGATAACAGGAAATGCCACAAAAGTGTTTGCAGGCACAGGGTTCACTCTTGCCTTCAACGCCTCTGGCCATTTTCCTGAAAGGGGGAAAACTTGACCAAAGCCAGCCAAGCAAAAGACCACACAGACCAGGTAACCACTCTGTTTTCTCTTGCTGTTATGCATAGAAATAATTCAGGGAATCATGGAATGAGGAGAACCAATCAGATGTTTGCACATTTGTGCCAGCTTGAACCATCCACTTTGAAGTTTTTTCAGGTTGATAATGCTTCTGCTCAAAAGAACTAGATAGAGACCTGGAGAGAGGCATGGAGTTGAGAATGCATCTGCTCTAAAGACCCAGATGGAGCCCAAGAGATTGGTATGGGTCAGGGCACAGACTGTGGTTGAGCAGATGAACACACTGGTGCCTTCTCTGCAGGAAAGGGAACCCTTGGTTGTCCTTGCTTTTCTGTCTACATATACAAGTTTTGCAACACTCCTACAGTTATTGGACCTGCTGTTTGTGAGGTGATTGCCCATCTCCAATCCCATAGTTCTCAGAGCATCCTGATGTTTTCAGGAATTTCCCTCCCTTCCCCTGTCTCTGTATCTCTGTCTCTGTCTCCATCTCTGTCTCTCTCTGTCTGTCTCTCTATCTCTGTCTCTCCCTCTCTGCCTATCTCTGTCTCTCTCTGTCTCTGCATATTTCTTTCTCTTTTATCTGTCTTTCTCTCTATCTCTGTTTCTATCTCTCTTTGTTTCTCTCTCACACTTTCTCATTCTTTTTCTCTCCATTTCTGTCTCTGTCTCTCTAGGAGGGAAGGAGATTGGAAGGGTAGGAGGGAGGTAGGGAGGGAGAGACAGGGTCAGAGACAAAGAAAGACAGACAGAGTAAGAAAAACAGAGACACAAAGACACACTAAGACACACAGCAACAGGCAGATTCACAGAGAAATGGAGAACGAGAAAAGAAAAAGCATTCAAGAACACAAAAGTAAGGGGTTGTTTCTGTGAATGTTGTTTTAAGGATCTTTAAGGAAGTTTCCTCCCCTCTTTTGAGATGGTCAGTTTCCAATAATTCTGTATGGGTGACAGGCTTATAGGTATGGCATAAACTTGTGCTGATCAGCCAGAATTCAAGGCCCATACCTCAACATAGTAAAAGCAATATATAGCCAACCAGCAGCCCACATCACACTAAGTTGAGAGAAACTTGAAATAACCCCACTGAAATCAGGAACTAGACAAGGCTGCTCTGTCTCTCCCTACCTATTAAATATAATTCTTGAAGACCTAGCCAGAGCAATTAGACAATAAAAGGAGGTCAAAGGGATATAAACTGGAAAGGAAGAAGTCAAAATACAATTATTTGTAGAACATATGATATTATACTCAAGTGACTCCAAAATTTCCAACACAGTACTCCTACAGCTGATAAACAACTTAACCAAAGTAGTTAGATATAAAATTAATGAAAACAAATCAGTAGACCTTATGTACTCAAGGATAAACAGGATGAGAAAAAAAATTAGGGAAATGACACCCTTCAAAATATACAAAAATATCTATAAAATAACTTGGGGTGACTTTAATCATACAAATGAAAGATCTTTAGGACAAGAACTTCAAGTCTTTGAAGAAAGAAATCAAAGAAGATTCCAGAAGATGGAAAGATCTCCTAGGCTCATGGATTGGCAGGATTAATGTAGAAAGGCCATCTTGCCCAAAGCCATCTACAGATTCAATGAAATACCCATTAAAATTCTTAATCAATTCCTCATTGAGTTAAAAAGAGCAATTTGCAAATTCATTTGGAAAAGGAAAAAAGAACTTAGGATTTCAACAAGAATTCTAAACAATAAAAGAATCTGGGAAAATCACCCTTCCTGACCTAAATCAGTATTACAAAAAAAAAAAAATCTTGACAAAAACTTCAATATTGGTACAGAGACAGACATGTGGATCAATAGAATAGAACTGAAGACTTAGAAATGAACGCATACACCTATGGTCACTTGATCTTTCACAAGTATCTAAAACTATCCAATGGAAGAAAGACAGCATTTTCAACATATGGTGCTGGTTCAACTGGAGGTCAGCATGGCAAAGAATGCAAATTGACCCATTCTTATCTCCTTGTACAGAGTTCTAGTCAAGTGGATCAAAGACCTCCACACAAAATGAGACACACTGAAACTAATAGAAGGAAGGTGAGGAAAAGCCTTGAACACATAGACACAGGGGGAAATCTCCTGAAGAGAACAACAATGGCTCATGCTTTAAGATCAAGAATCAACAAATGGGACCTTATAAAATTGCCAACCCTCGGTACGGGAAACAACACGATCAATAGGATTGAATGTCAAACAAAATGTGAGGAAAAGGTCTTTACCAACCCTATATTTGATAGATGGCTAATATCTAATATAAACAGAGAACTCAAGAAATTAGACCCCAGGAAATAAAAAAAAATCCTATTAAAAATGGGGTACAAAAATAAATAAAGAATCCTCAATAGAGGAATCCTGAATGGCTGAGAAGCACCTAAGAAATGTGGACTGAACAAAGGGACAGAAGGTGGTGACCCCTCCAGATGAATTAGGGAAAATCTGAAGGAAGCTAAGGTAGTATTCAACCCAGTAGGAGGGCCAGCAATCTCGATTAACCTGGACTCTTGAGATCTCTTAGACATTGGATCACCAACTAGGCAGCATACGCCAGATGAAATGAGTCCCCCAACCTATGTATAACAGAGGACTCCTGGGTCTGAATTCATTCATAGAAGATTCACCTAATCGTAAGAGACTGAAGGCCCAAGTTTAGAAGTCCTGTGGGGTGGGTAGGTTGGGGACATCCTTGTGGAGATGGGTTTGGGGCAGAACAGGCATGTAGGGAAGAGGTATGGGATGTGGAACCCTCCAGCATTGGACCTGAGCAGAATAAAACATAGAGCGTAAAAAATGAATAAATGAATGAATGAATGAATAAATAAATTTTAAAAAAGTAAATGTCTAACGTCCTTAGTTATCAGGGAATGGCAAATAAATGCAACCTGAGATACCAGCTCCCACCACCCAGTCAAAACAGCTATGATCAAAAAGTCATGTGACATTAGATGCTGCTGAGAGGGTGGAGAAATAGCAAAACTCCTCCACTTTTGGTTAAACTGAAAGTGGGTACATGCATTCTGAAAAATTGGTGGTTTCTCAAAAAATTGGACATAGTACTAACTGACGTCCCAGCTCTACCACTCCCAGGAATACACCCAAAAGATTTTCTGACATATGACGAGTACACATGCTGCACTATGTTCATAGCAGCTTTATTTATAATAACCAGAAGCTGGAAAGAACCAGATGTCCTTCAACAGAGGAATGGAAACAGAAAATGTGATGCAGTACATACAGGAGTACTACACAGCTATTAAAAACAATGATTACATGAAATTATCAGGCAAATGGATAGATCTTGAGAATACCAACCTGAGAGAGGTAACCCAGTCACAAAGGAACACACATGGTCTACACTCACTGTAAAGTGGATAGTAGGACAAAAGCTTGGATACCTAAGAAAAAATTCACAGATCATAAGAAGCTCAAGAAGAAGGAAGACCAAAATGTGAAGCTTCATTCCTCCTTAAAGGGGAGAACAAAATACTCAGGACAGGAAATTCAGAAACAAAGAGTGAAGATGGACTGAAGAGAAGGTCTTTCAGAGACTGCCTCCCCTGGGGACATATCTCATGTGCAGCCTCCAAACTCAGGCACTATTGCTGATTCCAAGAAGTGCCAGCTGAATGGAGCCAGGTATGGCTGACTCCTCAGAGGCACTGCTGGAACCCTACTGACACACATGAGGATGGTTGTACCTAACCATTGGACTGAACAAGGGGAACGCAATGGAGGAGTAAGAGAAAAGACTGAAGGAGCAGAAGGATTTGTAACCCCAGAAGAAGAACAGCAATATCAAACAAACACATCCCACCAGACCTTCCAGGGACCAAACCACCAACCAATCAGAACATCTGGAGGGACCCATGACTCCAGCCACACATGTAGCAGAGGATGCCATTGGCCAGCATCATAAAGAGTAAAAGCCCTTGGCCCTGTGAAGACTCTCTTCCCCAATGTAGGATAACACCAGGGTGTTGAGGGTGGAGTGGGTGGGTGGGAGTGGAAGCATCGTCAGAGAAGAGGGGGTTGGGAAGAGGATATGGGTAAGGGGGTAAAGCAGATAACATTTGAAATTTAAATACCAAAAATATCCACGAAAAAGACAATTTTAAAAAAATAGCAAAAAAAGCACATGTTGAACAGGAATTGGAGTAGTTCAGGCTCAAAAGCAGCAGGAAGAAGGGGATGTTGAGCAGCTACTGACAGAGAAAAGCTGTACCAGTCATTGGTGTTAAACTACCAAGTGTTATGCAGGAAAAGACAATGAAGAAGAAGTCAGCCATCTTGGAAGTCCACAATTTTGTTAACTCTATGGTTGCTTATAATCAATTTTTAATTCCTAATCTCATTGGGTTAGTGGTAATAATTATTCTTCCTCGACTTTTCTATCACAGTTCTATTATTAATTCTAGTGTGGTGATGCATCTACTTGATTCATATCTACACTATGGCAGCTGTGGGAGTTGTGTGGCTTCCTTTGGAGACATTATCAGCCTCCTAGATGCTTGGAACATAATCCTCATGTCACATAATCCTTCTCTATACAGACTTTTCATGTCTTCATAATTTCCAACTTATCAAGTGGAACTGGCTTCTTCACAGACGAATCCTCTGAACTTAGATGTCCCTGTTCCCATTAACAATAAATTCAACAGCTCACCTGCTTCTAGGAACAGAGCCATCAATAGTCCTAGAGTTTATCCATTGTGTTTTATTTTGTCTCACCAGAGGATACAGATCAAGACCATGATGTGTATCTAGGTTCCTTTGAAGGGAGAGTTAGTTCCCAGGATTATTTGTGTACAAAATCATTTTAAGGAATTCTAACTTTTGCCTTAATCCATAAGGAAAGTTACATTCTACCAAAACACACATAAACCAAACACACACATATACACACACCCCAAAAGCAAAAACACATGAACACATACCCACAGATGCAAGTGTATGCTAGCATGTCTGCATGTAAGTACTACCTTGTACTTTCTTGAATGAACATGCACAAATAAACCTAACACATATAGCAAAGCTTTCATGCAATGCCCTCCTCACATGTACCCTGAGGCATAACCATGCACATGCATATGAACATGCAAGAGATCCTGAACAACTTTTGGGAATTGAAACAAAAGAAACTAAGTAAACATCAGAGGGAAGAGTAAAGGAGCAATGAACTCAACTCTACTTCATTCGACAAGAACGACAACTTATTAATTTACTTTAACACCGCCCACCATTGTGGAGTAGCAGGGAAGTCTGATCTCATGCACATGGTGTTTACCCCTCACATCACTGGCTTGTTAAACTGTGACCCAGACACTCTGTGTGAATGAGGGAGATGACCAAGGGATAAAGAGTGAATGACTTTGGAAAAATATTACTGAGAAGAGCAGAAAAAGAAAACAGAGTATAGAGGAAGAGATGTGATAACAGGGAGGAAGAAAGATTAGGAACTAGAGAAGATATTGACTGGACATGACACAGGATGGGGACAGAGAAAGTGTGGTGTGTTCTGTTCAGGTTTCATTCAATTGCTTTGACAAGCACCAGGACTAAATGATACTAAGGAAAGAGAAAATTTTCTTGCATGGGACAGGTCACAGCCGACCATTGGAGAGAATCAGATCCAGGACGCAATCAGGAAGTGAAAGAAGAAGCAATGGAGGATGGATCTCCTCTGAAAGAGTGCTAGGGTGCCATCTTCCATCTTATAAGTGGTTGGATGTTCCTAGGTCAGAGGATCACAAAGGGCTGTAAAGCTACTGGCTTAAGCCATGATAAAATAATCATGGTGGTAGAAACCGACTCTGTGAAAGACAATCCCTATGCAGGCACACTGACACTGTGGGGATGCTGCTGTCACAGGCATGCATGTGATCTCATTCCACACAGAACACATACAAGGTCATGTAAATGCAAGGAGAACAGCCTAGGGAATGCTTATAGTAAATTGGGATAATTAGGGCTGAAATTATGAGTATGGTTACAGATGCAGCTCAAAAGGAGAGACTCAGCTTGCAAAACTGATATCTACCTATGTTGGCTTGTGTACCTAGAAAATGGGAGGGGGCATGGGAGCCTTTAAGGAAAGTTCTGTTGAAGAAGGGACAGTGATGGAACCACCCTCTTCAAAATGACCTAACAATATAGAACCTTGGTAACCAGGCAACCCGCTGGTTAGAGCAAGGCCAGCAGGCTCACTTGCCAGAGACAGTTGAGAGGGAAGGATGTTCTCTTGCTGTCTTCGGACTACTCGAGGCTCAGGCCTCAAGAAAGACAACAGGGAAGGCCACGGTGGTGTCTGGAGGCACAGGGTTCGCTCTTGTCTTCGACGCCTGTGGCCATTTTCCCGAAAGGGAAGGTCATCGACCAAGACCAGTCAAAGCCAGGAACACACAGACAAGGTAACTACTCGGACTTTTCTCCATTTTTCGCAGAGTAATAATTCAGGAAAATTTGTAATAAGTAGATACAATCAGAATGTTGTAGACCTGTGACCTTTTGAACCTTTTGCCTTGATCTTTCCTCAGGGTGAGATTGATTCTGCAGCACAGGACCTGAGCGAGCCCTACAGAGACTCCAGCATTAGGACAGAGGCTGTGGTTAAGCTAGGGAACAAGCTGGGGCCTTCTCTACAGGAAGGGGACACCTTCTATGTCCCTGCCTTTTCGATCATATACCAAAGATTTGACACCCCCCTACTGGTACTGGACCAGCTGTTCCTGAGGTGAGTGCCAATTTCAAAGCCCATAGTTTTCACATCCTTCTGTTCATCCTGGGTCTTTCTGTTTCTGGCTCTGTCTCTCCCTGTCTCTCTCTGTCTCTCTCTCTCTGTGTTTGTCACTCTCCCTGTTTCTCTTCATGTCTCTCTCTATATCTCTGTGTCTGTCCTTCTCTCTCTCTCTCTGTCTCTCTCTATCTATCTCTGTCACTGTGTCTCTCTCTCTGTCTCTCTCTGTCTCTCTCTGTCTGTCTCTCTCTGTCTCTGTCTCTCTCTGTCTCTCTCTGTCTCTCTCTGTCTCTGACTCTATCTCCCCCTCTGTTCTGTCTCTGTCTGTCTATCTCTCTCTTTCTTTGTCGTTCTCTCTCTCTCTCTCTCTCTCTCTCTCTTGCGAGTATGTGTGTGTGTATGTGTGTTTGTGTGTGTGTGTGTGTGTGTGTGTGTGTGTGTGTGTGTGTGCCCAACTATTTATTGTATACATCATTGTCAGGACCCAGTAACATGCATTAAGAAATTTTTTTCTCCCATGCTTGGTCCAAGTGATATGGCTGTCCAATGCTCTAAAATGGATGTCGCTGTCACCTCTACCTTGGAATAGCACTTTATCCTTCAATCGATATTACTGAGGCCTTGGTGAATGCACTTCTTTCAAATGTAATGGAGGTTTAGGAAATATCGGAATATCCAATAAAGATGTATCAAACATGGAGATCTCTGAAGCATAATACATGGGACCATATGACCACAGAGATATCCAAGTAGAGATGCACATGTTCAACCTTTGCACAGTTACAGTGAAAGCACGGACTGTGTACAGGTGAACTCATAATTCTGAGAGCAGCCGGAACTGCCCGTTTTATGTGAGGGTCCTGGGACTTTACAGGTGACATTCTCTCTGGTCTTCTCTAGGTGTGCTAACTTCAGCCCTCATTGTGAAGAGGATGAACAAATAAATAACGCCCTCTGTAGCTTCCTGGAAACATGGATGAACAAGAACACTGAGGACTATTGTGAACCCTCGGAACTGTTCATACTGAAATATATAAAGGCCTATTTTGATGTGTGTATTGCACACTTAGATCTTACTGTCCATGTCAATAGGTTCCTGACTCTCTTGCAGGACAATCAGGCCAAGGATTCCCATCCAAGGATGAGCACGGCTCAGATCTGGGGAGACACATCCTCAGATCCACAGATTGGATGGGTGTAAAACAGCAGGAAAAGAGCCACTCTGGAGCCAGAACCAACTTGTGCATCAGAGCTGTAACGCACAAAACCTCCAGAACTTTCTGTGAAGCATGAGTAGTTGCACCCAGATGTGGCAGCAGCAGCACAGACAGCACACATGATAGCAGCTGTTGAACTTGTGTGTCAGTCCGTCTGTCTGTAGATACAGTGTATCTTTCACTAACTTCCTACTTGCTACAGTGGGCCTACCTATTCAGAGAACCGCCCTGTCACACCTTGTGTGTGCCTGCCCTGTATCTGTGCTACTGCTCCTGCCCCGGGTGCTCAGCCCCTCACTTCAGTCCAGCAGCAGTTCCAGCCCCACACCCAGCCTTCTCCCTCCCCTGAGATATCACCTTTTTATTCTTTCTGATCTTTTCCACTTTGTGTTTAAATATTGGTTTTAATAAATTGTTATTGTTTGTTTTCATTTTTGTCAAAGTTGTCTATGGTACAAAAATAATTTTAAAAAGTTAAACATAAGCATAAAATTATTAAATGTCATGCTTAAATTATGATTGGTAAAATCTTAGTCATTTTTAAAGGATGTATCCACATGACTAATAGCACATGTAATAACACTCACCATTACCTTTCAGTAAACTTCAAACTAAGTCTGAGGAGTGGGACTCCTTCAGCCCCGTGGTAAGAATTCAGTTCACATTGAATTGTGTATACTTTTATACACATAAATTTCAAGTTTAGCAAGGGTGTGATGTCATAGAACTATGGCATATTTCTGCGGCTCATGGAAAATGCCTTACCTACTTCTGAAATACTTTCTCATTTCTTCAATAATATAAGAACAGATTAATTGAAGGCTAATTCAAACTATAACTTGCAAGTTTCATTGTTACTGTGTTAGCCAATAAGCTAAACAAGAGTCTAGAATTAGACTTAATGAATAGATCTGTGCAGACAGAAAGTTCAAATTTTAACTCCAGGGACTTGGGAAGAGAGTTTTTAATGGGTAGGAATGTGCTCTTCAATTGAAGAAAACATTTTCTACAAGTATACAATGTGTTTTGATTGTATCTACCCCTCATCACCTCCCATCTATTCATCCCTGATGTCCCAAACACTCTCCCTCCTGGTATTTAATTTTTTTTGTTTGTTCGTTTAAATAATTGCTTATAATTATCACAATTTTCGTTACACCTTGCATCCAATAAGTGTGGATCCTGTAGGAATAGGTATATGGCTAGTGACTTAGTGCACAAGGACAGCCAGTCTACCACTGGTCACAATCTCAAACCAAAATGATTCTCTCCCTCCCCAGAAGTCAGCAACTGCAGTCAGCATTTCAGCTAGGGAGAGGACGTCAGAAACTCCTTCTCTGCAGCTAAGAATAGGCATAAAAATCAAAGATGCACAGGATTCCCATAAAAACATTAGCTAACCTAGAATCCAAAATGTATACACCATGGACTTATAGAGTAAAAAGAGAAAACTAATTATATAAAAATAATGAAATTCAAAAAGTATACAAAAAAGTCCTGATAGGACAATATGAGACCAGAACGCTCCATAGATGTAAAGGGGTTCATTTTCTATTGGCCTTCTGATCTGAACATGAGGCCTGCACTTAAGAGTAGTTTGTTTACCTAGAAACTGTCTTGGAGAAAAATAAACTTTCATTTGCAAGTGCTTATCAATTGTAGGTTATCAATCCTAGGTTATGAATGGGTGCATAAGGCTGCTTTGCCAGTTTAGGACTAAGTATTCCAAGGTTCTCCCTATGCATAAGGTCTGGCTATGAGTCTCAGGATGTCTTGGGATCTGTGATCTGCTTCAGGAGGAAGCTTCTCTGATGATGGTTGAGCAAGGCAAGGACCTGAGTCTCTCAGGTCAATAGGAATCATTTTATTACTGTTTCTTTAGCAGAACTAAGTAGTATTAGCTTTACCCTGGCTGTCCTATCCATCTCTTTAGTCTCAGGTTCTTGGTCAGCCAAGCAGTATGGTTTCCATCTCAGGGATTTGCATCTTAAGTCAAATCAGATTCTGTTAGTTACCCCCACAATATTCATGTCACAGTAGTACACACATATCTTTCAGACTGGACACTATTATAAATCATAGTTTTTGTAGCTTGGTTAACCTTTATGTTTCTTCTTTGGAAGCACACAGAGTACCTCCCATTACAATGATGCTAGCACGTAGGGTAGTGGTTTAGTGTAGACAACAGCTCAGTTACCTTACTTTCCAGGCTCACCACTATGCGCCAATTTTCAATAAGTTAATCTTGTTCAGGTGTTGTCCAGGTAACCAGAGCTGTGGTGAGTGCATATGTGGACGAGTAGTGTCTCATGCAGAAGACATTTCTCACTTCTCCTTCCTACCCTTCAGCTTAGGCAATAATGCTAACATTTCCCTAACATTGCCCTTTTACTCCTTCTGATATTTCAATGTTGTGTTTATTTTAAGTATTGGTTTTAATAAATTGTTTGTATTTGTTAACATTCTCTGAAATGCTATCTAATAATGAGGGAACATATCTGCAAATTATGAATATTCCCTTTGATATATTATTTTAAATGTATTCAAAGTTGCTTAAGGAAAAAATATAATTTGAAAGAAAAACCAAAATCTTTAAAACAATTAAGTGACATGCTTATGGTATAAATTTATATGTCTTAAATGGACTTTTTTCTCAGGAAGTAATACACATCACTACTAAATCACATAGAATAAAGTTCAATTTGGCTTTCAGTAAACTTTTTCAGGACTTGTTGGGTGGCACCACTTTCCTCCAGTGGAAACAGTACAAGTCACGTAGATATGATTACATTTTACAACAAGATATTCCGAGGTTTCATGAGGATGGGGAATCATAGAACCATGGCTCATTACTAGGGCACATGTAGAAGGCCTTAACGTCTTTCAAAGATACGTTGCCAAGTCTTTGAAGTTACACAGACAACTGAATTTACTTTGTTCCTCCCATGATGTGTAAATTACCCAAAGAATTAAAATCAGAAAGCCGAACTGCACAAATGACCAACAGTAGAGGAAGGGATTAATTGTACTATATGCCTTGCTATGGCATAGGCAAGGTTCAAAGTTACTGTGCTAAGCCAAGAAGTCAAAGACAATTCCAGAATTAAGCAAGAATATCGGTAATGAATACATCTATAGAGGCAGAGAGATGAAAGTTGACTTCCCATGATATTTTGGAATGAGAAAATGTTTTGAATGGGTAGGAAGTTGCTCTTCAAATATAGAAAACATTTTCTAAAAGTGCACAATGCACTTTGAATATATCTACCCTCACCACCTCCCATCTACTCATCCCATGACTTTCCCACCAGACTCCATTCTGATATTAATTAATTAAATAAACTATTATTTGTTTATTTATGATAGTAATTGATGATTTAATATTCCAATTTTGTTTACCCTCTGCATCCAATTAATGGGTTCATGTACGATCTGGAATGAGGTCACTGCCTTATTGCACAAATAGAGCCACTCTAACACTCGTCATTTCGTCAAACCAAAATCATCCTCCCTCCCCCAAAGACAGCAACTGCAGTCAACAACTCAGCAACGGCGAGGATGTCAGAAACCCCTTCTCCATGGCAAAGAAGAGGCATAAAATCCCTCACGACCAATAACACAGAATCCATATTATATATATGCACAAAGGACAATCAGAGTTAAAGAGAAAAAATATCATAATAATGAAATTAAAAAGCAATTTACAAAAAGTCCTGATAGGACATTATGAAATGTGGAGTCTCCTCCATAGATTTAAATGGGTTCATTTTCTGTTGGCCATTTGCTGAAGAACACGAGGACTGAACCTAAAAAGAGTTTGTTTCCTCAAAGATTCCCTTAGAAAAAAATAAATTTTCAACTGCAAGGTGTTATCAAGTGGAGATATTTTGGAGTAAAGAATGGGTGCATGAGGCCACTTCTCCAGTTAAGGACTGAGTGTTCCAAGGTGTCTCACTCTACATAATGTCTGCTTATGCGTCTCAGTATGTCTTGAGTTCTGCTTCTGAAGGACGCTGCCCTGATGCTAAATGAGTAAGGCACTGCTCTATGAATATAATAAATCATGAGAAATCATGTTTTTACCCTTTCTTTTGTAGCGTATTCCTATTGACATTATCCCCAGGTCTCTCAGCAATCTACTCTAAGGTTCTTGGTCAGCCACACTGTGTGAGGTGTGTTGTTCATGTCAGTGACTTAATCCTAAGTCAAGGCAGATATCTCTTGGTTACTCCCACAATATTTGTGTCACACTACTACATGCATATCTAGCGACGTGACACCAATATATTCAAAGATTTTGTACTATGATTAGTGTTTATGGGGTTTTTTTTCTAGAAAAATTAAACACATTTCTAGGAAAGACTTGATGTTTGAAAGCCAATGAATCTGAGCCTTGGATTTCTCACATCTCACACAGCACTTTCCTCTCCTGGAGAATGTGCTGCTCAGTGTAAGGACTGTGATGAGCACAGTCAAACACTCCATGTGTTAGCTCTCCAGTGGATGTGCCCAAACGATGGGGGCATATGGACCAACAAGACAGATGTAACAGAATTTTCAACAGAACACTAGGAGAAGAAATGCACTATGAGAAATGTTCAACATCCTTATTCATTAGGGAAGAGCACATAAAATGATTTTGAGATTCCACCTTACATCAGAAGAGTTAATACAAAAAAGGAAGTAAAAGTTTATGCTAAGAGGGTGGGGAACACTTTTCCAATGTTGATGGAAGTAGAAACTTGTACAACAATTTTGGAAGATGACACTTTAGTTTTTGCGAAATATGCATAAGACAAGTTCAATTGCTAAACTATTTCCATACAGACTTAATTGGTAATGGCTAGAAACAACCTAAAATCCTTCAATTAAAAAGTGGATAAATGTGCTCGCTTCGGCAGCACATATACTAAAATTGGAACGATACAGAGAAGATTAGCATGGCCCCTGCGCAAGGATGACACGCAAATTCGTGAAGCGTTCCATATTTTTAAAGGCTGGAAAACAACTTTCCAAGCAAATGGTCAGAAAAGCAAGCTGGAGTAGCCATTCTAATATCAAATAAAGTCAATTTTCAACTAAAAATCATCAAAAAAGATAAGGAAGGACACTTTATATTCATCAAAGGAAAAATCCACCAAGATGAACTCTCAATCCTAAATATCTATGCCCCAAATACAAGGGCACCTACATACGTAAAAGAAACCTTACTAAAGCTCAAAACACACATTGCACCTCACACAATAATAGTAGGAGATTTCAACACCCCACTCTCATCAATGGACAGATCATGGAAACAGAAATTAAACAGAGACGTAGACAGACTAAGAGAAGTCATGAGCCAAATGGACTTAACGGATATTTATAGAACGTTCTCCCCTAATGCAAAAGGATATACCTTCTTCTCAGCTCCTCATGGTACTTTCTCCAAAATTGACCATATAATTGGTCAAAAAACGGGCCTCAACAGGTACAGAAAGATAGAAATAATCCCGTGCGTGCTATCGGACCACCACGGCCTAAAGCTGGTCTTCAATAACAATAAGGGAAGAATGCCCACATATACGTGGAAATTGAACAATGCTCTAAACAATGATAACCTGGTCAAGGAAGAAATAAAGAAAGAAATTAAAAACTTTTTAGAATTTAATGAAAATGAAGGTACAACATACCCAGACTTATGGGACACAATGAAAGCTGTGCTAAGAGGAAAACTCATAGCGCTGAGTGCCTGCAGAAAGAAACAGGAAAGAGCATATTTCAGCAGCTTGACTGCACACCTAAAAGCTCTAGAACAAAAAGAAGCAAATACACCCAGGAGGAGTAGAAGGCAGGAAATAATCAAACTCAGAGCTGAAATCAACCAAGTAGAAACAAAAAGAACCATAGAAAGAATCAACAGAACCAAAAGTTGGTTCTTTGAGAAAATCAACAAGATAGATAAACCCTTAGCCAGACTAACGAGAGGACACAGAGAGTGGGTCCAAATTAACAAAATCAGAAATGAAAAGGGAGACATAACTACAGATTCAGAGGAAATTCAAAAAATCATCAGATCTTACTATAAAAGCCTATATTCAACAAAACTTGAAAATCTGCAGGAAATGGACAATTTCCTAGACAGATACCAGGTACCAAAGTTAAATCAGGAACAGATAAACCAGTTAAACAACCCCATAACTCCTAAGGAAATAGAAGCAGTCATTAAAGGTCTCCCAACCAAAAAGAGCCCAGGTCCAGACGGGTTTAGTGCAGAATTCTATCAGACCTTCATAGAAGACCTCATACCAATATTATCCAAACTATTCCACAAAATTGAAACAGATGGAGCACTACGAACTCCTTCTATGAAGCCACAATTACTCTTATACCTAAACCACACAAAGACCCAACAAAGAAAGAGAACTTCAGACCAATTTCCCTTATGAATATCGACGCAAAAATACTCTACAAAATTCTGGCAAACCGAATCCAAGAGCAGATCAAAACAATCATCCACCATGATCAAGTAGGCTTCATCCCAGGCATGCAGGGATGGTTTAATATACAGAAAACCATCAACATGATCCATTATGTAAACAAACTGAAAGAACAAAACCACATGATCATTTCATTAGATGCTGAGAAAGCATTTGATAAAATTCAACACCCCTTCATAATAAAAGTCCTGGAAAGAATAGGAATTCAAGGCCCATACGTAACATAGTAAAAGCCATATACAGCAAACCAGTGGCTAACATTAAACTAAATGGAGAGAAACTTGAAGCAATCCCACTAAAATCAGGGACTAGACAAGGCTGCCCACTCTCTCCCTACTTATTCAATATAGTTCTTGAAGTTCTAGCCAGAGCAATCAGACAACAAAAAGGAGGTCAAGGGATACAGATCGGAAAAGAAGAAGTCAAAATATCACTATTTGCAGATGATATGATAGTATATTTAAGTGATCCCAAAAGTTCCACCAGAGAACTACTAAAGCTGATAAACAACTTCAGCAAAGTGGCTGGGTATAAAATTAACTCAAATAAATCAGTAGCCTTCCTCTACACAAAAGAGAAACAAGCCGAGAAAGAAATTAGGGAAACGACACCCTTCATAATAGACCCAAATAATATAAAGTACCTCAGTGTGACTTTAACCAAGCAAGTAAAAGATTTGTACAATAAGAACTTCAAGACTCTGAAGAAAGAAATTGAAGAAGACCTCAGAAGATGGAAAGATCTCCCATGCTCATGGATTGGCAGGATTAATATAGTAAAAATGGCCATTCTACCAAAAGCGATCTACAGATTCAATGCAATCCCCATCAAAATACCAATACAATTCTTCAAAGAGTTAGACAGAACAATTTGCAAATTCATCTGGAATAACAAAAAACCCAGGATAGCTAAAACTATCCTCAACAATAAAAGGACTTCAGGGGGAATCACTATCCTTGAACTCAAGCAGTATTACAGAGCAATAGTGATAACAACTGCATGGTATTGGTACAGAGACAGACAGATAGACCAATGGAATAGAATTGAAGACCCAGAAATGAACCCACACACCTATGGTCACTTGATTTTTGACAAAGGAGCCAAAACCATCCAATGGAAAAAAGATAGCATTTTCAGCAAATGGTGCTGGTTCAACTGGAGGTCAACATGTAGAAGAATGCAGATCGATCCATGCTTATCACCCTATACAAAGCTTAAGTCCAAGTGGATCAAGGACCTCCACATCAAACCAGACACACTCAAACTAATAGAAGAAAACTAGGGAAGCATCTGGAACACATGGGCACTGGAAAAAATTTCCTGAACCAATGGCTTATGCTCTAAGATCAAGAATCGACAAATGGGATCTCCATAAAACTACAAAGCTTCTGTAAGGCAAAAAACTGTGGTTGGGACAAAGCGGCAACCAACAGATTGGGAAAAGATCTTTACCAATCCTACAACAGATAGAGGCCTTATATCCAAAATATACAAAGAACTCAAAAGTTAGACCGAGGGGAGACAAATAACCCTATTAAAAATGGGGTTCAGAGCTAAACAAAGAATTCACAGCTGAGGAATGCTGAATGGCTGAGAAACACCTAAAGAAATGTTCAACATCTCTAGTCATCAGGGAAATGCAAATCAAAACAACCCTGAGATTTCACCTCACACCAGTGAGAATGGCTAAGATCAAAAACTCAGGTGACAGCAGATGCTGGCGAGGATGCGGAGAAAGAGGAACACTCCTCCATTGTTTTGGGATTGCAGACTGGTACAACCATTCTGGAAAACAGTCTGGAGGTTCCTCAGAAAATTGGACATTGAACTGCCTGAGGATCCAGCTATATCTCTCTTGGGCATATACCCAAAAGATGCCCCAACATATAAAAAAGACACGTGCTCCACTATGTTCATCGCAGCCTTATTTATAGTAGCCAGAAGCTGGAAAGAACCAGATGCCCTTCAACAGAGGAATGGATACAGAAAATGTGGTACATCTACACAATGGAATATTACTCAGCTATCAAAAACAACGACTTTATGAAATTCATAGGCAAATGGATTTGGAACTGGAAAATATCATCCTGAGTGAGCTAACCCAATCACAGAAAGACATACATGGTATGCACTCACTGATAAGTGGCTATTAGCCCAAATGCTTGAATTACCCTAGATGCCTAGAACAAATGAAACTCAAGACGGATGATCAAAATGTGAATGCTTCACTCCTTCTTTAAAAAGGGGAACAAGAATATCCTTGGCAGGGAAGAGAGAGGCAAAGATTAAAACAGAGACTGAAGGAACACCCATTCAGAGCCTGCCCCACATGTGGCCAATACATATAAAGCCACCCAATTAGACAAGATGGATGAAGCAAAGAAGTGCAGACCGACAGGAGCCAGATGTAGATCGATCCTGAGAGACACAGACAGAATACAGCAAATACAGAGGCGAATGCCAGCAGCAAACCACTGAACTGAGAACGGGACCCCCGTTGAAGGAATCAGAGAAAGAACTGGAAGAGCTTGAAGGGGCTTGAGACCCCATATGTACAACAATGCCAAGCAACCAGAGCTTCCAGGAACTAAGCCACTACCTAAAGACTATACATGGACTGGCCCTGGACTCTGACCTCATAGGTATCAATGAATATCCTAGTAAGAGCACCAGTGGAAGGGGAAGCCCTGGGTCCTGCTAAGACTGAACCCCCAGTGAACTAGACTGTCGGGGGGAGGGCGGCAATGGGGGGAGGGTGGGCAGGGGAACACCCATAAGGAAGGGGCGAGGGAAGGGGATGTTTGCCCGGAAACAGGGAAAGGGAATAACACTCGAAATGTATATAAGAAATATTCAAGTTAATTAAAAAAAAAAAGACGTATATCAGTCAAGAAAAAAAAAGTGGATAAATATATATTTTTCATTTAGAAAATGGAGTACGCGGCAGCTGTTAAAATCATCCTCTTGTTCCATCCTGGCAAAGGAATGGAACAAGAAAACAAACATACAGAGACTAACATGTGGAAACTATGTTTAAAGTAAAGAACAGGTATGCTACAATCCACAAACCCAGAGGAGCTAAGTAATAAGACAAACAAAGATATAGATTCATGCATCTCACTGTGAAGAAGAACCACAATAGATATCTCTCATATGTATATTGGTGTGGGGTGCAGTTAAGGGAGGGGTCTAAAGAAGTTGAGAAATGGGAAGAAGAAGAAGCATTTGGGCTGACTACAGGAAATAGTGTTTGGATAATGAAGAATTATGTGTTGTTATCTCTGGGACAAGCTGGAAACCAAGTGCAATGGAAAGTTCTAGGAATCAATGATGGGTAATCCAAGATTAGATTTCGAGTATTTTGAGATATTGAGCCTTCTCCTATAACCAGAAAGTCTTCCAGAGATAGATTAGGATATCAGCCCAGCCACAAAACATTTCACCTACATTTTGTACAGCCTACAAGATGTGCTGTAGTAAAGGTGGCACAGAAATTGTGAAAATGTCCAAAAAATGCCTTGATACATTTGAGACCTATGCCATGAGTGTGTGTCCACCAATAACAATTCCTGGATTACCAAGAACCACAGGCTGGACTACCCAGAGGCACAGATGTACATAGACACCAGATAGAAAATAATGAATTGTCAAACTGCCACTGAAAAGATTTCTAATAATATTCTGATATTCTCTGAGATTGGTCCTACTCTCTATTGTCATCAGAAAAGCTTCACTTAGTAAATGATGAAAACCAATGCAAAGAGACACAGGCCAACATTAGGTAGAGAAAAGTTGCAAGATTTTTTTGTAGGAGTTGGGGGTTATAGGACAACAGAAGAAAAAATGCAGTCAAATTGAGCCCACACAGTACTGGGAATGAACGGTCCACCAAAGAGCCTGCATGGGAAGGGACCTAGAAGCCTACATTAGAATGCCCTAGGTCCTCAGCACCTTCAACTCTAGTGTAGCTTCATCTTCATGCAAAGTCTTAAAGGTGGTAGCAGTGTCTATCTCTGCCTCTCTTGCTTGTGCATGGAAGAATCTCCCCTCACTGGGTTCCATGCTCTAGCCTTAATAGAAAAAGAAGTGTCCTGGCTTAATGAAAACTGAGAAGCCATGGCTGCTAAATATATATGGGAGGCATGCCCTGTTCTGAAAAGGAAGGAAGGAGGAACTACAAGAAATGATGCTGATAGTGCTAGTGGAGAGAGAAAGAGACTGAGAGAATTCAGAGAGGGCAAGATGGATACATGGAGAGAAGCAAGGAGGTATAGAGGAAAGAAGGTAGGGAAGGACAGAATGAGGGATGGAAGGAGTGACTGAGACAGAGAAAGTGAGACAGAGACAGACAGAAATACAGAGAGACAGAGAAAGATGTAGATAGACACAAAGGGAAACACACAATAACAGGCAGATTCACACAGAAACAGACAGGGAGAATAGAATAAACATTCAACAAAAAAGTAAAGGGTTGTGTCTGTGAATGGTATTTTATTCGTCTTTATGATGTTTCCCTCCCCTCCTTAGGGTTGGTCAATTTCAAAACAGACTATATTGGTGACTGGGCTTTTGCTTTTGCATAAACTTTTCCTCATCTGACACACTTCAAGGCCCAAGCCAAAACATACTAAAAACACCTGAGAAAATGTGCACTCACTAAAGAATAGAACGTGGTGACCTCTCTGGTTGAATTATGGAAATGTTGAAGGAAGCTAAGGAGAAAGTCAACCCTGTAGTGGGACCAGCGGTCTCAATTAACCTGGACCCCTGAGATTTCTTAGACAGTGAATCATCAACCAGGCAACACAAACCAGCTGAGATCAGGCCGCCAACACTTGCATAACAGAGTACTCCCCAGTCTGGGTTCATTTATAGAAAACAGAGGTAACTCAGGAAGGAGTCCCAGGAAGTTTAGGGGTCCTGTGGACTGGGTAGGATGCGCACATCCTTGGGAAGACAGTTGGGATGCAGCAGGGGATCCAGGTGGATGAATGCCATTTGGTACCTTCTGGGGTTGGACCTAAGCAGAATTAAATATGGAGTGTATAAATAATTGAATGAGTGCACGAATGCATGAATGAAAAATGAAGGAAACAATGAAATAATTGATGAATTAAAAAAAGAGGAGTGTACAACATCCTTAGTTATCATGGAATTGGAATAGAAAACTATCCTGCGATACCTACTTACACATCACTATCAGAATGGCTAAGATCAAAAACTCAGGTGATGGACTACACTCTGCATACATCTCTGACTCAAGAGGAAAACACCAAAGACCATCTGGGACTCTGGCGCACAGGGCTCCCCGAAAGGGCGGTGCAGGTCCTCCTGGTTGCTGCTCCCAAGGAGAGCTCATAAGCAACACACCACGAGCAAACTTGAGCCTCGGGACCACAGGTAAGCTCAACTTTTTTGCTGCAAGCGACCTGAATGGTGGCCTCAGGACACACAGAGGCAAAATTCCTCTAGGACCAGACACTTCCGGTTTTTAGTGGGAGTCCCAATCTCGCACTCCCTGCCTCCAATTCACTGCTCCCAAACACCATGGGAGAGAGAGCTCACCGCCCGAACAGGTGGGCACTCCTGAGACTGCAGAGTGGAAGAGACCACCAACACTGCCCACCCCTGCCCACATCCCTGACACAAGAGGAAACTATATACGGCCTCTGGGTTCCCATAGATAAGGGCACAGGAGCAGCAGGTCCCCAGCATCTGAGACACCGCCGGAACCTGAAGGGACTGACTGGATAAACAGTTCTCTGCACCCAAATTCCATGGGAGGGAGACCTAAACCTTCAGAGAGGCAGACACGACTGGGAAACCAGAAGAGACTACACTCTGCCCACATCTCTGACTCCAGAGGAAAACACCAAATGCCATCTGGGACTGTGGCACACGGGGGCTCATGGAAAGGGCGGCGCACTACCTCCTGGTTGCTGCCCCCACGGAGAGCTCATAAGCAACACCCCACGAGCAAACATGAGCCTCAGGACCACAGGTTTTCTGCTCCAAGCGACCTGCCTGGTAAACTCAGGGCACAGGCCCACAGGAATAGCTGAATACCTGTAGATAGGAAAAACTCCTCGCCCAAATGCAGAATACTCTGTCCCCATAACTGGCTGAAAGAAAACAGTAAAACAGGTCTACAGCACTCCTGACACACAGGCTTATAGGACAGTCTAGCCACTGTCAGAATCAGCAGAAGAAACACTAGAGATAATCTGATGGTGAGAGGCAAGCACAGGAACCCAAGCCACAGAAACCAAGACTACATGGCATCATAGGAGCCCAATTCTCCCACCAAAGCAAGCACAAAATATGCAAACATACCAGAAAAGCAAGATCTAGTTTCAAAATCATATTTAATCATGATGCTGGAGGACTTCAAGAAAGACATGAAGAATTCCCTGAGAGAAACGCAGGAAAACATAAATGAACAAGTAGAAGTCTATAGAGAGGAATCACAAAAATCCCTGAAAGAATTCCAGGAATACATAATCAAACAGTTGAAGGAATTAAAAATGGAAATAGAAGCAATCAAGAAAGAACACAGGGAAACAACCCTGGATATAGAAAAGCAAAGGAAGAGACAGGAGCCATACATATAAGCATCACCAACAGAATACAAGACATAGAAGAGAAACTATCAGGAGCGGAAGATTCCATAGAAATCGTTGACACAACTGTCAAAGATAACATAAAGCAGAAAAAGCTACTGGTCCAAAACATACAGGAAATCCAGGACTCTATGAGAAGTTCAAACCTAAGGATAAAAGGTATAGAAGAGAGTGAAGACTCCCAGCTCAAAGGACCAGTAAATATCTTCAACAAAATCATAGAAGAAAACTTCCCTAACCTAAAGAAAGAGATGCCCATAAGCATAGAAGAAGCCTACAGAACTCCAAATAGGTTGGATCAGAAAAGAAACTGCTCCTATCATATAATACTCAAAACGCCAAATGCACAAAATAAAGAAAGAATATTAAAAGCAGTAAGGGAAAAAGGTCAAGTAACATATAAAGGCAGACCTATCAGAATCACACCAGACTTTTCACCAGAGACTATGAAAGCCAGAAGATCCTGGACAGATGTCATACAGACCCTATGAGAACACAAATGCCAGCCCAGGTTATTGTATCCTGCAGAACTCTCAATTAACATAGATGGAGAAACCAAGATATTACATGACAAAACCAAATTTGCACAATATCTTTCTACAAATCCAGCTCTACAAAGGATAATAAATGGTAAAGCCCAACATAAGAAGGCAAGTTACACCCTAGAAAAAGCAAGAAACTAATCATCTTGGCAACAAAACAAAGAGAAGAAAAGCACACAAACATAACATCACATCGAAATATGAATATAACAGGAAGCAATAATCACTATTCCTTAATATCTCTCAACATCAATGGCCTCAACTCCCCAATAAAAAGACATAGATTAACAAACTGGATACACATCGAGGACCTTGCATTCTGCTGCCTACAGGAAACACACCTCAGAGACAAAGACAGACACAACCTCAGAGTGAAAGGCTAGAAAACAATTTTCCAAGCAAATTGTCGGAAGAAGCAAGCTGGAGTAGCCATTCTAATATCGAATAAAATCAATTCAACTAAAAGTCATCAAAACAGATAAAAGGACACTTCATATTCATCAAAGGAAAAATCCACCAAGATGAACTCTCAATCCTAAATATCTATGCCCCAAATACAAGGGCACCTACATACGTAAAAGAAACCTTACTAAAGCTCAAACACACATTGCACCTCACACAATAATAGTAGGAGATTTCAACACCCCACTCTCATCAATGGACAGGTCATGGAAACAGAAATTAAACAGAGATGTAGACAGACTAAGGGAAGTCATGAACCAAATGGACTTAACAGATATTTATAGAACATTCTATCCTAAAGCAAAAGGATATACATTCTCCTCAGCTCCTCATGGTACTTTCTCCAAAATTGACCATATAATTAGTCAGAAAACAGGCCTCAACAGATGCAGAAAGATAGAAATAATCACATGCGTCCTATCAGACAACCACGGGCTAAAGCTGGTCTTCAATAACAATAAGGGAAGAACACCCTTATATACATGGAAGTTGAACAATGCTCTACTCAACGATAACCTGGTCAAGGAAGAAATAAAGAAAGAAATTAAAGACTTTTTAGAATTTAATAAAAATGAAGGTACAACATACCCAAACTTATGGGACACAATGAAAGCTGTGCTAAGAGGAAAACTCATAGCACTGAGTACCTACAGAAAGAAACAGGAGAGAACATATGTCACCAGCTTGATAGCACACCTAAAAGCTCTAGAACAAAAAGAAGCAAATACACCCAGGAGGAGTAGAAGGCAGGAAATAATCAAACTCAGAGCTGAAATCAACCAAGTAGAAACAAAACGGACCATAGAAAGAATCAACAGAACCAAAAGTTGGTTCTTTGAGAAAATCAACAAGATAGATAAACCCTTAGCCAGACTAACGAGAGGACACAGAGAGTGTGTCCAAATTAGCAAAATCAGAAATGAAAAGGGAGACATAAATACAGAATCAGAGGAAATTCAAAAAATCATCAGATCTTACTACAAAAGCCTATATTCAACAAAATTTGAAAATCTGCAGGAAATGGACAATTTCCTAGACAGATACCAGTTACCGAAGTTAAATCCGGAACAGATAAACCAGTTAAACAACCCCATAACTCATAACGAAATAGAAGCAGTCATTAATCTCCCAACCAAAAAGAGCCCAGCTCCAGACGGGTTTAGTGCAGAAATCTATCAGACCTTCATAGAAGACCTCATACCAATACTATCCAAACTATTCCACAAAATTGAAACAGATGGAGCACTATCTAATTCCTTCTATTAAGCCACAATTACTCATACCTAAACCACACAAAGACCCAACAAAGAAAGGGAACTTCAGACCAATTTCCCTTATGAATATTGATGAAAAAATACTCAATAATATTCTGGCAAACCAAATCCAAGAGCACATCAAAACAATCATCCACCATGATCAAGTAGGCTTCATCCCAGGCATGTTTAATATACGGAAAACCATCAACGTGATCCATTATATAAACAAACTGAAAGAACAAAACCACATGATCACTTCATTAGATGCTGAGAAAGCATTTGAAAAAATTCAAAACCCCTTCATGATAAAAGTCCTGGAAAGAATAGGAATTCAAGGACCATATCTAAACATAGTAAAAGCCATATACAGCAAACCAGTCACTAACATTAAATTAAATGGAGAGAAACTTGATGCAATCCCACTAAAATCAAGGACTAGACAAGGCTGCCCACTCTCTCCCAACTTATTCAATATAGTTCTTGAAGTTCTAGCCAGAGCAATCAGACAACAAAAGGAGATCAAGGGGATACAGACCGGAAAAGAAGAAATCAAAATATCGCTATTTGCAGATGATATGATAGTATATTTAAGTGATCCCAAAAGTTCCATCAGGGACTACTAAAGCTGATAAACAACTTCAGCAAAGTGGCTGGGTGTAAAATTAACTCAAATAAATCAGTAGCCTTCCTCTACACAAAAGAGAAACAAGCCGAGAAAGAAATTAGGGAAATGACACCCTTCATAATAGTCCCAAATAATATAAAGTACTTCAGTGTGACTTTAACCAAGCAAGGAAAAGATCTGTACAATAAGAACTTCAAGCCTCTGAAGGAAGAAATTGAAGAAGACCTCAAATGGAAAGATCTCCCCTGCTCATGGATTGGCAGGATTAATATAGTAAAAATGGCCATTCTACCAAAAGCGATCTACAGATTCAATGCAATCCCCATCAAAATACCAATACAATTCTTCAAAGAGTTAGACAGAACAATTTGCAAATTCATCTGGAATAACAAAAAACCCAGGATAGCTAAAACTATCCTCAACAATCAAAGGACTTCAGGGGGAATCACTATCCCTGAACTCAAACAGTATTACAGAGCAATAGTGATAAAAACTGCATGGTATTGGTACAGAGACAGACAGACCAGTGGAATAGAATTGAAGACCCAGAAATGAACCCACACACCTATGGTCACTTGATTTTTGACAAAGGAGCCAAAACCATCCAATGGAAAAAAGATAGCATTTTCAGCAAATGGTGCTGGTTCAACTGGAGGTCAACATGTAGAAGAATGCAGATTTATCCATGCTTATCACCCTGTACAAAGCTTAAGTCCAAGTGGATCAAAGACCTCCACATCAAACCAGATACACTCAAACTAATAGAAGAAAAAGTGGGGAAGCAACTCGAACACATGGGTACTGGAGAAAATTTCCTGAACAAAACACCAATGGCTTTCCCTCTAAGATCAAGAATCAACAAATTGGTTCTCAGAAAACTGCAAACTACTCTAAGGCAAAGGACACTGTGGTTAGGACAAAATGGCAACCAATAGATTGGGAAAAGATCTTTATCAATCCTACAACAGATAGAGGCCTTATATCCAAAATATACAAAGAACTCAAGAAGAGAGACCACAGGGAGCCAAATAACCCTATTAAAAAATGTGGTTCAGAGCTAAACAAAGAATTCACAGCTGAGGAATGCTGAATGGCTGAGAAACACCTAAAGAAATGTTCAACATCTTTAGTCATAAGGGAAATGCAAATCAAAACAACCCTGAGATTTCACCTCATACCAGTGAGAATGGCTAAGATCAAAAACTCAGTTGACAGCAAATGCTGGTGAGGATGTGGAGAAAAAGGAACACTCCTCCATTGTTGGTGGGATTGCAGACTGCTACAACCATTCTGGAAAACAGTCTGGAGGATCCTCAGAAAATTGGACATTGAACTAGCTAGGGCGCAGCTATACCTCTCTTGGGCATATACCCAAAAGATGCCCCAACATATAAAAAAGACACGTACTCCACTATGTTCATCGCAGCCTTATTTATAATAGCCAGGAGCTGGAAAGAAACCAGATGCCCTTCAACAGAGGAATGGATACAGAAAATGTGGTACATCTACACAATGGAATATTACTCAGCTATCAAAAACAATGACTTTATAAAATTCATAGTCAAAGGGTTGGAACTGGAAAATATCATCCTGGGTCAGGTAATCCAATCACAGAAAAACACACATGGTATGCACCAGACACATGCACACACAAACACAGATGTAAATGCAAGTTAGCATGTATGCATGTAAGCACTCCCATGTAGTTTCATCCCTTCCCAGGCAAAAATGCATATAATATAGGTAAGAATGTTCTCATGTGCATGCCATCCTCTCATGTACTGTGAGGACCTAGCATACACATGCATGTGCACTTGCAGAAGAACCTGACAACTTTTGGGTACTGGAACCAAAGAAAGTAAGAAAACATCCCAAGGTCGAGAAAAGGAGCAATGAATACTCTACTTCATTTGACAAGAGAAACAAGTTAATAATTTAATATTACACTGCCCACCATTGTGGAGTAGCAGGGAAGTCTGAACTCATGCACATGATGTGGATTCCTCTGCTCACTGGCTTGATAAACCATGACACAGACACTTTGTTTGAAGGACAGGGATGACCAGGGAATGAAGATTGAATGACTTTGTAGCAAAACCACTGGTAAGTGTAGAAAAAATCTAGAGGAAGAGATGGGATAGAAGGGAGTGAGGGAGATGAGGGAGTAGAGATGTGATGGCTGCCACACACCACAGGGTGGCAACAGAAAAAGGGTGGTGATGGTTGCTCGTGTCATTCAGTTGTTGTGCTAAGGACCAGGACTAAATGCTACTAGGGAAAGAGAAAGTTTTCTTGCAGGTGACAGACCACAGTCCAACACTGGAGAGAATCAGATCAAGGACTCAAGCTGAAATTGAAAGAAGAAGCAATGGAGGATGAATCCCCTCTGAAAGAGTGCTAGGGGGCCAGCTTCCATCTTGTAAGCCATTGGATGTTCCTCTTTCAGCTGTTCTCAAAGGGCTGTAAACCCCTGGGCTTAAGCCCTAAAATGATCTTGGTGGTGGAAACTGACTCTGGGAAAGACAATTCCTATGCAGGCCACTGCTATTGTGGGGCTGTTGACTGTCACAGGTATTCATGTGATCTCACTCCACACAGAACGCATACTATGTCATATAAATGCTAGGAAACATGCCTAGGTTTATGTTTATGGTAGATTGGGAACGTTAGGGCAGAATTTATGAGTCTGCCGATTCAGTTCAACAGTAGACACTCAACTTGCAAAACTGAGGTGCTGCCTATTTTGAGATATCTCTGGGAACAGTGGAGTGGGAAACAGATGTGTACCTGTGTGAATTTGTGCACCTAGGAAATGGGTGTGGACACGGGGGCCTTTAAGGAAAGTCCTGTTAAAAAGAGACAGTAATGAAACCACCCTCTTGAAAATGACCTAAGAATACAGAACCTTGGTAACCAGACAGCCCACTGGTTAGAGCAAGGCCTGCAGACTCACTGGTTAGAGACTGTAGAGAGGGCAGGATGTTCTCTTGCTGTCTTCAGACTACTCGAGCCTCAAGCCTTAAGAAAGACAACAGGGAGAGCCATGATGGTGTCTGGAGGCACAGGGTTCACTCTTGCCATCAACGCCTGTGGCCATTTTCCCAAATGGTGGAAAAATTGACCAAAGTCAGCCAAGGACGAGACTACACAGACCAGGTAACCACTCTGTTTTCTCTTGCTGTTTTTAATAGAAATAATTCAGGGAATCTTGGAATGAGGAGAACCAATCAGATGTTTGCATATTTGTGCCAGTTGAACCATCCACTTTGAAGTTTTTCAGGTTGAGAATGCTTCTGTTCAATAGAACCTGATGGAGACCCAGAGAGAGGCATGGATCAGGGCACAGACTTTGGTTGAGCAGATGAACACGCTGGTGCCTTTTCTGCAGGAAAGGCAACCCTTGGTTGCCCTAGCTTTTCTGACTACATATAGAACTTTTGTGACACCCCGAAAGGTATTGGACCTGCTGTTTGTGAGATGAGTGCCCATCTCCAAGCCCATAGTTCTCAGAGCATCCTGATGGTTTCAGGATTTTCCCTCCCTTCCTCTGTTTGTGTGTCTCTGTCTCTGTCTCTGTCTCTGTCTCTGTCTCTGTCTCTGTCTCTGACTCTCTATCTCTCTCTGCCTCTCTCTATGTCCCTGCCTTTCTCTTTCTCTCATTTAACTGTTTTTTCTCCATTTCTATCCCTCTTTCTTTCTCTCTCACACATTCTCTCTCTTTTTCTCTCAATATCTGTATCTGTCTCTCTGTATCTGCCTCTCTGTCTCTCTGTCTCTCTGTCTCTGTCTCTCTTTGTGTGTGTATGTGTGTGTGTGTGTGTGTATGTGTATGTTTGTTTGTATCTGTTGCTGACCTTCTCTCTTGTTTTTCTCAATGTCTTATATCTCATCTCCCCATCTTTTCCCTTTTTCTTTATCTTTTTTTGCACTCTCCCTGTTCATTACAGGATCTATCTCTGTATCCATCTCAGTCTCTGTCTCCATCTCTTTATTATCTACATCATAGTAAGAACCCATGCATTAAGTAATTCCTTCTCCCAAGCTTGATCCACCACTTGGGCTGTCCCAGGCTGAGACCCTAAAGTGGATGTAGCTAAGCCTTCTCCCTTGAAAAGGCACTTTATCCTTCACCCAAGATTTCTGAGGCCTTGGTGGATACAATTTTCTCATGTAGAAAGGAGGTTCTAGACATTTTGGAGTACCCACTAGAGATGTGTACAAAGTAGAGACTAATGAAGGATAATCCAGGAAACCATGTAACCAAGGAGATGTGTGGATAGAGATGCCTGTGTTCAACTTTTGCACAGATACATTGAAAGTAACTATTGTGTACAGGTGAAGTACTAATTCTGAGAGCAGACAGGACTGCAAGTATTAGGTGAGGGGCATGGGACTTTAGAGGTGACATTTTCTCTGGTGTTCTCTAGGTATGCATACCTCAGCCCTTATTCTAAAGACGATGCAGAAGTAAAGAGCATCCTCTGTAGCTTCTTGGAAACATGGATGGACAGGAACCCTGAGGACTTTTATGACGCATCAGACCTGTTGCCTCTGAAATACCTGAAAGGCTACATGAGTGTGTACATGCCCCAGTGTGATCTTAGTGTCCGTGTCAAGAGGCTACTGACACAGTTGGAGGAAGAACATACCATGGATTCCCAGGCCAAAGATGAGGAAGACTCAGATCTGGGGAGACACACATCCTCAGAACCACGGATTGAATGGGTTTAAACTAACGGGGAAAAGAGACAATCTGGAGCCTGAACCAACTTGTGCACCAGAGGTGGAGGGCACTAAAACCTCCAAAAGATCTTTGACCCCTGAGTTGTTGCCAGAAGCAGCCCAGACAGCACACATGATAGCAGCTGTGTAACCTGTGTCTCAGTATGTCTCTAGATACAGTGTATCTTTCAGTCATCTCCTGCTTGCAAAAACAGGCCTACCAATTTAGAGAATGGCCCTGTCACCAGGGATCTTCAATTGGAGTCTGTCCTATAGCTTAGCTGCTGCTCCTACCCCTCATGATCAGCTGCTGATTTCAGTCCAGCAGCAGTTCCAACCCCACAGCCAGCCTTCCCTCCCATGAAAAACAGCCTTTTACTCCTTCTGATGTTTTCAATATTTTAAGTATTTTTTTTAATAAATTGTTAGTATTTGGTTTACATTGTGTAAAAGCTGTCTAATAGAGAAAATGTCTACAAATTTTAAATATTCTATTTGATAAATTATTTTAACTTTATCCAAAGTTTTTAAAGGAACAAAAATAATTTTAAATAGATAAACATAAGCATTTAAACAATTAAGTGACATGTGAAAAGTATAAAAGTTAAATGTCTTAAATAGTCTGTTTTCTTGAGAAGATATACAAGCCACCACTAAATCACATGTAAAAGAAAAAAAGCATACTAGTATTTTACTTATGAAACAATCATCATACAATCTTTATGGTTAATGTATAGAAAAAAACTTAAAATCCTTCCACTGAAGAATGGATAAATAAAATATTTAATATTTACACACTGGAGTGTTCTACAGCTCTAAAATAAACATGTTGTTCCATCCTGGCAAATAAATGGAAAAAGAAAACAAATAGAATGTAAACTCAGATATATGTGGAAATTACATTTACGGTAAAGAACAAGAATGCTGTAATCCACAGACCAGACAAGCTAAGCAATAAAAGGACCCAAGATACAGATGCATGCATCTCACTGTGAAGAGGAAGCAAATGGACATCTACATTTTGTTACTGGGGTGGGGAATAGTTATGGGAGGGGTCTAAATGAAGGGTAGGGATGGGAAAGGGAATCAATTGGGGAGGATAATGGGAAAGTCTTTGGAATGTAAATTAGAATTGGGGATATCTCTGGGAAAAGCTGGAAACCTAGCACAGTGGAAACTTCTAGGAATCTATGAGGTGTGATTCCAGATCAGATTCCTTGTGGTTGGGGATATTGAGACTTTTCCTGTAACCAGAAAGACTTCAAGTTGACAGATTAGCATATCAGCCGAGCCACAAAAACATTTCACCTATATTTTCTACAGCCTAAAAGATGTGCTGTAGTAAAGGTGGCACAGAAATTGTGAAAGTATCTAATAAATGCCTTGATACATTTGAGACCTATGCCAGGAGAGTGTTATTGCCCAGGCTAGACTGCCCAGAGGCACAGATGCATACAGAAACAGGATAGAAAATAAAGAATAGAAAATTATGTCAATGGAATGATTACTAACATCATTCTGATATACACAGAGATTGGTCCAAAACCAAGTGTTATCAGAAAAGCTTCACTTAGAATATTATGGAAAGAAAAAGAAGGACAAACAACCAGACATTGAGTAGAGCTTGGAAAATATGGTAAAAACGTTGGGATGAAATTTCATAGGATCTGGTGGTAAGGCACATCAGAAGATGAAAATAAAATATCCAGTCAAGCTGAGCCTATAGGATACAGAGAATGAACAGTCCACCAGAGCCTGCATGGGGACCTCTTAGGCTACATTTGACTGAATTAGGCCCTCAGCACCATGTAACACTTCTGTAGGTTCATCTACTTCTAAAGTCTTAATACTGGGAGCAGGGACTGTCTCAGACTCTATTGCCTGTGCATGGCAGCCTCTCCCCTTACTGGGTTTCAATCTCTAGCCTGAATAGAAGTGGAAGTGCCCAATCTTAATGCAAACTAAAGAGCCAGGGTTGGTAAATATACATGAGAGGCCTGCCCTATTCTGAAGATGAATGAAGGGGGAACTGCTAGACATGATATGGACAGTGCTGGTAGAAATAAAAAGAGAGTCAGAAAAGGGAGAGGGGAAAGGAAGGAGGAAAGAAAGGAGGCCAGAAGGGAAGGAGGGAGAGATGGAGGGAGGGAGGGAGGGAAGGATGGAAGGAGAGAGGGAGAGACAGGGTCAGAGATACAGAGAGACAGACAGAGTAATAAGAACAGAGACAAAAAGACTCACCAAGACACACAGCAACTGGCAGATTTACAGAGAAATGGAGAAAGAGAAAGAAAGATGCATTCAAGAACACAAAAGTAAGGGGTTGTTTCTATGAATGTTATTTTAAGGGTCATTAAGAAAGTTCCCTTCCCTCTTTTGAGATGGTCAGTTTCCCAAAAGTCTATATGGCTGACTGGCTTATACGTGTGGCATAACATGTGCTGATCAGCCAGAATTCAAGGGCCATACCTCAACATAGTAAAAGCAATATATAGCAAACCAGCAGCCCACATCACACTAAATTGAGAGAAACTTGAAATAACCCCACTGAAATCAGGAACTAGACAAGGATGCCTACTCTCTCCCCACCTATTACATATTATCCTTGAAGACCTAGCCAGAGCAATTAGATAACAAATGGAGTTCAGAGGGATGCAAACTGGAAAGGAAGAAGTCAAAAAACAATTATTTGCAGTCCATATGATAGTATACTTAAGTGATCATAAAAATTCCAACAGAGTATTCCCACAGCTGATAAACAACTTCAGCACAGTAGTTGGATATAAAATTAATGCAAACAAATGAGTAGACCTTATCTGCTCAAGGATAAACAGGATGAGAAAAAAATTAGGGAAATGACACTGTTCATGATAGCCGCAAATATCTATAAAATACTTTGGTGTGACTCTAATCAAACAAGTGAATGATCTTTATGTCGAGAACTTCAAGTCTTTGAAGAAATAAATCAAAGAAGATTCCAGAAGATGGAAAGTTCTCCCAGGCTCATAGATTGGCAGGATTAATATAGAAAAGACCATCTTGACCAAAGCCATCTACATATTCAATGGAATCCCCATTAAAATTTGAATCAAATTTTCATTGAATTAGGACGAGGAATTTGCAAAATTATTTGGGAAGGAAAAAAGAACTTAGGATTTCAACAAGTATTCTAAACAATAAAAGAATGCTGGGGAATTCACCCTTCCTGACCTAAAGGTGTATTAAAAAAAGGTCTTGAAAAAAACTTCATAATACTGGTACAGAGACAGGCAGGTCGATCAATAGAATAGAACTGAAGACGCAGAAATGGACGCATACACCTATGGTCACTTGATCTTACACAAAGGATCTAAAACTATGCAATGGAAGAAAGACAGCATTTTCAACATATGGCGCTGGTTCATGTAGAGGTCTGCATGGTAAAGAATGCAAACTGACCCATTCTTATCTCCTTGTACAGAGCTCTAGTCAAGTGGATCAAAGACCTCCACATAAAATGAGACACACTGCAACTAATAGAAGGAAGGGGGAAAGAGCCTTGAACACATAAACACAGGGGGAAATCTCATGAACAGAGCAGAAAATGTGATGCAATACATACAGGAGTACTACACAGCTATTAAAAACAATGATTACATGAAATTATTAGGCAAATGGATGGAACTTGAGAATATCAACCTGAGAGAAGTAACCCAGTCACAAAGGAACACACATGGTCTACACTTGCTGCAAAGTGGATAGTAGGCCAACAGCTTGGAATACCTAAGAAAAAATTCACAGATCATAACAAGCTCAAGAAGAAGGAAGAAGAAAATGTGAATGCTTCATTCCTTCTTAAAAGGGAGAACAAAATACTCAGGGCAGGAAACACAGAAACAAAGAGTGGAGATGGACTGAGGAGAAGGTCTTCCAGAGACTGCCTCGCCTGGGGACATATCCCATGTGCAGCCTCCAAACTCAGGCACTATTGCTGATTCCAAGAAGTGCTAGCTGAAAGGAGCCAGGTATGGCTGACTCCTAAGAGGCTCTGCTGGAACCCTACTGACACAGATGAGGATGGTTGCAGCTAACCATTGGACTGAACAAGGGGAACGCAATGGAGGAGTAAGAGAAAAGACTGAAGGAGCAGAAGGATTTGTAACCCTGTAAGAAGAACAATAATATCAAACAAACACATCCCACCAGACCTCCCAGGGACCAAACCACCAACCAATCAGGACACCTGGAGGGACACATGACTCCAGCCAAACATGTAGCAGAAGATGCCATTGACCAGCATCATAAAGAGTAAAAGCCTTGGTCCTGTGAAGACTCTGTTCCCCATTGTAGGATAATGCCAGGGTGTTGAGGGTGGAGTGGTTGGGTGGGAGTGGGAGCATCATCAGAGATGAGGGGATTGGGAAGGGGATGTGGGTAATGGGGTAAAGCAGATAACATTTGAAATCTAAAACAAAAATATCCACGAAAAACACAATTAAAAAAAAATAGCCAAAAATCAAGTGTTGAACAGGAATTGAAGTAGTTCACACTCAAAAGCAGCACGAAGAAAGGGATGTTGAGCAGCTACTGACTGAGGAAAGCTGTACCAGTCATTGGTGTTAAACTACCAAGTGTTATTCAGGAAAAGACAATGAAGAAGAAGTCAGCCATCTTGGAAGTCCACAATTTTGTTGACTCTATACTGCTCTACAGTACTCTCTGACTTACAGTCAATGTTTTAATTCCTAATCTCACTGGATCAGGGGTAATAACTACACTTCCTCAGCTTTTCTAACACAGTTATATTATTAATTCTAGTGTGGTGGTGCATCTACATGATTCATATATATACTATGGCAGCGATGGGTGTTGTGTGGCTAACTTTCATGACATGATCAGACTCCTAGATGCTTGGAACATAATCCTCATGTCACATAATCCTTCTCTATACAGGCTTTTCATCTCTTGATAATTTCCAACTTATCAAGTGGAAGTGGCATCTTCACAGACGAATCCTCTGAACTTAGATGTCCCTGCTCCCATTACCAATAGATTCGACAGCTCGTCTGCTTCTAGGAACAGAGCCATGAAGAGTCTTAGAGTTTATCTATTGAGTTTTATTTTGACTCACCAGAGGATACAGATCAAGACCATGATGTGGACCTAGGTTCCTTTGAAGAGAGAATTAGTTCCCAGGGTTATTTCTGTACCAAGTCATTTTAAGGAATTCTAATTTTTTCCTTAACCCATAAAGAATGTTACATTCTACCAAAACGCACATACACAACACACACACACACACACATACACACACACACACACACACTCTCCCCAAAAAGGAAAAAACACATGGACACACACCCATAGATGAAAATGTTTGCTTGAATGTATGCATGTAAGCACTCCCATGTACTTTCTCAGATGAACATGCACAGATAAACCTAACACATATAACAAAGCTATCATGCAATGCCCTCCTCACATGTACCTTGAGGCATAACCAAGCACATGCAGATGAACATCCAGGAGATCCTGAACAATTTTTGGGAATTTAAACAAAAGAATCTAAGTAAACATCAGAGGAAAGAGTACAGGAGCAATGAACTCAACTCTACTCCATCTGGCAAGGGACACAACATAGTAATTAACTCTAACACCGCCCACCACTGTGGAGTAGCAAGGAAGTCTGATCTCATGCACCTGATGTTTACCCCTCACATCACTGGCTTGTTAAACTGTGACACAGACACTGTGTTTGAAGGAGGGAGATGACCAGGGAATAAATATTACTAAGAAGCGCAGAAAAAGGAAACAGAGTATAACGGAAGAGATGGGATAGAGGGAGGAAGAATGATTAGGAACTAGAGACATGATGGCTGCCACATGACATATGATGGGCACAGAGAAAGTGTGGTGTTTTCTGTTCAGGTTTCATTCAGGTGCTTTGAAAAGCATGAGGATTAAATGTACTAAGGAAAGAGAAAGTTTTCTTGCAGATGACAGGTCACAGCCAACCATTGGAGTGAATCAGATCCAGGACTCAATCAGGAAGTGAAAGAAGAAGCAATGGAGGATGAATTCCCTCTGAAAGAGTGCTAGGGGGCCAGCTTCCATCGTGTAAGTGGTTGGATGTTCCTAGGTCAGCTGTTCACTAAGGGCTGTAAAGCTACTGGCTTAAGCCATGATAAAATGATCATGGTGGTAGAAACCGACTCTGGGAAAGACAATTCCTATGCAGGCACATTGACATTGTGGGGCTGCTGCTGTCACAGGTATGCATGCGATCTCATTCCACACAGAACACATACAAGGTCATGTAAATGCAGGGAGACCAGCCTAGGGTTTGATTATGGAAAATTGGGAAAATTAGGGCTGAATTTATGAGTATGGTTACAGACGCAGCTCAAAAGGAGAGACTCAGCTTGTAAAACTGATATCTACCTATGTTGGTTTGTGCACCTAGGAAATGGGAGGGGGCATGGGGCCTTTAAGGAAAGTTCTGTTGAAGAAGGGACAGTGATGGAACCACCCTCTTCAAAATGACCTAACAATATAGAACCTTGGTAACCAGGCAACCCACTGGTTAGAGCAAGGCCTGCAGGCTCACTTGCCAGAGACAGTTGAGAGGGAAGGATGTTCTCTTGCTGTCTTCAGACTACTCGAGGCTCAGGCCTCAGGAAAGACAACAGGGAAGGCCACGGTGGTGTCTGGAGGCACAGGGTTCGCTCTTGTCTTCGACGCCTGTGGCCATTTTCCCGAAAGGGAAGGTCATCGACCAAGACCAGTCAAAGCCAGGAATACACAGACAAGGTAACTACTCGGGTTTTTCTCCATTTTTAGCAGAGTAATAATTCAGGAAATTTTTAATAAGTAGATCCAATCAGAATGTTGTAGACCAGTGACCTTTTGAAACTTTTGCCTTGACCTTTCCTCAGAGTGAGGATGATTCTGCAGCACAGGAACTGAGCGAGCCCTACAGAGACTCCAGCATTAGTACAGAGGCTGTGGTTAAGCTAGGGAACAAGCTGGGGCCTTCTCTGCAGGAAGGGGACACCTTCTATGTCCCTGCCTTTTCGATCATATACCAAAGATTTGACACCCCCCTACTGGTACTGGACCAGCTGTTCCTGAGGTGAGTGCCAATTTCAAAGCCCATAGTTTTCACCTCCTTCTGTTGATCCTGGGTCTTTCTGTTTCTGTCTCTCTCTCTGTCTCTCTGTCTCTCTCTGTGTCACTCTCCTGTTGCTCTCTATGTCTCTCTGTCTCTGTGTCTGTCTCTCTCTCTCTGTCACTCTCTTTCTCTCTCTCTGTCTCTCTATCTCTCTCTCTGCCTCTCTCTTTGTCTCTCTGTCTTTGTCTGTCTCTCTGTCTCTCAGTTTCTCTGTCTCTGTTTCTTTCTCTTTCTCTCTCTGTCTCTCTCTGTCTCTCTCTATCTCTCTCTGTTCTGTCTCTGTCTCTCTATCTCTCTCTCTTTGTTGTTCTCTCTCTCTCTTTGTGTGTGTATATGAGTGTGTGTCTCTGTGTCGTGTATGTGTTTGTGTGTGTGTGTGTGTGTGTGTGTGTCTGTGTGCCCAAATATTTATTGTGTACATCATTGTCAGGACCCAGTAACATGCATTAAGAAATTTTTTCTCCCATGCTTGGTCCAAGTGATACGGCTTTTTAATGCCAATGCTCTAAAATGGATGTTGCTGTCACCTCTACCTTGGAATAGCACTTTATCCTTCAATCGATATTTCCGAGGCCTTGGTGAATGCACTTCATTCATTTGTAGTGGAGGTTTCAGAAATATCGGAATATCCAATAGAGATGTATCAACAGTGGAGATCTATGCAGCATAAAACAGGGGACCATGTGACCACAGAGATATCTAGATAGAGATGCATGTGTTCAACCTTTGCACGGTTACAGTGAAAGCACGGACAGTGTACAGGTGAACTCATAATTCTGAGAGCAGCCAGCACTGCCAGTTTTATGTGAGGGTCCTGGGACTTTACAGGTGACATTCTCTCTGGTCTTCTCTAGGTGTACTAACTTCAGCCCTCATTGTGAAGAGGATGAACAAATAAATAACGCCCTCTGTAGCTTCCTGGAAACATGGATGGACAAGAACACTGAGAACTATTGTGAACCCTCGGAACTGCTCATACTGAAATATATAAAGGCCTATTTTGATGTGTGTATGGCACACTTAGACCTTACTGTCCATGTCAATAGGTTCCTGACTCTTGCAGGACAATCAGGCCAAGGATTCCCATCCAAGGATGAGCAAGGCTCAGATCTGGGGAGACAACATCCTCAGATCCACAGATTGGATGGGTGTAAAACAGCAGGACAAGAGCCACTCTGGAGCCAGAACCAACTTGTGCATCAGAGCTGGAGGGCACAAAACCTCCAGAACTTTCTGTGAAGCATGAGTAGTTGCAACCAGAAGTGGCAGCAGCAGCACAGACAGCACACGTGATAGCAGCTGTTGAACTTGTGTCTCAGTTCGTCTGTAGATACAATGTATCTTTCACTAACTTCCTACTTCCTGCAGTGGGCCTACCTATTCAGAGAATGGCCCTGTCACACCTTGTGTGTGCCTGCCCTGTATCTGTGCTACTGCTCCTGCCCCGGGTGCTCAGCCCCTCACTTCAGTCCAGCAGCAGTTCCAGCCCCACACCCAGCCTTCTCCCTCCACTGAGATATCACCTTTTTATTCTTTCTGATCTTTTCCATTTTGTATTTATTAAGTATTGGTTTTAATAAATTGTTATTGTTTGTTTTCATTTTTGTCAAAGTTGTCTAGGTACAAAAAATAATTTGAAATAGAAACATATGCATTTAAAATTATTAAATGTCATGCCTAAATTATAACTGGTAAAATCTTAGTCATTTTTAAAAAATGTATCCACATGACTAATAAAACACATGTCATAACACTCAGCATTATCTTTCAGTAAACCTCAAACTAAGCCTGAGGTTTGGGACCACTTCAGCCCTGTGGTAACAATTCAGTTCACATTGAATTGTGTATACTTTTATACACATAAATTCCAAGTTTAGCAAGGGTGTGATGTCATAGAATTGTGGCATATTTCTGCGGCACATGTAGAATGCCTTACCTAGTTCAGAAATACTTTCTCATTTCTTCAATAATATAAGAACAGATTAATTGAAGGCTAATTCAAGCTATAACTTGCAAGTTTCAATGTTACTGTGGTAGCCGAGATGCCAAACAAGAGATTAGAATTATTCAAGGATTCCTTTAATGAATAGATCTGTGCAGACAGAAAGTTCAAATTTTGACTCCAGGGACTTGGGAAGAGAGTTTTTAATGGATAGGAATGTGCTTTTCAATTGAACAAAACATTTTCTACAAGTATACAATGTGTTTTGATTGTATCCACCCCTCATCACCTCCCATCTATTCATCCCTGATGTCCCAAACACTCTCCCTCCTGGTATTTAATTTTTTTTGTTTGTTCGTTTAAATAATTGCTTATAATTATCACAATTTTCTTTCCACCTTGCATCCAATAAGTGTGGATCCTGTAGGAATAGGTATATGGGTAGTGACTGAGTACACAAGGACAGCCAGTCAATCACTGGTCACATTCTCAAACCAAAATGATTCTCTCCCTCCCCAGAAGTCAGCAACAGCAGTCAGCATTTCAGCTAGAGAGAGGATGTCAGAAACTCCTTCTTTGCAGCTAAGAATAGGCATAAAAATCAAGGATGCACAGGATTCCCATAAAAACATTAGTTAACCTAGAATCCAAAATGTGTACACCATGGACTTATAGAGTAAAAAGAGAAAACTAATTATATAAAAATAATGAAATTCAAAAAGTATACAAAAAAGTCCTGATAGGACAATATGAGACCAGAAGGCTCCATAGATGTAAATGGGTTCATTTTCTATTGGCCTTCTGTTCTGAACATGAGGACTGCACTTAAGAGTAGTTTCTTTACCTAGAAACTGTCTTGGAGAAAAACTTTCATTTGCAAGTGGTTATCAATTGTACGTTATCAACCCTAGGTTATGAATGGGTACATAAGACCACTTTGCCAATTTAGGACTAAATTCCAAGGTTCTCCCTCTGTATAAGATCCCAGGATGTCTTGGGATCTGTGATCTGCTTCAGGAGGAAGCTTCTCTGATGATGGTTGAGCAAGACAATGATCTGAGTCCCTCCGGTCAATAGGAATCATTTTATTACTGTTTATTAGCAGAACTAAGTAGTATTAGCTTTACCCTGGCTGTCCTATCCATCTCTTTAGTCTTAGTCAGCCAAGCAGTATGGGTTCCATCTCAGGGATTTGCATCTTAAGTCAAATCAGATTCTGTTAGTTACCCCCACAATATTCATGTCACAGTAGTACACACATATCTTTCAGACTGGACACTATTATAAATCATAGTTTTTGGAGCTTGGTTAATGTTTACGTTTCTTCTTTGGAAGCACACAGAGTACCTCCCATTACAAATGATGCTAGCACGTAGGGTAGTGGTTTAGTGTAGACAACAGCTCAGTTACCTTACTTTCCAGGCTCACCACTATGCGCCAATTTTCAATAAGTTAATCTTGTTCAGGTGTTGTCCAGGTAACCAGAGCTGTGGTGATTGCATATGTGGACCAGTCGTGTCACATGCAGAAGACATTTCTCACTTCTCCTTCCTACCCTTCAGCTTAGACAATAATGCTAACATTTCCCTAACATTGCCCCTTACTCCTTCTGATAGATCAATGTTGTGTTTATTTTAAGTATTGGTTTTAATAAATTGTTTGTATTTGTTAACATTCTCTGAAATGCTATCTAATAATGAGGGAACATATCTGCAAATTATGAATATTCCCTTTGATATATTATTTTAAATGTATTCAAAGTTGCTTAAGGAAAAAATATAATTTGAAAGAAAAACCAAAATCTTTAAAACAATTAAGTGACATGCTTATGTTATAAATTTATATGTCTTAAATGGACTTTTTTCTCAAGAAGTAATACACATCACTACTAAATCACATAGAATAAAGTTCAATTTGGCTTTCAGTAAACTTTTTCAGGACTTGTTGGGTGGCACCACTTTCCTCCATTGGAAACAATACAAGTTGCATAGAAATGTTTACATTTTACACCAAGATATTCCAAGGTTTCATGAGGATGGGGAATCATAGAACTACGGCTCATTACTAGGGCACAGATAGAAGGCCTTAACTTCTTTCAAAGATACTTGGCCAGGTCTTCCAAGTTACACAGGCAACTGAATTTACTTTGTTCCTCCCATGATGTGTAAATCACCCAAAGAATTAAAATCAGAAAGCCGAACTGCACAAATGACCAACAGTAGAGGAAGGGATTAATTGTACTGTGTCCCTTGCTATAGCATAGGCAAGGTTCAAAGTTACTGGGCTAAGCCAAGAGGTCAAAGACCATTCTAGAAGTAGGCAAGAATATCGGTAATGAATAGATCTACAGAGGCAGAGAGATGAAAGTTGACTTCCCATGATACTTTGGAATGAGAAAATGTTTTGAATGGGTAGGAAGTTGCTCTTCAAATATAGAAAACATTTTCTAAAAGTGCACAATGCATTTTGAATGTATCTACCCCTCATCACCTCCCATCTACTCATCCCATGACTTTCCCACCAGACTCCATTCTGATATTAATTAATTAAATAAACTATTATTTGTTTATTTATGATAGTAGTTGATGATTTAATATTCCAATTTTATTTACCCTCTGCATCCAATTAATGGGGTCGTGTAGGATTAGGTATGTGGTTGCTGCCATATTGCCCAAATATAGTCACTCTACCGCTGGTCATTTCCTCAAACCAAAATCATCCTCCCTCCCCAAAAGAGAGCAACTGCAGTCAGCAACTCAGCAAGGGCAAGGATGTCAGAAACCCCTTCTCCATGACAAAAAGAGGCATAAAGTCCCTCACGACGAAAAAGAATCCATATTATATATATGCACAAAGGACAATCAGAGTTAAAGAGAAAAAATGTCAGTATATAAATAATAATGAAATATAAAAAGCAATTTACAAAAAGTCCTGATAGGACATTATGAAATGTGCAGTCTCCTCCATAGATTAATTGGGTTCATTTTCTGTTGACCATTTGCTGATGAACATGAGGACTACACCTAAAAAGAGTGTGTTTCCTTAGAGACTCCCTTAGAAAAAACTAAATTTTCAACTGCAAGTTGTTATCAAGTGGAGATATTTTGGGGTACAGAATGGCTGCATGAGGCCACTTCTCCAATTAAGCACAGAGTGTTCCAAGGTGTCTCACGCTACATAATGTCTGCTTATGAGTCTCAGTATGTCTTGAGTTCTGCTTCTGAAGGACGCTGCTCTGATGCTACTTGAGCAAGGCACTGCTCTATGAATATAACAGATCATGAGAAATCATGTTTTTACCCATTCTTTTGTAGAGTATTCCTATTGACATTATCCCCAGGTTACTCAGCAATCTACTCTAAGGTTCTTGGTCAGCCACACTGTGTGAGGTGTGTTGTTCATGTCAGTGACTGAATCCTAAGTCAAGGCAGATATCTCTTGGTTACTCCCACAATATTTGTATCACACTACTACATGCATATCTAGCAACGTGACACCAATATATTCAAAGATTTTGTACTATGATTAGTGTTTATGGGTTTTTTTTTCTAGAAAAATTAAACACATTTCTAGGAAAGAGTTGATGTTTGAAAGCCAATGAATCTGAGCTTTGGATTTCTCACATCTCACACAGCACTTTCCTCTCCTGGAGAATGTGCTGCTCAGTGTAAGGACTGTGATGAGCACAGTCAAACACTCCATGTGTTAGCTCTCCAGTGGACATGCCCAAACGATGGGGGCATATGGACCAACAAGACAGATGTAACAGAATTTTCAACACAACACTATGAGAAGAAATGCACTGTGAGAAATGTTCAATATCCTTATTCATTACGGAAGAGCAAATAAAATGATTTTGAGATTCCACCTTACATCAGAAGAGTTAATACAAAAAAGGAAGTAAAAGTTTATGCTAAGAGGGTGGGGAACACTTTTCCAATGTTGATGGAAGTAGAAACTTGTACAACAATTTTGGAAGACGACACTTTAGTTTTTGCGAAATATGCATAAGACAAGTTTAATTGCTAAATTATTTTCATACAGTCTTAATTGGTAATGGCTAGAAACAACCTAAAATCCTTTAATTAAAAAGTGGATAAATATATATTTTTCATTTAGACAATGTACGCGGCAGCTGTTAAAATCATCTTCTTGTTCCATCCTGGCAAAGGAATGGAACAAGAAAACAAACATACAGAGACTAACATGTGGAAACTATGTTTAAAGTGAAGAACAGGTGTGCTACAATCCAAAAAACCCAGAGGAGCTAAGTAATAAGAGGAACGAAGATAATGATGGATGCATCTCACTGTGAAGAAGAACCACAATAGATATCTCTCTTATGTATATTGGTGTGGGGTGCAGTTAAGGGAGGGGTCAAGGGAGGGGTCTAAAGGAAGTTGAGAAGTGGGAAGAAGAAGAAGAAGAAGCAATTGGGTCGACTACGGGAAATAGTGCTGGGATAATAAAGAATTATGTGTTGTTATCTCTGGGACAAGCTGGAAACCGAGTGCAATGGAAAGTTCTAGGAATCAATGATGGGTAATCCAAGATTAGATTTCGAGAATTTTGAGATACTGAGCCTTCTCCTATAACAAGAAAGGCTTGTAGTGGAGAGATTAGGACATCAGCCCAGCCACAAAACATTTCCCCTACATTTTGTACAGCCTACAAGATGTGCTGTAGTAAAGGTGGCACAGAAATTGTGAAAATGTCCAAAAAAAATGCCTTGATACATTTGAGAACTATGACATGACAGTGTGTCCACCAATACCAATTCTTGGATTACCAAGAACCACAGGCTGGACTACCCAGAGGCACAGATGTACATAGACACCAGATAGAAAATAATGAATTGTGAAAATGCCACTGAAAAGATTTCTAATAATATTCGGATATTCTCCGAGATTGGTCCTACCCTCTATTGTCATCAGAAGAGCTTCACTTAGTAAATGATGAAAACCAATGCAAGGAGACACAGGCCAACGTTAGGTAGAGAAAAGTTGCAAAATTTTTTTTGTAGGAGTTGGGGTTAAAGGACAACAGAAGAAAAAATGCAGTCAAAATGAGCCCAAACAGTAGTGGGAATGAACGGTCCACCAAAGAGCCTGCATGGGAAGGGACCTAGAAGCCTACATTAGACTGCCCTAGGCCCTCAGCACCTTGCAACTCTAGTGTAGCTTCATCTTCATGCAAAGTCTTAGAGGTGGTAGCAGTGTCTATCTCTGCCTCTCTTGCTTGTGCATGGGAGAATCTCCCCTCACTGGGTTCCATGCTCTAGCCTTAATAGAAAAAGAAGTGTCCTGGCTTAATGAAAATTGAGAAGCCATGGCTGCTAAATATATGGGAGGCCTGCCCTGTTCTGAAAAGGAAGGAAGGAGGAACTGCTAGAACTGATGCAGATAGTGCTAGTGTAGAGAGAAAGAGACTGAGAGAAGTCAGAGAGGGCAAGATGGATACATGGAGAGAAGGAAGGAGGGAGAGAAGGAAGAAGTTAGGGAAGGACAGAATGAGGGATGGAGAGAGTGACAGAGAGAGATAAAGTGAGACAGAGACAGAGAGAAATACAGAGGGACAGAGGAAGATGTAGAGAGACACAAGGGAGACACACAACAACAGGCAGATTCACACAGAAACAGAGAGGGAAAATAGAATAAACATTCAACAAAAAAGTAAAGGGTTGTGTCTATGAATGGTACTTTAACGGTCTTTATGATGTTTCCCTCCCCTCCTTAGGGTTGGTCAATTTCAAAACAGACTATATTGGTGACTGGGCTTTTGCATAAACTTTTCCTGATCTGACACACTTCAAGGCCCAAGCCTAAACATACTAAAAACACCTAAGAAAATGTGCACCCACTAAAGAATAGAAGGTGGTGACCCCTCTGGTTGAATTATGGAAATGTTGAAGGAAGCTAAGGAGAAAGTCAACCCTGTAGTAGGACCAGCGGTCTCAATTAACCTGGACCCCTGAGATTTCTTAGACAGTGAATCATCAACCAGGCAACACAAACCAGCTGAGATCAGGCCTCCAACACTTGCATAACAGAGTACTCCCCAGTCTGCATTCATTTATAGAAAACAGATCTAACTCAGTAGGGGGGTCCCAGGATGTTTAGGGGTCCTGTGGATTGGGTAGGATGCACACATCCTTGGGAAGGCAGTTAGGATGTACCAGGGGATCCAGGTTGATGAATGCCATGTGGTACCTTCCGGGGTTGGACCTAAGCAGAATAAAATATGGAGTGTATAAATTAATGAATGAGTACACGAATGCATGAATGAAAAATGAAGGAAACAATGAAATAATTAATGAATTAAAAAAAAGAGAACTGTACAACCTTCTTAGTCATCCTGGAATTGGTATAGAAAACTACCTTGAGATACCAGTTTACACACCACTGTATGAATGGCTAAGATCAAAAACTCAGGTGATAGAAGATGCTGACAAGGATATGGAAAAAGAGGAATACTCCTCCACTGTTGGTGTATCCAAAGCTGCTGCATATCTTCTGGAAATTGCTCCAGAACTTACTAAAAGATTGAAAATACTACTATCTGAGGATTGAGCCTTATGATTCCTGGTCATCCACCAAAAAAGTTCTTCAACATATAACAAGACACATGCAGCACTATGTTCATTTCAGCCTTATTTATAATAATCAGAACCTAGAAAGAACCAGATGTCCATAAACAGAGGTATGGATAAAGAAAGGTGATATGTTTACATACAAGAATACTTCTGAACTATTAGAAATAATTGACAACATGAATTCTTAGCCAAAAGGATAGAACTAGAAAATACCAACCTTAGTGTCGTAACCCACTCACAAAAGAACACACATGGTATAAACTCGTTGAAAATAACATTTTAGCCCCAAAATTGGAATACCTAAGAAAAAATTCAAACATCATATGAAGCTCAAAAAAAAGGAAGACTGTAATGTGAATGTTTCATTCTTTTTAGAAGGGAGAACAAAATACTCAGGAGAGGAAATACAGAACCAAATAGTGGAGCTTGGACTGAACAGAAGGAAATCATCCAGTGACTGCCCCACCTGGGCATCCATCCCATATGCATCCACCAAACCCAATCACTATTCCTCATTCTGAGAAGTGGTTGCTCACTTAGCCAGATATGGGTGACTCCAGAGTGGCTCTGCTCTAGTCCTGCTGATATAAATGTAACCTTTGTACTGAATAAGGTAACAAGAAGAGAGAAGTTAGAGAAAAGACTGAAGGAGCAGAAGGGCTTTGCAACCCCATAAGAAGAACAACAATGTGGACCAAAGATTTCACACCAGATCTCCCAGGGACCACACCAATAATGAATCAGTACACACGGAAGGACCAAGGAATCCTGCCAAACAGGTAGCAGAGGATGGCATTGTCCAACCTCAAAAGGGGAAAAGACCTTGGTCCTGTGAAGACTCCATTCCCCAACATAGGATAATGACAGGGTGTTGTTGGTGTAGTGGGTGGGTGGGATTGAGAGGATTCCCATAAAAACTGGTCATGGGGAGCAGATATTGGGGAGGGGGCAACCTTTGAAATCTAAAAACATAAAATATACAAGGAAAATAAAATTTTAAAAACTGAAAAAGAACATAGCAAAAAAGCATGTGTTGATCAGGACTACTTGAACTAGTTCAGACTTAAGAGCAGCAGGAAGATGGGGATTTTGAGCAGCTATGAATTGAGAAAAGCTTTACCAATTCATTGTGTTAATCTACCAAGTATTATGCAGGTCAAGACAATGAAGAGAAGCCAGTCATCCTGGAGCTCCACAAATTGTGCTACTCCACACTGGCTCCTCTACTGTACTCTCTGCCTTACAGTCAATGTTTTCAACTCACAATCTTGCTGTGTCGGTGGTAATATTTAGTCTTCCACTGCTTTTCTATCACAGTTATACGTATAAATTTTAGTGCAGTGGGGCCTCTCCCTGATTCATGCCTGTGCTGCTGTAAGGAAACTATGGGAGTATTGTGGCTTATTCTTGATAACATGATCAGTGTCTTAGATGCTTGGGACATTAGGCTCCTGTTGTATAACAGGCTTTTCATGTCTACCAACACATAAACCCCCAGACACATACACATACACGCATACACAAACACACACAAGCACAAGAAACCAGACACATGCACACACAAACACAAATGTAAATGCAAGTTAGCATGTATGTGTGTAAGCACTCCCATGTAGTTTCATTTCTTCCCAGGCAAAAATGCACATAATATATATAAGAATGTTCTCATGCGCATGCCATCCTCTCATGTACTGTGAGGACCTAGCATGCACATGCATGTGCACTTGCAGAAGAACCTGACAACTTTTGGGTACTAGAACCAAAGAAATTAAGAAAACATCCCAAGGACAAGTAAAGGAGCAAGGAACACTCTACTTCATTTGGCAAGAGAAACAAGTTAATAATTTAATATCACACTGCCCACCATTGTGGACTAGTAGGGAAGTCTGTACTCATGAACATTATGTGGATTCCTCTGCTCACTGACTTGATAAACCATGACACACTTTGTTTGAAGGAGGGAGTTGACCAGGGAATGAAAATTGAATGACTTTGGAGCAAAACCACTGGTAAGAGTAGAAAAAATCTAGAGGAAGAGATGGGATAGAAGGGAGTGAGGGAGATGAGGGGGTAGAGAAGTGATGGCTGCCACACACCACAGGGTGGGGACAGAGAAAGGGTGGTGATGGTTGCTCAAGTTTCATTCAGTTGCTGCGATAAGGACCAGGACTTAATGCTACTAAGGAAAGAGAAAGTTTTCTTGCAGGTGACAGACCACAGTCCAACACTGGAGAGAATCAGACCAAGGACTCAAGCAGGAATTGAAAGAAGAAGCAATGGAGGAAGAATCAGTTCTGAAAGAGTGCTAGGGGGCCAGCTTCCATCTTGTAAGCCATTGGATGTTCCTCTTTCAGCTGTTCTCAAAGGGCTGTAAACCTCTGGGCTTAAGCCCTAAAATGATCTTGGTGGTGGAAACTGACTCTGGGAAAGACAATTCCTATGCAGGCCAATGCTATTGTGGGGCTGTTGACTGTCACAGGTATTCATGTGATCTCATTCCACACAGAATGCATACTAGGTCATATAAATGCAAGCAAACATGCCTAGGGTATGTTTATGGTAGATTGGGAAAATTAGGGCAGAATTTATGAGTCTGCCGATTCAGTTCAACAGTAGACACTCAACTCGCAAAACTGAGGTGCTGCCTATATTGAGATATCTCTGGGAACAGTGGAGTGGGAAACAGATGTGTACCTGTGTGAATTTGTGCACCTAGGAAATGGGTGTGGACACAGGGGCCTTTAAGGAAAGTCCTGTTAAAAAGAGACAATAATGAAACCACCCTCTTGAAAATGACCTAAGAATACAGAACCTTGGTAACCAGACAGCCCACTGGTTAGAGCAAGGCCTGCAGGCTCACTGGTTAGAGACTGTAGAGAGGGCAGGATGTTCTCTTGCTGTCTTCAGACTACTCGAGCCTCAAGCCTTAAGAAAGACAACAGGGGGAGCCATGATGGTGTCTGGAGGCACAGGGTTCACTCTTGCCATCAACGCCTGTGGGCATTTTCCCAAATGGTGGAAAAATTGACCAAAGCCAGCCAAGAAAAAGACCACACAGACCAGGTAATCACTCTGTTTTCTCTTGCTGTTTTTAATAGAAATAATTCAGGGAATCTTGAAATGAGGAAAACTAATCTGATGTTTGCATATTTGTGCCAGTTTGAACCAGCCACTTTGAAGATTTTCAAGTTGAGAATGCTTCTGTTGAAAAGAACCTGATGGAGCCCAAGAGAGAGGCATGGATCAGGGCACAGACTGTGGTTGAGCAGATGAACACACTGGTGCCTTTTTTGCAGAAAAGGGAACCCTTGGTTGCCCTAGCTTTTCTGACTACATATAGAAGTTTTGTGACACCCCTACAGGTATTAGACCTGCTGTTTGTGAGGTGAGTGCCCATCTCCAAGCCCATAGATCTCAGAGCTTCCTGATTGTTTCAGGAATTTCCCTCCCTTCCTCTGTTTGTGTGTCTCTGTCTCTGTCTCTGTCTCTGTCTCTGTCTCTGTCTCTGTCTCTGTCTCTGACTACTCTCTCTCTCTGCCTTTCTTTTTCTCTCATTTATCTGTTTTTCTGTCTCCATTTCTGTCCCTCTTTGTTTCTCTCTCACACTTTCTCTCTCTTTTTCTCTCAATCTCTGTATCTGCCTCTCTGTCTCTGTCTCTGTCTCTCTCTCTCTCTCTCTGAGTGTGTGTGTGTGTGTGTGTATGCATGTGTGTGCTTGTGTGTGTATGTGTATGTTTGTTTGTATCTGTTGTTGACCTTCTCTCTTTGTTTTTCTCTCTGTCCTATATCTCATCTCCCCATCTTTTTCCTTTTTCTTTATCTTTCTTTGCACACTCCCTGTACATTACAGGATCTATCTCTGTCTCTCCATCTCAATCTCTGTGTCCATCTCAGTCTTGTCTCCATCTCTTTATTGTCTACATAATTGTAAGAACCCATGCATTAAGCAATTCCTTCTCCCAAGCTTGATTCACCACGTGGGCTGTCCCAGGCTGAGACCCTAAAGTGGATGCAGCTAAGCCCTCTCCCTTGAAAAGGCACTTTATCCTTCACCCAAGATTTCTGAAGCCTTGGTGGATACAATTTTTTCATATAGAAAGGAGGTTCTAGAAATTTTGGAGTACATACTAGAGATGTGTACAAAGTAGAGACTCATGAAGGATAATCCAGGAAACCATGTGAACAAGGAGATGTGTGGATAGAGATGCCTGTGTTCAACTTTTGCACAGATACATTGAAAGTAACTATTGTGTACTGGTGAAGTACTAATTCTGAGAGCAATCAGGAATGCAAGTATTAGTTGAGGGGAATGGGACTTTAGAGGTGACATTCTCTCTGGTGTTCTCTAGGTATGCATACTTCACCCTTATTCTAAAGAGGATGAACAAGTAAAGAGCATCCTCTGTAGATTCTTGGAAACATGGATGGACAGGAACCCTGAGGACTTTTGTGACCCATCAGACCTGTTGCCTCTGAAATACCTGAAGGCCTACTTGAGTGTGTACATGCCCCACTGTGATCTTAGTGTTCGTGTAAAGAGGCTGCTGACACAGTTGGAGGAAGAACATGCCAAGGATTCCCATGTCAAAGATAAGGAAGACTCAGATCTGGGGAGACAAACATCCTCAGAACCACAGATTGAATGGGTTTAAACCAACAGGGAAAAGAGACAATCTGGAGCCTGAACCAACTTGTGCACCAGGGCTGGAGGGCACTAAAACCTCCAAAAGATCTTTGACCCATGAGTTGTTGCCAGAAGCAGCCCAGACAGCACACATAATAGCAGCTGTGTAACCTGTGTCTCAGTATGTCTCTAGATACACTGTATCTTTCAGTCATCTCCTGCTTGCAAAAACAGGCCTACCAATTTAGAGAATGGCCCTGTCACCTGGGATCTTCAATTGGAGTCTGTCCTATAGCTTAGCTGCTGGTCCTGCCCCTCATGATCAGCTGCTGATTTCAATCCAGCAGCATTTCCAACCCCACAGCCGGCCTTCCCTCCCAAGAAAAACAGCCTTTTTACTCCTTCTGATGTTTTCAATATTTTAAATATTTTTTTAATAAATTGTTAGTATTTGATTTACATTGTGTAAAAGCTGTCTAATAGTGAGAGAAAATGACTGCAAATTTTAAATATTCCATTTGATAAATTATTTTAACCATATTCAAAGTTTTTAAAGGAACAAAAATAATTTTAAATAGATAAACATAAGCATTTAAACAATTAAATGACATGTGGAAAGTATAAAACTAAATGTCTTAAATAGTCTGTTTTCTTGAGAAGATATACAAGCTACCACTAAATCCCATGTTAAAAAAAAAAAGCGCTATTAGCCCAAATGCTTGAATTACCCTAGTTGCCTAGAACAAATGAAACTCAAGACGGATGATCAAAATGAAGGCTTCACTCCCTTCTTTAAAAGGGGAACAAGAATACCCTTGGCAGGGAAGAGAGAGGCAAAGATTAAAACAGAGACTGAAGGAACACCCATTCAGAGCCTGCCCCACATGTGGCCCATACATATAGAGCCACCCAATTAGACAAGATGGATGAAGCAAAGAAGTGCAGACCGACAGGAGCGGATGTAGATCGATCCTGAGAGACACAGCCAGAATACAGCAAATACAGAGGCGAATGCCAGCAGCAAACCACTGAACTGAGAACGGACCCCGTTGAAGGAATCAGAGAATGAACTGGAAGAGCTTGAAGGGCTTGAGACCCCATATGTACAACAATGCCAAGCAACCAGAGCTTCCAGGGACTAAGCCACTACCTAAAGACTATACATGGACTGACCCTGGACTCTGACCTCGTGGGTAGCAATGAATATCCTAGTAAGAGCACCAGTGGAAGGGGAAGCCCTGGGTCCTGCTAAGACTGAACCCCCAGTGAACTAGACTGTCGGGGGGAGGGCGGCAATGGGGGAGGGGGGAGGGAACACCCATAAGGAAGGGGGAGGAAGGGATGTTTGCCCGGAAACAGGAAAGGAATAACACTCGAAATGTACATAAGAAATACTCAAGTTAATAAAAAAAAAAAAAAAAAAGCATACTAGTATTTTACTTATGAAACAATCATCATACAATCTTTATGGTTAATGGCTAGAAAAAAACTTAAAATCCTTCCACTGAAGAATGGATAAATAAAATAGTTAATATTTACACACTGGAGTGTTCTACAGCTCTTAAAATGCACATGTTGTTCCATCCTGGCAAATAAATGGAAAAAGAAAACAAATAGAATGTAAACTCAGATATATGTGGAAATTACTTTTAAGGTAAAGAACAAGAATGCTGTAATCCACAGACCAGACAATCTGCGCAATAAAAGGACCCAAGATACAGATGCATGCATCTCGCTGTGAAGAGGAAGCAAATGGACATCCACTTTGTTAATGGGGTGGGGAATAGTTATGGGAGGGGTCTAAATGAAGAGTAGCGATGGGAAAGGAGGATAATGGGAGAGTCTTTGAAATGTAAATTAGAATTGGGGATATCTCTGGGAAAAGCTGAAAACCTATTACACTGGAAACTTCTAGGAATCTATGAGGTGTGATTTCAGATCAGATTCCTTGTGGTTGGGGATATTGAGACTTTTCCTGTAACCAGAAAGACTTCCAGTTGACAGATTAGCATATCAGCCGAGCCACTAAAAAAATTCACCTATATTTTCTACAGCCTAAAAGATGTGCTGTAGTAAAGGTGGCACAGAAATTGTGAAAGTGTCTAATAAATGCCTTGATACATTTGAGACCTATGTCAGGAGAGTGTTATTGCCCAGGCTAGACTGCACAGAGGCACGGATGCATACAGAAACAGGATAGAAAATAAAGAATAGAAAAATTATGTCAATGGAATGATTACTAACATCATTCTGATATACACAGAGATTGGTCCAAAACCAAGTGTTATCAGAAAAGCTTCACTTAGAATATTATGGAAAGAAAAAGAAGGACAAACAATCAGACATTGAGTAGAGCTTGGAAAACATTGTAAAAAAGTTGGTACGAAATTTCATAGGATCTGGTGATGAAGGATATCAGAAGATGAAAATAAAATATCCAGTCAAGCTGAGCCTATAGGATACAGAGAAGGAACAGTCCACCAGAGCCTGCATGGGGACCTCATAGGCTGCATTTGAATGAATTAGGCCCTCAGCACCTTGTAACACTTCTGTAGGTTCATCTACTTCTAAAGTCTTAATACTGGGAGCAGGGGCTGTCTCTGACTCTGTTGCCTGTGCATAGGAGCCTCTCCCCTTACTGGATTTCAAGCCCTAGCCTGAATAGAATTAGAAGTGGAAGTGCCCAATCTTAATGCAAACTAAAGAGCCAGGAGTTGGTAAATATACATGAGAGGCCTGCCCTATTCTGAAGATGAATGAAGGGGGAACTGCTAGACATCATGTGGATAGTGATGGTGGAAAGAAAAAGACAGTCAGAAAAGAGAGAGGGGAAAGGAAGGAGGAAAGAAAGGAGGCCAGAAGGGAAGGAGGGAGAGATGGAGGGAGGGAGGGAGGGAAGGATGGAAGGAGAGAGGGAGAGACAGGGTCAGAGATACAAAGAGACAGACAGAGCAAGAAGAACAGAGACAAAAAGACTCACCAAGACACACAGCAACTGGCAGATTTACAGAGAAATGGAGAAGGGAATGAAAGAAGCATATAATAACACAAAAGTAAGGGGTTGTTTCTATGAATGTTATTTTAAGGGTCATTAAGAAAGTTCCCTTCCCTCTTTTGAGATGGTCAGTTTCCCAAAAGTCTATATGGCTGACTGGCTTATACATGTGGCATAACATATGTTGCTCAGCCAGAATTCAAGCGCCATACGTCAACATAGTAAAAGCAATATATAGCAAACCAGCAGCCCACATCACACTAAATTAAGAGAAACTTGAAATAACCCCACTGAAATCAGGAACTAGACAAAGATGCCCACCATCTCCCCACCTATTAAATATAATCCTTGAAGACCTAGCCAGAGCAATTAGATAACAAATGGAGTTCAGAGGGATACAAACTGGAAAGGAAGAAGTCAAAAAAACAATTATATGCAGTCCATATGATAGTATACTTAAGTGATCACAAAAATTCCAACAGAGTATTCCCACAGCTGATAAACAACTTCAGCACAGTAGTTGGATATAAAATTAATGAAAACAAATTAGTAGACCTTATCTGCTCAAGGATAAACAGGATGAGAAAAAAAAATTAGGGAAATGACACTGTTCATGATAGCCGCAAATATCTATAAAATACTTTGGTGTGACTCTAATCAAACAAGTGAATGATCTTTATGACGAGAACTTCAAGTCTTTGAAGAAATAAATCAAAGAAGATTCCAGAAGATGGAAAGTTCTCCCAGAATGATAGATTGGCAGGATTAATATAGAAAAGACCATCTTGCCCAAAGCCATCTATAGATTCAATAGAATTCCCATTAAAATTCCAAATCAAATTTTCACTGAATTAGAACGAGCAATTTGCAAAATTATTTGGGAAGGAAAAAAGAACTTAGGATTTCAACAAGTATTCTAACCAATAAAAGAATTCTGGGGAAATCACTCTTCCTGACCTATATGTGTATTAAAAAAAGGTCTTGAAAAAACTTCATAATTCTGGTACAGAGACAGGCAGGTCGATCAATAGAATAGAATTGAAGACCCAGAAATGGACACATACACCTATGGTCACTTGATCTTACACAAAGGATCTAAAACTATGCAATGGAAGAAAGACAGCATTTTCAACATATGGCGCTGGTTCAAGTGGAGGTCTGCATGGTAAAGAATGCAAATTGACCCATTCTTATCTCCTTGTACAGAGCTCTAGTCAAGTGGATCAAAGATCTCCACATAAAATGAGACACACTGCAACTAATAGAAGGAAGGGGGAAAGAGCCTTGAACACATAAACATAGGGGAAAATCTCCTGAACAGAACAGAAAATGTGATGCAGTACATACAGGAGTACTACACAGCTATTAAAAACAATGATTACATGAAATTATTAGGCAAATGGATTGAACTTGAGAATACCAACCTGAGAGAAGTAACCCAGTCACAAAGGAACACACATGGCACATGGTCTACACTCGCTGCAAAGTGGATAGTAGGCCAACAGCTTGGAATACCTAAGAAAAAATTAACAGATCATAACAAGCTCAAGAAGAAGGAAGAACAAAATGGGAATGCTTCATTCCTTCTTAAAAGGGAGAACAAAATACTCAGGGCAGGAAAGACAGAAACAAAGAGTGAAGATGGACTGAAGAGAAGGTCTTTCAGAGATTGTCTCGCCTGGAGACATATCCCATGTGCAGCCTCCAAACTCAGGCACTATTGCTGATTCCAAGTAGTGCTAGCTGAAAGGAGCCAGGTATGGCTGGCTCCTAAGAGGCACTGCTGGAACCCTACTGACACAGATGAGGATGGTTGCAACTAACAATTGGACTAAACAAGGGGAACGCAATGGAGGAGTAAGAGAAAAGACTGAAGGAGCAGGATTTGTAACCCCATAAGAAGAGCAACAATATCAAACAAACACATCCCACCAGACCTCCCAGGGACCAAACCACCAACCAATCAGGACACCTGGAGGGACCCATGACTCCAGCCACACATGTAGCAGAGGATGCCATTGACCAGCATCATAAAGAGTAAAAGCCCTTGGTCCTGTGAAGACTCTGTTCCCCAATGTAGGATAATGCCAGGGTGTTGAGGGTGGAGTGGGTGGGTGGGAGTGGGAGCATCGTCAGAGAAGAGGGGGTTGGGAAGGGGATATCGGTAATGGGGTAAAGCAGATAACATTTGAAATCTAAAACAAAAATATGCACGAAAAACACAATTTAAAAAAAATAGCCAAAAATCAAGTGTTGATCAGGAATTGAAGTAGTTCACACTCAAAAGCAGCAGGAAGAAGGGGATGTTGAGCAGCTACTGACAGAGAAAAGCTGTACCAGTCATTTGTGTTAAACTACCAAGTGGTATGCAGGAAAAGACAATGAAGAAGAAGTCAGCCATCTTGGAAGTCCACAATTTTGTTGACTCTATACTGCTCTACAGTACTCTCTGACTTACAGTCAATGTTTTAATTCCTAATCTCACTGGATCGGTGGTAATAACTACTCTTCCTCAGCTTTTCTATCACAGTTATATTATTAATTCTAGTGTGGTGGTGCATCTACATGATTCATATCTATACTATGGCAGCGAAGGAGTTGTGTGGCTAACTTTCATGACATGATCAGACTCCTAGACGCTTGGAACATAATCCTCATGTCACATAATCCTTCTCTATACAGGCTTTTCATGATAATTTCCAATTATCAAGTGGAATTGGCATCTTCACAGATGAATCCTCTGAACTTAGGTGTCCCTGCTCCCATTACCAATAGATTCAACAGCTCGTCTGCTTCTAGGAACAGAGCCATGAAGAGTCTTAGAGTTCATCTATTGTGTTTTATTTTGTCTCACCAGAGGATACAGATCAAGACCATGATGTGGACCTAGGTTCCTTTGAAGAGAGAGTTAGTTCCCAGGGTTATTTGTGTACCAAGTCATTTTAAAGAATTCTAACTTTTCCCTTAACACATAAAGAATGTTACATTCTACCAAAACTCACATACACAACACACATACACACACACACACACACACACACACACACACACACACACACACTACCCCCAAAAAGGAAAAAAACACATGGACACACACCCACAGATGCAAATGTTTCCTACAATGTATGCATGTAAGCAATCCCATGTACTTTCTCAGATGAACATGCACAGATAAACCTAACACATATAGCAAAGCTATCATGCAATGCCCTCCTCACATGTACCTTGAGGCATAACCACGCACATGCATATGAACAACCAGGAGATCCTGAACAATTTTTGGGAATTTAAACAAAAGAATCTAAGTAAACATCAGAGGAAAGAGTACAGGAGCAATGAACTCAACTCTACTCCATCTGGCAAGGGGGACAACATAGTAATTAACTCTAACACCGCCCACCACTGTGGAGTAGCAGGGAAGTCTGATCTCATGCACTTGGTGTTCACCCCTCACATCACTGGCTTGTTAAACTGTGACCTAGACACTGTGTTTGAAGGAAGGAGATGACCAGGGAATAAACAGTGAATGACTTGGGAGCAAATGTTACTGAGAGAAGCAGAAAAAGTAAACAGAGAATAAAGGAAGAGATGGGATAGAGGGAGGAAGAATAATTAGGAACTAGAGAAGTGATGGCTGCCACATGACACATGATGGGCACAGAGAAAATGTGGAGTTTTCTGTTCAGGTTTCATTCAATTGCTTTGACAAGCACCAGGATTAAATGCTACTAAGGAAAGAGAAAGTTTTCTTGCAGATGACAGGTCACAGCCGACCATTGGAGAGAATCAGATCAAGGACTCAAGCAGGAATTGAAAGAAGAAGCAATGGAGGATGAATCCCCTCTGAAAGAGTGCTAGGGGGCCAGCTTCCATCTTGTAAGTCCTTGGAAGTTCCTAGGTCAGAGGATCACAAAGGGCTGAAAGGCTATTGGCTTAAGCCATAAAATGATCATCCTGGTAGAAACCGACCCTGTGAAAGACAATTCCTAGGCAGGCACACTGACATGGTGGGGCTGCTGCTGTCACAGGCATGCATGTGATCTCATTCCACACAGAACACATACAAGGTCATGTAAATGCAAGGAGACCAGCCTAGGGTATGTTTATGGTAAATTGGGATAATTAGGGCTGAACTTATGAGTATGGTTACAGATGCAGCTCAACAGGAGAGACTCAGCTTGCAAAACTGATATCTACCTATGTTGGTTTGTGTACCTAGGAAATGGGAGGGGGCATGGGGCCTTTAAGGAAAGTTCTGTTGAAGAAGGGACAGTGATGGAACCACCCTCCTCAAAATGACCTAACAATACAGAACCTTGGTAACCAGGCAACCCACTGGTTAGAGCAAGGCCTGCAGGCTCACTTGCCAGAGACAGTTGAGAGGGAAGGATGTTCTCTTGCTGTCTTCGGACTACTCGAGGCTCAGGCCTCAAGAAAGACAACAGGGAAGGCCACGGTGGTGTCTGGAGGCACAGGGTTCGCTCTTGTCTTCGACGCCTGTGGCCATTTTCCCGAAAGGGAAGGTCATCGACCAAGACCAGTCAAAGCCAGGAACACACAAACAAGGTAACTGCTCCGGTTTTTCTCCATTTTTAGCAGAGTAATAATCCAGGAAAATTTGTAATAAGTAGATCCAATCAGAATGTTGTAGACCTGTGACCTTTTGAAACTTTTGCCTTGATCTTTCCTCAGGTTGAGAATGATTCTGCAGCACAGGACCTGAGCGAGCCCTACAGAGACTCCAGCATTAGTACAGAGGCTGTGGTTAAGCTAGGGAACAAGCTGGGGCCTTCTCTGCAGGAAGGGGACACCTTCTATGTCCCTGCCTTTTCGATCACATACCAAAGATTTGACACCCCCCTACTGGTACTGGACCAGCTGTTCCTGAGGTGAGTGCCAATTTCAAAGCCCATAGTTTTCACATCCTTCTGTTCATCCTGGGTCTTTTTGTTTCTGTCTCTGTCTCTGTCTCTCTGTGTCTCTGTGTCTCTGTGTCTCTGTCTCTCTCTCTCTTTCTCTCTCTGTGTGTGTGTCACTCTCCTGTTGCTCTCCATGTCTCTCTCTCTGTCTCTGTGTCTGTCTCTCTCTATGTCACTCTCTTTCTCTCTCTGTCTATCTCTCTCTCTGCCTCTCTCTCTGTCTCTCTCTGTCTCTCTCTCTGTCTCTGTCTCTGTCTCTGTGTGTGTGTGTGTGTGTCACTCTCCTGTTGCTCTCCATGTCTCTTTCTCTGTCACTCTTTCTCTCTGTCTCTCTATCTCTCTCTGCCTCTCTCTCTGTCTCTCTGTCTCTCTGTCTCTCTTTTTCTGTCTCTCTGTCTCTCAGTTTCTCTGTCTCTGTCTCTTTCTCTGTCTCTGTCTCTTTCTCTTTCTCTCTCTGTCTCTCTCTGTCTCTCTGTCTCTCTTCTGACTCTGTCTCTCTGTCTCTCTCTCTCTTTGTTGTTCTCTCTCTCTTTGTGTGTGTGTGTGTGTGTGTGTATGTTTGTGTGTGTGTGTGTGTGTGTGTATGTGTGTGTCCAAGTATTTATTCTGTACATCATTGTCAGGACCAAGTAACATGCATTAAGAAATTTTTTCTCCCATGCTTGGTCCAAGTGATAGGGCTGTTCAATGCCAATGTTCTAAAATGCATGATGCTGTCACCTCTACCTTGGAATAGCACTTTATCCTTCAATCAATATTTCCGAGGCCTTGGTGAATGCACTTCTTTCATTGGTAATGGAGGTTCAGTAAATATTGGAATATCCAATAGAGATGTATCAAAAGTGGAGATCTATGCAGCATAATACAGGGGACCATGTGACCACAGAGTTGTCTAGGTAGAGATGCACGTGTTCAACCTTTGCACAGTTACAGTGAAAGCACGGACTGTGTACAGGTGAACTCATAATTCTGAGAGCAGCCAGAACTGCCAGTTTGAGGTGAGGGTCCTGGGACTTTACAGGTGACATTCTCTCTGGTCTTCTCTAGGTGTGCTAACTTCAGCCCTCATTGTGAAGAGGATGAACAAACAAATAACGCCCTCTGTAGCTTCCTGGAAACATGGATGGACAAGAACACTGAGGACTATGGTGAACCCTCGGAACTGTTCATACTGAAATATATAAAGGCCTATTTTGATGTGTGTATGGCACACTTAGATCTTACTGTCCATGTCAATAGGTTCCTGACTCTCTTGCAGGACAATCAGGCCAAGGATTCCCATCCAAGGATGAGCACGGCTCAGATCTGGGGAGACACATCCTCAGATCCACAGATTGGATGGGTGTAAAACAGCAGGACAAGAGCCACTCTGGAGCCAGAACCAACTTGTGCATCAGAGCTGGAGGGCACAAAACCTCCAGAACTTTCTGTGAAGCATGAGTAGTTGCAACCAGATGTGGCAGCAGCAGCACAGACAGCACACATGATAGCAGCTGTTGAACTTGTGTCTCAGTTCGTCTGTAGATACAATGTATCTTTCACTAACTTCCTACTTGCTGCAGTGGGCCTACCTATTCAGAGAATGGCCCTGTCACACCTTGTGTGTGCCTGCCCTGTATCTGTGCTACTGCTCCTGCCCCGGGTGCTCAGCCCCTCACTTCAGTCCAGCAGCAGTTCCAGCCCCACGGCTAGCCTTCTCCCTCCCCTGAGATATCACCTTTTTATTCTTTCTGATCTTTTCCATTTTGTGTTTAAATATTGGTTTAATAAATTGTTATTGTTTGTTTTCACTTTTCTTAAAGTTGTCTATGGTACAAAAATAATTTAAAAAAGTTAAACATAAGCATTTAAAATTATTAAATGTCATGCTTACATTATGACTGGTAAAATCTTAGTCATTTTTAAAGGATGTATCCACATGACTAATAAAGCACATGTAATAACACTCACCATTACCTTTCAGTAAACTTCAAACTAAGCCTGAGGAGTGGGATCACTTCTGCCCCGTGGTAACAATTCAGTTCACATTGAATTGTGTATACTTTTATACACATAAATTCCAAGTTTAGGAAGGGTGTGATGTCGTAGAACTGTGGCATATTTCTGTGGCACACGTAGAATGCCTTACCTACCTCTGAAATACTTTCTCAATTCTTCAATAATGTAAGAACAGACTGAATTGAAGGCTAATTCAAGCTATAACTTGCACGTTTCAATGTTACTGTGTTAGCCAAGAAGCTAAACAAGAGTCTAGAATTAATCAAGAATTCCCTTAATGAATAGATCTATGCAGACAGAAAGCTCAAATTTTGACTCCAGGGACCTGGGAAGAGAGTTTTTAATGGGTAGGAATGTGCTCTTCAATTGAAGAAAACATTTTCTACAAGTATACAATGTGTTTTGATTGTATCCACCACTCATCACCTCCCTCTATTCATCCCTGATGTCCCAAACACTCTCTCTCCTGGTATTTATTTTTTTTTGATTGTTCATTTTAATAATTGATTATAATTATCACTATTTTCTTTACACCTTGCATCCAATAGGTGTGGATCCTGTAGGAATAGGTATGTGGCTACTGACTGAGTGCACAAGGACAGCCAGTCTACCACTGGTCACATTCTCAAACCAAAATGATTCTCTCCCTCCCCAGAAGTCAGCAACTGCAGTCAGCATTTCAGCTAGAGAGAGGACGTCAGAAACTCCTTCTCTGCAGCTAAGAATATGCATAAAAAACAAAGATGCACAGGATTCCCATAAAAACATTAATTAACCTGGAATCCAAAATGTATACACCATGGACTTATAGAGTAAAAAGAAAACATTTATTATATAAAAATAATGAAATTTAAAAAGTATATAATGATAGGACATTATAAGACCAGAAGCCTCCACAGATGTAAATGGGTTCATTTTCTATTGGCCTTCTGATCTGAACATGAGGACTGCACTTAAGAGTAGTTTGTTTACCTAGAAACTGTCATGGAGAAAAATAAACTTTCATTTGTAAGTGGTTATCAATTGTAGGTTATCAATCCTAGGTTACGAATGGGTGCATAAGGCTGCTTTGCCAATTTAGGATTAAGTATTCCCAGGTTCTCCCTCTATATAAGGTCTGGCTATGAGTCTCAGGATGTCTTGGGATCTGTGATCTGCTTCAGGAGGAAGCTTCTCTGATGATGGTTGAGCAAGAGAGTGATCTGAGTCTCTCAGGTCAATAGGAATCATTTTATTACTGTTTATTAGCAGAACTAAGTAGTACTAGCTTCACCCTGGCTGTCCTATCCATCTCTTTAGTCTCAGGTTCTTGGTCAGCCAAGCAGTATGGGTTCCATCTCAGGGATTTGCATCTGAAGTCAAATCAGATTCTGTTAGTTACCCCCACAATATTCATGTCACAGCAGTACACAAATATCTTTCAGACTGGACACTATTATAAATCATAGTTTCTGTAGCTTGCTTAAGGTTTATGTTTCTTCTTTGGAAGCACACAGAGTGCCTCCCATTACAATGATGCTAGCACGTAGTATAGTGGTTTAGTGTAGACAACAGCTCAGTTACCTTACTTTCCAGGCTCCCCACTATGTGCCAATTCTCAATAAGTTAATCTTGTTCAGGTGTTGTTCAGGTAACCAGAGCTGTGGTGAGTGCATATATGGACCAGTTGTGTCACATTCAGAAGACATTTCTCACTTCTCCTTCCTACCCTTCAGCTTAGACAATCTTGCTAACATTTCCCTGAGCCCAGCATAGGGAAAGGGTGATATATATTCCCTGTCCTTATCTGAGCATTCGCTGTCAGTTATTCTAAGCAGTTTGGCCAGTTATGAGTCTCTGAAGTAACCACTACCCACTTTGAAAATAAAGTAAATAAAATAAATAAAGAAAATAAAGACAGTTTGACCGACTAAGCATTCAGTGTAACAATACTAGTACATCCCCAATAAGTCTGTGATTTCTCCAGCTATAGACTTTTGACCAAATTCACAGTACTAGACATGAAATCATTCCTGTGGATCAACTTTAATTGGTAAACAGTTTCTCCCCATAAGTATCATGCTACTCTGGCAGTGGGAAATGAAATTAGTCTGGTAACTCAGTACTGTAGCAAGCATTGTCATGTGATGGATAAGACCATCAATGTCTTTTTTTTCATCAGCAATCTCTATAGCAACTTGCAGAACAGGAAATATAGGAATCAGGGAGGAATTTTCATGGTCAATTCAAAGATGATTTCTCAATGTTCTGCAACCAGAGTGAGTTGTATCTTTACCAAAAGTCTATTGCCACTTAGTTATGGCAGGCAATAAAGTTCAATGGCAATAGTGTGTGTTCCTTTGGGGGATTATGTTGCCTTGCTGACAAATAACCTATAGAGATATCCCATATCCGTTACTGTTCATTATCAAATCCATGTCTTCTAGAATGTAATATGCGTGGGGGAGCTTTCATCAAAGGACCTAGAATGACTGGAAAAGAAAATGCTTTTGAGCTAAATAAAGATGGTCGTTTTAGCCTAGAGCTATTCCATCCTGAATGGTTTTTATCACATCTAATCGTAAAAGCTAAGCAGGTGGGGCCTTGTTCATAGTTGGGTGAGAGATGTTAGTTTTATAACTTTGTAAATGTGTCAAATATGGCCAAAGTGTTCATTTTTAAATAAGAATTTTGTGTTAGATACCTTTCATCTAACTAAAGAACAGAAAGAAAGAGACAGTAATTTTCTATGAAAGATACTTTTTATCTTGATTTCAAGTTCCTGGGGACTTTGTGCTACAGTTTTTGTGCCAAGAGTTTCCTAAAGAATGTCTATGGGTCAAAGACACTTGGAGGTCCAAAGAATCTGCCATGCTATGTCAGTAAGTGGTAAAGCGGGAAGCATCCCTGCCACAAAAAAAAAAAAAAGAAAAAGAAAAAAGAAATCTCTGGAAATGGTTGTATGGATTATCTTAAAGTTGTTCAAAGCAGACGCTCAAATGGGCCACAGACAACCCCCTGAATAGACCGTAGTCCTCATGAAATCACTCTGTGTCTCCTTCTGTTGATGAAAGCAGCAGAGGCTTCATTTGGAGGGGAGAACTCAGTACAGAGTGAAGTGCAGTGTCTGTGCCCTGTAGCTAAATAAAGTGAACCTTTATAACAATTATCTGAAGTTCCAAACAAAAATATTCCCATTAATTCCAGTAATTGGTCAAAATTGTTCCCATTAAAAGAATTAAGAGTGGTAAAATATTCATTCTGCCCTAGCAGTGAGGATGTAGAAGTAATAGAATCAGAAACTCAAGGTCCTTGTCAGCTTCACATCAAGCTTAAGATCAGCCTAGGAATCCATGAGACTGTGTCTCAAAAAAAAAAATTCATTCTACTAAAGGTGAAACACTTTATATTGTTGTGAATGTGTGTCTAAATTCTTTTAAAAGAATTTTGTCTGGATAATGAATTTTTAAAATACATACACAAATCAAACTTAGAGTGAAGCACAGCCTGCTATTCTCTATTAAGAAGCATTTTTACTAAATTAATGTATCTGTGAAACAAACAACAGTGCACTTGGAATCGTTTGTAGCTTCTACACAGAATTCTTGATTGTTTTAAATAAGTCTCAATTGTCTAAGGATAGAGATAAAAGCAATAGTCAAAACACATTACTGTTTACATGTATACAGAATGGCTAAATGACAGAATTAATGTGACGAACACATTAACTATGAAATTCAACTTGGCAGCACAGGCTTTCAACTCTGTCTTGACACCAGTTAAATTTCAAAAAATTTTAGAGCCTTTAAGGGTAGCATTTTGTAAATCAGTTTAGATGCCCTGCAGTAGAATTCAGCATTGCTTAAGTGAGTCTTCTAAATTTGGCAGACAGACATTTTATTAAGAAAACCATCTATAAATCTTTAATAAGTCCATGCAACAAATGGTTTGCCCCAAATCGGCTTCTGAGCTTTTAGCAAATTGAAATTTTTGAAAGCCAAGCTTGTAAACAAGAAGACATTTAAATTCAATCTTGCAAAGTAAAAGCGAGACTGAGCAAAGTAAGCAGGGAATTCAAATGGTGTGCAGGATGTGAGACCCAATTCTAGGACAAGGCTCTTTTACCCTGACTTGCAAGAGAGATATTTAACAAACTCTTGTTTTCAATTCAGCAAGTTGATTTTTAATGACAGAGAAGAATGAGTTTTAGGTGACCTCTGATTTTCTGATTTGGGAACATCTGCATTTGGTGAAACGATCAAAATAATTATAAATATATATAACTTATTTGATGAGATTTGGGTTGTGAAAATATTTCTCAAGGAAAAGCACTCTTGATTGAAGTGTCTGAAAATATATGGTCCAAAATAGATATCAATTTTCATTTGAAAAATAGAACCATGAATCAGCTCCACTTAGCAATATTTTCTCTAAAATTATCAAATATATTAGTACTTGTAAGATCACTTTTTCATTCACAAAAATCATGGACTATAGAGAGGAGAGATTAATTGAACATGCCAACAATCTGAAATGTATTACCTATAATATATATTTGATCTTTTCATTCAATTCTACTTGACAAATAATTAATAAGCACATATTAAAACATAATGTTCAAAAATGCCAGTGTCATAGGTACCTTACAAAACTGATCGAGATATTGAAGTGTGGCAGGTCAAGAGTAAATTACTCTGCTTTTTTTTAATTTCATATATTCAATATAAAGCTTGTTTCAGTTTGCTTTATTAAACACTGAAAGACGTCACTTTGTCTTAGAAACTATTGTGAAAATCTTTTTGAAAAGAATTCAAATTTATCAACTTGAAAGAATATAATTTTAGTTCATTGTTTATGCACCCAACTTCCCTATTACTCTCAGTTCCCAATCATGAGGATGCAGTTACAGGCACCAAAATGCTTCATCATGCTATCCCTAAGACCTATTAAGAAAATGCACTCTGTGTGTATGTGTGTGTGTGTGTGTGTGTGTGTGTGTGTGTGTGTGTGTGTGTGTGTGTGTGTGTGTACAGTGTGAGAAAGAATATAATTTGGTGTTAGATGAATGTGTCCTAGGACCATATCAGGTTTGTGGTCCCAGAACTATATTATTTTATTCTAATTTCCTTTTGTGTTACTAAAAATAATAGCTTGTAATCCTGTCATACCAGTCAAAGACTCAGCACAGATGAACCATTCACAGCAGTACTTAGGCCAGGGATAACTCTAATAAGCATCCTTAGTCTTATTCCTGTTATGTGACGCAGTCATCAGTTGTTTTCTGGAAGCAATATGTTCACTACCTCCAAAGTTTCTTATATCAAATACATGGCATGTTCAATGCTCTATTGCATGTCCCCATAAACATTATCTTCTCTACCTAAATCTAATGTCTAAAACTCTGTAAATGGTTGTTATATAGTCTACGAAGTAACAACCAGAAAAAAGTCTGTGCGTGGTCAATCAGGGGTTAAAAACTTTTCTCAAATATTTCAGTGTGTGTCGGATGAATACCTGGATGTAGAAGCTATGGGTGCATGGGTCTCCCAGCAACTACATGATCATACCATCACCAGAATGTTCTGGTAAACATATTTTCCTTCCGTTTTCCCTGAGCATTCTCAGTACCTTGATCTGAACAATTTAAGAATGGCCACCCGGTAGCCATTTGTCTTTAGTTGTAATTTTTTTTTTATTCTTTGAGAGTTTCATACCTGCATATAATATGTTTATCAAACCCAACTCATTTCACTCTCCAATTTGTCCCCTATCCCAACTCTAACCACCATTTTCTCTCAACTTCATGTGTGGTTTCTCTTTTTTAACATGCTGAGTCTATGGATGTGCACAGATGTAGGACCTCGTGCTAGAATAGGGGTTTAGAGTCCACAATCCTGAGCCATGACTCTGTCCCCCAACAGACATTGATTACCAATAGCTGCTCAGATGGGGAGGGGACTTTATGAGCCACACTGCTACCACCTCCAAGCTGGGATTTGGGCTGCCTTTATGTCGTTCTTTCTCTTATTTCTGTGTTTGTTATTTTAAGACTCTGCCCCACTCTATAGCCCAGTCTGGCCTCAAACTCACTATGCCACTCAAGGGCGGCTTCATACTTTATAATCCCCTGCCTCAGCCTCTACGGTGCTAGCATTACAGACATGAACTAATATTCCTGGCAATATCAGTTTTAAAAAAATTTGTTGTTACTTCTCTACCTAATTCTACCTTCCATATTCTAGCCTCTTTGTGACAAATCAACCTTAATCCTTAACTTTCTCTGCTTTGTTGACTAAACCTGTGGTTAAAAAACACACATGGTATACATTCACTGATAAGTGGATATTAGCCCGAAAGCTCAGATTATCCAAGATACAATCAACAGACCACATGAAGCTCAAGAAGAAGGCCAACCAAAGTGCAGATGCTTCAATCCTTAGAAGTAGGAACAAAAATATTCATAGAAGGAGATACAAAGACAAAGTTTAGAGCAGAGACTGAAGGAGAGGCCATCCAGTGACTGTCCCACCTGGGGTTCTAGTCCACATACATACAGTCACCAAACCCAGACAATATTGTTGATGTCAAGAAGTGAATGCTGATAGGAGCCTAATATAGCTGTCTCCAGAGAGGCTCAGTCAGAGCATGACAAATACAGAGGCAGATGCTCAAAGCCAACTATTGAACCAAAAATGGGGTCTTCATTGGAGGAGTTAGAGAAAGGAATGAAGGAGCTAAAGGAGCTTGCAACCCCATAAGAACAACAATACCAACCAACCAGAGCTCCCAGGGACTAAACCACCATCCAAAGAGGACACATGGACAGACCCATGGCTCCAGCTGCACATGTAGCAGAGGATACCTTTGTTGGCCACCAATGGGAGGAGAAGCCCTTGGTCCTTCCGGCTGGACCTCCAGTGTAGGGGAATGTCAGGGCAGGGAAGAGGGAAGAGGTGGTGGTTGTGTGGGGAGAAAACCCTCGTAGAAGAAGGGGGAGAGACGATGGGATAGGGGGCTACGGAAGGGAAACCAGGAAAGGATATAGCTTTACAAATGTAAATATAAAAAAAATCCAATAAAAAAATCTGGTATACCAACAGTGAGGATACTCCTAAACAGAGTCTTCCAGCAGATTAGCAGCTGATGCTGGTAACTCAAATCCCTGACTGGTTTCTCAAATGCTCGAAGGGAATCTGTTGAGCTTCTACCACCTATGACCCCCAGGAGTGTGGGATGATGTCACAGGTGAGGCAGGTACAAGATAGAAGGAGGCCTGTCATTGGACGATAAGGAAAGATGGGCGGGAGAGAAGTTTAAAGGAAGAGGAGGAGAGTGGAACGAAAAGGAGGAAGAGACAGGAGGGAGGAGAGAAGCCATGGCAGGACAATATGGCGGGTGACGTTAAGATTCCACTCTGTGTATTTACAAGTTGTTATTAATGTTCTTAAGGGATGGATGGTACTGGGCTTTGTATGTTTAGGTGGGCAATTATATCTTATCGATTGGGTGAAAGCTTATTGTGTTGTGTGTTCTTTCAGGTGTAGATTTAAGTGTAATGGAGTGTGGGGCGGCTGGTCTGGGCCACCACGAGGTTGGGATGTGTGCTTCTGGCATGGAAACCTGCCTTGGGAACTAGATAGGTAGAGAGATTGCTGACGGCTCAGAGAGAGGCCTTCGGCAGTGTGATATAGGATGCAGCAGAGTAGGTGAGAAGCTTTGGTGACTGAGAATTAAGATATCCAGCAGATATCCTGGGATACCACAGTGAAGGACCTAGTGGGGGATAAAAGACAGCATTTTTATTTATTATATTTTTACAACAACACAGGAGACAACAACAGGTTTAGAGATGGTGGCCCCCAGGTTACAGAGTCTGTTTGGCTTACATTAGCCGTACACATTACTGAGACAGCTTCCTGTGTGATTTTGCCAAAGAGCATCTTTATTTGTGTGGATTTAGGACTAGCAAAAGGGAGAACAGAATGGCTTCTAGCCCACGCATGCATTTGTAAAAGGACAAAGCAAACAAAAGAAGTGGGGGGGAAATAGCTGGCCGCAAGTTTTAAACAAAAGTTTCCCTTCAATACCAGTTACTGGTAAAACAAACAGGAGACGATAGCTATGCTTGGCATAGCTATTAAAGCCAGATGAGCTAAGTGGGGTTTGCCAAAATTGTAAATTAGAGAGCAAGGATTTCCCAAGTGCCAAGGAGAGAAATTTCATTCACACTCCAATTCTTTCTGCCTGTGGGTGAAGGTAATTGAATCACAAATGGCACCCAGATTGTGAAAGTAACCTCCGAACAGCAAAGACAAGACCTGTTTCCTCCAGTAAACAGCAGTATGCAGGCTCAGGTAACAAACTTCTCTTTCTCCGTAGGCTTTTGCTATATTTTTAAATCTGGCCAGTGCAAGGCTAAAACTATCTTTTTCCCCTGGTATTCTGACAACCCCAACTGTTCATCCTGGTGCTTGGGTTTTACCTTCACGCCCACATTACACCCTGTCTTCAGCTGTGCTATGGTTATTTTGCTCCCCAAACTCTCAAGGTAAGGGAAATCTCTGTGCTGACTTAGGGACCATTCTTCATCAGAGGCTCTTACGCAGCAATGCAGCTATAGGGCCCTTCTAATCCAGCCTGTGGATCCACTGTTAGACGTTCTGCACCCTAGACTAGATTACTGCAGTTGCCTCTCATTACCAACTCTTGTCCTAGTACCAAGCTGACAGCAGTCGGTCTGTCTTGCTTTGACAGTTCACTCAACATTCCTTACCTGGTAACTCAGCTTGTACCTTGTTCTAGCTTAGAAACAAAGCAGGAATGAAAAATCTTCATCACAGAGGATGCCACTTTCCTAAATCTTTATTAAAAACTTAGACAAAGTGGGTGACTTCAAACACAGGAACTTGTTTTGAATAGTGCCAAAGCAGTGCTGTTCAACTCTCCTTATGCTTTGACCTTTTCATAATGTTCCTCACATTATGGTAACCCCCCAAACAAAAAAAATTCAGTTATTACTTTATAACTAACTTTGCTAATTATAATCATAAAGTGAGTGTCTGACATGCAGGATATCTGATATTAAAACATGTGAGGGTTGCAACCAAAAGGTAGAAACTGCTATTCTAGAGACTAGAGGTTGAAAAATAGGATCAGCATTTTTTTTCTTTAGAAAGCTCTGAGGAGAGCCTGCCCCACATGTGGCCCATACATATACAGCCACCAAACTAGATAAGATGGATGAAGCAAAGAAGTGCAGGCCGACAGGAACCGGATGTAGATCTCTCCTGAGAGACACAGCCAGAGTACAGCAAATACATAGGCGAATGCCAGCAGCAATCCACTGAACTGAGATCGGGACCCCTGTTGAAGGAATCAGAGAAAGAACTGGAAGAGCTTGAAGGGGCTCGAGACCCCATATGAACAACAATGCCAAGCAACCAGAGCTTCCAGGGACTAAGCCACTACCCAAAGACTATACATGGACTGACCCTGGGCTCCAACCTCATAGGTAGCAATGAATAGCCTAATAAGAGCACCAGTGGAAGGAGAAGCCCTTGGTCCTGCCAAGACTGAATCCCAGTGAACGTGATTGTTGTGGAGAAGGCGGTAATGGGGGGAGGATGGGGAGGGGAAGCCCACATAGAAGGGGAAAGGGAGGGAAAGGGGTTGGCCTGGAAACCAGGAAGGGGAATAATAATCGAAATGTAAATAGAAATACTCAAGTTAAAGATAAAAAAAAAAAAAAAAGCTCTGAGGAAAATCTGACCTAGGCCTCTGTATCACTGTTGGCAGTTTCTAGCTTCCTTTGGCATTCCTCCTATTCCTATTATTATACCTCAATCTTTGTCTCTCTTGTCCTATGGCCTCCTTCCCTATATGTGTCTGTGACTTCTTAGGACCTTAATCTATATATCAATCAATCAATCATCGAGTTTAATATCTTCCCCAATCTAGTATCTTAAATTAGCTAGTTATGTCAGCAAAAATCCCTATTTCCAAATAATATCCAGGTAGATTGATTGACTATTCCACTCAAAACAGTTTCCTATAAAGTTCACATTGGTAGTTGGGTAAGTAATTAAGAAACCCATCACTACCCAGTTTGGTGTGAGCTGTAAGCTAGAACATTATGGAAGCAGGGAGAGCAGATACCCAACAAACTCAGAACTAAAGAAAATTTCCCTTGAGTATATTTGTATATGAAAGTGAAGGAGGAATAAACTTCACATGAGACAGGTACATGCAGACAGATATTGTTGGCCATGAGTCTGAATAAGCATCAATTTTTTTATTTTTACAACATAAACACAAAAGGTATCTCGAGGCAAGGGAAAATTAAAGTAGGTATTCTTTAAATTCTAGCTCATCCTGTGACAATGTAGAGGAAGAAAGGAAATGGAGGTATTAAAATGAATGCTCTATAGAGAAGAAAGTTACCTTTAGAGGTTAGTAATAAAGGGGAGATGTTGGGAAAGAGATAGTAAGCTTTCTAAATAATGGAAGGACAGATGTCACATCTGACACGGAAGTGACCAAAGGCAGGGGAATTTGAAGTTAATAAGAGTAGTAAGGTCCAAAAACTGGGGGAGGTTAGGTGCCAGGGTGTTTGATGGATATGTCCATATGTTAGCAGTTGTGATATGAGGTCTTACAGAAAAGCAGAGAAGCAGAATACTAGGTCAAAATGTGAAATTGTGATGGTGACCTAGTCAGAAGGAAAAATGGTTTGGTGTCAAGGTGTCATAAGCTTCAATAACTACTGTGCCTGTTAACTCTTACTAAATGTTTCTGATTGTAAAACAAAGAGTAATTTGGTAAGCAAAATGTCTCCATGGGGACCTCCTATCATTTTCCCCAGTTTACAGATGAACAGTACAGAGATAGGACAAGAAACTTTTTGGTTAGTTTTGGGTCGAACTCCTTAAACCACTACCTCAAATAGCAGACTTTGAAAGGTAGCCTAGCTAGATGAACTCACTGTCTAAGAAGACAGTAAAGTTGTTTCCCTGCCTTGAAATGAGAATCTTCAGAAAACTGTTAAGAGATTGATACCAACAGGACGTATGGAGTATGTTTTATAAGATGGGGGGTTGGAGGGAGAAGACTCCATAAGGACTTTGAGCTGGTGGTAGTTTAACACTCAACAGCTCCAGCAAGAGAGGAAATCCAATAGCATGAGGATGCACTTTGAAAACCCAGGAAGTCTTTAAAAGGATGGGGTTAAGAGGTTTGTGTTTTATGGTAGAATGAAGAGTTGCAAGAGTCTGAGGCAGGGAGTTTGGGCTAGTTTTAAGATACCACAAAAGATGTTATATAGAGCTATTTATCAGCAGCATGGAAGGTAGCCCAGGGAGCCATCTGGAGCTTTGTGATGCCACTAGATAAGGAAGCATGTTGAGCATTTTCCCACGAGGGGTATTCATTATCCCTCCAGCTTCACTATGACATATTTATATTCATATTGAAGCTCGCATTAGATGCTTTTGAGTCTACAGGCAAAAAGAAAGGAAAGATAAAAGTGTTGCATTTCAATGATACTCAACTGTGGGTCTTTTTACTCCTTGGCCAATAAATGTGGCTGCAGAGGGTATGTGCTAGGCTTGCTGGTAAGCCAAACCTGGTGGGGGCAAGCATCATCCTTCAGCCATCCAGAGCCAGGTCGACTTAATTCGTTACCCATTGCTGGGGCAGCTCAAGGAGTCCGATATGAACTCATTGATATATATTCACGCATTTGCATCCTGGAATAAGTCCTAGTCAGTTCCAATATCCAACTTATTTAATGTGCTGTTGGAGTCTGTTCATTGGTATTGAAGCTTTTTGCTTGTTTGTTCTATTTTCTGAAGCAAGTCTTACATATTCTTGTCTGGCCGAGAACTCAATTTGAAGATGAGACTAGCCTTTACTTTGCAGCCGTTTTCTTGCCTCTGCCCTGCCTCCCAAGTGCTGAGACTACAAGCTTGTGTTAGCACAAGGACTTTACATCTGTTTCTGTTGGGTGTTACTTTTGGTTTTAATTTTGATCTTCACTCTGAGGATCAAATCCAGGGATCTGCACATGCTAGACATGTATTCTACAACTGTTACATCTCCAACCCCACAGTGTTTTAGAGACAAAGAGTCACCCTTGAAATCTCAGCCATACCTCTGTGACTTCTTGGTATAGCCTTCTGGGTAGCTGGAATTTCAGGCATTGTGCACAGTTCCCAGCTTTCAGCTTGTGAGGTCTGAATCTGACTTGATAACTGAGTAATTTCACCTTCAGTAAATGAACTCAGAAGTTCTTTCCTGTTCTGTTTTTTTGAGAGTTTGAGAAAGATTATCATTAACTCATCTTAAAATGATAGATACAATTCATCAGTACAGCCATCTGGTAAGCTTTTTGTAAGAAACTTTTAAAACTATGAACTGACAGGTTTTCATTCCCATTTGACTATTCAGAATTTTCTATTTTGTTTTGAGTTCATGATGGCAATTTGTGTTTTACAAGTATTTGACTTGGGTTACCCTGATTTGCTTTTATGAAATTTTCAGTTTTACTTTACAATACTCTTTTTTTCTATAAAGTTGGAAACCATATTTCCTATTATCTGTACCCCTCTTTATGGAATACGTTAAAAAGATCATATGCGTCATTTTGAAGGGACTCTTTATTTAGTACTACTAGAGGGAAAAACACATGCTAGGGCATACTGGATACAGGCCAGTGAACAAAAGAATATGTGGTCAGTCCATGCTAACACGATCAATTAATGAATGCGCCAATAAATACTAGAGAGTGAAAATTTCTCTGCCAGGGTGTGACAACCAATCAGTGCCATGTGCCACATGATGGCAGTTTAGTCATTGATAAACTTCATGTACAAAGATATCCCATACCCCACAAAATGATAAAAGAGCTGAAAAATTCCTATTGCCTTGTGTCAAGATAGCCATCATGATATCATAACACAATTTGTTATTCGTGTGTTAGTATAATGCTAATGCACACAGGCCTATCGTACTGCCACCATATAGAAGCAAGTATATTAAAACAGTGGATACTGCTTGGCCTTGAAACAAATTAGCTTAGTACTGGTTTATAGACTTTGAAAATTAGACTTTCCATTACTTTAGCGTATACTTCTTCTATTACTAAAAAAACCAGTTTATATGCTAAGTTAGTCTCCTCTTAATTGCCACATTGCTTGGTTATGTCAATATGCCACATTAGGCAATAAATATACACTACTAAAGTTTGTGTGACACTATGATGCTCAAACAGAATCCCCTAATGAATTTCTTAGAACACACTCATGTCATTAAGTGGCTTATTATTATAAAAACATTAATAAAATGTAAAACCTCCATCCAATAGTAAAAATTAATAAATAAATGTCTTGTGAAGACTATAATGCAAAATGAGATTGTTTTTGAAAGTTTTTGAAGTTTTGAAATAGTTCTACACAATCTTATTTTTACAAAAGGAAATGGTAGTTTTAAACTTGACAAGCCATGACTATCATGTGAACTAAGTGATCCACATGACTACTACTGCTGTGTTCATTGGCTGTCATTGTTTTCATAGAACACTTGAGAGTGGACAGTTGTTTTGGTTTATGATCTGGAGACTGCAACATCCCATAGCAGGCGGCTATAATCGGTGCTTTAAGTATGAGGAAAGATCATGTGAGCAGCACATGGGAAGAGATAAACGGGCTGAACTCCTCTAATCTGTTAAGAGCTCCACCTCCATGATCCACACATCTGCTGATAGGTCCCATCTCCTTCCTCTGCCTTATAAAGGAACTGAGGTTCCCATACCTGGACTTCTGAAGGACACATTCAAAGTACAGAAATTACTAACAGTGAAATCTAAGATCAAATGATTTTCATGTGTGGAGCACTAAGAAGGATACATGATTACTGACCAGTTACTGACAAAGCATGGCAATATTGATTAATATTAGGAACAGGAGTTCCTAAGTGCAACTGGATATTGCTGCCTCGGGATACCATGGTTTGTAGAAATAGCAAGGCCTCTATACACACAGACAAAGTGAGGCACTAATTCTCTAATCTTGACTGAAACTAAACAAAAGACCAAAGGGGTTTTTATCCCGTAGTTTACAGTCATGGCATGCTCTGTGATATAGCTGCTGAAATGATTGGACCCTGTGGCCACAGGATTTCCCACTGGTCTAAGAGCTGTGGTGCCTCCTGCTGGTTTAATGAAGGGAAGCAAACAAGTAAACTCTAGGATAATATCTTATGTTCACAGCACTCTATGATGTGAATCAAGACCCTCCGCCAAGGAACACCAGAATGCTGGCTGTCTAATGACTGTGTTACATGGCATTGGACCCTTTTGCTGGCCCACCTTCAAGTCTGGTCTGAGAAACTCACCACCACCAGTCCGGCTATCCTCTTGCCTGATTCCAGGGTGCAGGTACTCATCCTGTCATAAGATGGGCAATGAAATCAGGTACCTGAGAGTTTCAGTAGTTAGTTTATCTGAAATGGTTTAAACCTAAGCCAGGAACCTTAATCCAGGGAGCAGAACTGATCAATCTGACCCACTGTGCATGTCTACAGCATGATCTATAGAGAAAGGGGCCTTCTCAAGAAAAAAATAAATTGGCCTTGCTAGAGACTATTTGGCTTCCCTTGCAAATTGCTGTCCTCCATGGTCTGCTGACCTGGCTGCCTAATAAATGACCCTAAGACCAGTGGGGCCTATTGACATTGTGGTGGCATGCCCTGACCCAGTGCAGCCTGAGTCTCCATAGTATAAGCAAGAGAAAATCAAGGGTGCAACAGGAAAGAATAGATAGCTCAAAGCTACAGGGTGATGGAGAACACCACAGAGAAAGACCATTCTCCCAGGAACAATTGGCAGGCCTCTGATAACAAGGAACTTCATTAGGCTGTTCCTCTGGGGTTCACAAAACTGTCAGTTTCTCAGACTGTTAAGTGTGTTAAACCTAAACTAGACAGCTTAGCGTGGAATATCTCAACCCTACTCTAGGTTTGTGCTCAAGTAAATCCAAAACAGAGTCCTCTACTTAAGAAGGAGTCAGAATGGGAGACCTTAGAGAACTCTGTGAAAACTCATTTCACCAAATCTGGCTTTCACAGAAAGGACACCAGTACTTGCTAGTTTTTATAGATACCTTTTCCATGTAGGTAGATGCTGTCCCCACTCAGACTGAAATGGCTCTAGTAGTAGATAAAAAGCTCCTCCAGGAACCAGTCTGCTGATTTGGTCACCCCTGGCAATGGTGTCCAATAACAGCCTGGATTTTTGTAGCCAAAACACCCCAATTAATAGCTAAAGCTTTAGACATGAGATTGAAGACTTACATGTGTTCTAGCCGTGTAAAAAAAAAAAATGAACAGGACATGAAAAGAAACTCTAATAAAACTCTCATTGGAGTTACCAAAGGATGGATAGGCCTCCTTTCTTTGCTTTGCTCCAGTCTGCTGCACCCATACAGGGAGCTGTTTACCTCTATGAGATTATGATTGGAAGACCTCTCCTACAGCTTCCCAGGCTCAGACTAGCAGAGGAGTGGGGGGACCCCTTTCTCAGCAGAAAAGGGGAGGGGGAATACAGGGAGGAAGTGTGAGGTGGTACTAGGAGGAGAGGAGGACTGATTCTGGGATGTAAAGCAAATCAATCAGTCAATCAATCAATCAATCAATAATAAAAACCAGTTAAATTCCTTTATAGAAATGTTCTTCCAATTTGAAAAGGCTTAGACTTACTTCTTGTGAGATAAAACTATGTCTGGCTATGGAGAAAAAAACAGTTGTTTCTATGCTAACTGATAAGGAATAATTAAAAAAATATTGCCATGGTTGGGAAAAAAACAAAGAGAAAAAGACAAAGATATAAGTCATATCATTAATATCAGTCTCTGTTCTCTTGGTCTCCTTGGCTAACTGTTCTGCTATCAGTACTAGTGGACTGGGCTGTTAATTCTTATTCTGATTGGATTGACAGTGGGTCCTTGCATCTTAGACTGTATGGCCCTTTGTGTATCAGTTCAGTAAGATTAATGGTCCTTAGACTAAGTACACGTTTTTATCATTAGTTTATTTATTAATTCATTTTATATATGGATTGTAGCTTCCCTCTCCTCACAGCCTCCACTACATCGCCTCCACCCTCCTCTTCTCCTCTGAGAAGGGTACTTCCCCTGGGTACCAACACACCTTGTCAAGTGACAGCAGGACTAGGCACATCATCTCCCACCAGACAAGACAGCCCAGTGAAGGGAACAGGATCCACAGGCAGACAACAGAGTCAGGGACAGACCCTGCTCCAGTTGTTGGAGGACATACATGAAGACCAAGTTACACATCTGCTACCTGTGCAGAGAGCAGGCTAGGTCCAGCCCATGTATGCTCTTTGGTTGGTGAGTCCATCTCTGGGAGCCCCAAAGCTCCATATTCCAACCATACCTTTTTAGTGCATGATGAGGTCATGATTTGACTAATTCACTAACACCAGTTGAGGAAAGTAATGGGGCTCCAGACTTCCCAATACCCTGAGACATTAGCACAACTGACTCCGTGGTGAAGGACCATTCAGACTGAAAACCTCAGCCTGCTACAGCACCACCTACAAAAACTAAAACAAAGACCTCATCCATCTAAGTCCATACACAGTTCTGGGAAAGTTTCTCAAAGTCCTAACCTTGCTTTTTGGCTTCTATAGTTCTGCTTCTGGCTAACTGCCCTTGCTTACTGAAGTAAGTCAACCCAGCACAGGATTTTTGTGCAAAGTAATTGATCATCAGAAGAGAGGGAGAGTGAAGGAACAAAGTAAGGCATGCGTGCACTTATACTGAGACATCTCCGATTCCGAGGCAAATGGACTGCACTTCACAAGCAGTTGGCATGCACCCACTACATGGATTGGTGCTCCATAATGCTAATACCAAGAATATCCAATTATTTTTAAAATGTCTGTCTCTGCTTATAAACCTCTAGGCTGGATTAAGCTTCTACTATGATCTCTGGTTGATAACAGCAATGTGAGTCTAGATTATTCACTGTACTGAATTCAGAAACAAATTCTTATCACACACACAAAAAAAAACATTTTCCAAGTTTTATGCTTGCTGTGCCAACATTATGGTTTTCTGAACCTAAGGATCTTCATCATCCTGATACAACAGGTAGTTGGAGGTTTGATGATGGATAACTCACTGTGAAGTAGTTGGTACCATACCACTCCACCTTTCCAGACACTCTCTACTAGGAATATTAAAGAAGTACCATGGGATGAAAACAGAATCATTTACTAAAAGCCATTTACTAAGGGTAAAAGGCAATCCTAGTGTTCAGTTTAATTCTTACCCAGTCCATTCTTACCCATTCCAGTATTTTCTTGATGATGAGGGATTTACAGCCAAATTTCCCATCTCTAGGAGAAGTGACATCATGAAAACAAAGATTGAGCTTTAAACCAAAGCCCTTCATCCTCCAAAAGTGAACATCTGCCATGCCGTGACCTGAAGTCTCATATTCAGTCTATTAAAGCGTAAATATTCTGCAGAATGCCAGAGACGATGCATGATTTCCCTGTGACCATTGGTCCATAGACTGTGACATTAATTTACTCCGTAGAGGGAAAATACTGCACTGAAGACTTTAATCCCATCCCACATTCGTGCTGGGTTGAAATCCCATTGGAATTGCTTCAAAACTGTAATGAGATCCTGGAATCACTTCCTACTGTCCTTCTCTGGCATCTGGGTCTAACGTAGGGGGATAGGACTCCATGTTCTCACCTCGTGCACTAAAACTAGCCTATAATCCTGCCCTTTACCTCCTTCTCCACAGAACTTATCTTATGCCCAGAACTCGTGACCCCCATTTGGTGTAGGTTAACTGGAAACCCTTTATTTATGGATTATAGGATCAACCCTGCAAAGCTTTCACCATATGCCTACGCTTACTCTTATGTCTCTGCTAGAACTTCAGAGACAAAGAAGGAATTACTTTAGACTTTTCCAGCTGCAACAAGAGCAGCTTCATAATTAAAGCCCAACTTTGTTTGTAAATATGGAACGACATCCCCACATATCAATTTATTGTGGTCTATGAAGTCAGAAGTAAATGGGAGGAGGGAAGAGGAGAAGGAAGAGGGAGAGCTTAAGAGCTTACTGCTGGAAAGGAGGAGACTTGAAATCGCATTTGCAGACCTAGCTGTTAGCACTGACTGGTCCTGACTGGGCCAGCCCTGGAGGGAGGTATGTGGGCTGGCTGGCGAATTAATTGAATTTCACAACTTGCCTCACATTCCTGCTGGCACAAAGTGCCTCCGAAGGACAGAGGCATCACAGGAGGCCAGCACAGTGGCAGGACCGAGCCTGAGCACTGCTGTGAGCCTTTCTTTACACAACTCCTGCCTCAAAATAGCTTGCCTGTTAGCACCCCAGCAGAGAACCCCCACAAGCAAGGGAGGAGAAAGGTGAGTGCTGTCTCTAAGATACAGACTGGTCCTCAGCTTCAGGATGAAGCCCAGGAACTGAAATATGATTGATTCCTTCATAAGAGCCTTTACCTATGAAAGACACCTATACTTAGGCTACGTGAATTTTAAATCCTTCCCAGCTAAGACACTGTATTATTACCCCGGGATTCAACCAAAGACTTTTTTAACATCAGTCCCCCAGCCCCAGCAATGTATAGAATCCCCACATACTTGGAGCCCTAGTTTCCTGCCTCACTTCCTTCTCGTAGTTTTATTTAATCTATCTGTATAGTGTGTATATGGGGAGGGTGCTCACATATGTAGAGATCAGAGGACGATGACGGCGACGACGGCACTTTTCTGACACTTGTAGAGTCTAAGGATCCCACTGAGGTTGTCAGGCCTGTACACAATCACTTCTACATGCTGAACCAAGTCCCCCATCCTTGCCTCGCCTCTTGCTCAGATATTAATCAAGAGCAGGACACACTGCACTAGTCACCAAATTGCCTTAAATAGGTTGTCATATGCAATCTTCCCCATATACTGTAAAGGATGAATCAGTATCATCACACTAATAAGGAAAGAGCAGCCTAAAACACTGAGGAAACATGACTAATGCCAGGAAATTTGAAGAAGAAAAGGAAACAGAATTTAGATTTAAACTATACAACTTCAAATTTAGAGTTGTTTGCATGGAACTATTCTCACACAAAACCTGAATTGCTTCTGTGCCCATGTCCCTCTCCCACAATGCTGCCTACCTGACATAGCCTTGCTACTAACTGCAAGTTTATTAATGAATGGCTGTCTAAATGAACATGAGATCTATTGGTTCAAATACATTAGTGCATTTGATCATTGAGCAGAAGTGTTACTGCTAATAACATTTCTTGATGACAAATCTGACTTCTTCAAATATTTCTAAGAATACTTCCACACAACATACATTTATTCATGTATTCACGCATTCAAAAGAACGGCACCTATAAAATGCTAGGCACTGTGCCAAGGGGTTGAGCAAAAGAAAAAAATGCATACTGAATACACAGCACATGCTGTCTCCGGGGAGTATAGCCTAAATGAATGGATATGCAATCCCAGCAGGCAATGTGCTGGGAGGGGAAGCCTCCCTGGAAGCTGAGGATATGTTCTGGGAAATCAAGACATTCTCTATCTCTTCCTCTTCCTCTCCATTTCTCCCTCCCCCTCCCTCTCCCTTCTCCCCCTCTCCCTTCCTCCTCCATCCTTCCTAACCTCTCCTCCTCTAGTTTGTCCTCTTTGGACATGGATGTGTGTATGTGCATGTATACGGGCCTGCATATGCATGGGCAGTTGTTTGATTCTCATGACATGAAAATATTAATCAAGTGAGAGGAGGCAGAAAGTTAATCACTTTGGGCAGTGTAGGTGCAAAGGCGTTTGGGAAGAAGAGATCATGGTCCATTGCATGAGCAAGAAGCAGGCTGCCTGTAGAGGCTGCACTGAGACTAACAAGATCCTGACACCACGTCCCACTAAGGAAAGAAAGGGCTTTCTAACACACCTGGGCTTCCTTCAGAGTGATCACTGCGCTCACCGTCCTCAGTTCCACTTGTACCACCTTCAAGTATCTCATGCTTTTGTGGCTTCCTCTGGGTTCAACATTATTGTTCTTTCTTTTGTTGCATTACTCTACCACAGAAACATATTCTGTATCTCCTACCTAAAAAGAAAATAAATTCACTGATGTCCACATTCCCTTAACATTTGTTTCCCTGTATAGAAAACGTTCAGAAGATGCTTTTTAAACAGTTTCTTCCTTTTCCTTCTTTCTAGCATAACCGAACTTCTGCTCCCCCACCCACAATGAGGCTTCTTGTCTGCCTCTTTTCCTGACCCTGGCCCACCTTTGGAAACTGGAATTATGACAAACATTGAGAAAAATTCAACAATCAAATAATTATTACTCAACACACAAAAAAGCATCGATTAAAAAAATATATAAAAAGCCACTGTCGGCAATGCAGAAGGCCCTCTATCTTCCCCACTTTTTTGATGCCATGGAAAGCCACTGTTCTGTTTTGATCTGGATGATATCATTTATATATAATTATATAAATATATATGTATATATGCATAATATATATGTATATAGATATATGATCCCATCTCACTTTATATTCGTTTTCACACAAAGTAAAATGTTTCCATTTCTCTATGGCAATAAAATTGATCTCTCTGGAACAAAGACCAGGTGTTGTATGGACAAATTACGCTTGCAAAATTAATACAAAGTAATTATCTAATATAAAGTTCAGAGCTAATAGAAAATGGTCAGAATCTACTAAATTGCTTCACTGATGTTATCTCCAGCCATGTCTCCCACCTGGGAAGGAATACATAATCACACTGTACATTATTTCCCATATGCCTTTAGGCTTCATTAATCTAACACCAATCCTATTGTACTTGTTCCTTATTTTGATGCTGATATTTCTGGACAATCCTTCGAAATGACTTAGGAATAGTTATTTTAAAGAATAATCCTTAATTCCTGTTTCTTTCTAATAAGTGTCATTTTTAACCTAATTTTTGACAAGAACAATGAACCAAAAAAAAAATGTACCATGTCACTCTACCATAGGACAGCTCACCAAGAAACATGTGTCAAGTCACTGCACCTTTGAGTTCTATAGATTTTTCCTGTCTATGGGATTTGTTTTCACTTTTATTATTTCTACTTTTTAAAATTGAAGCCTTTTGTTTTTTGAGAATTTCTTCTGTGAATACTGTATCAATCCCACCCCTCCTACTTCCCCTCCAGCTTCTTCCATGAACTCCTGCAAACTCTTTGTCTAATTACCTTTTCTTCTTAAATTACTAGTGTAATGTGTGTATCTCATTTATATATATTATGCTATAAATTGCATGTATATGTGCAGCATGCTTAATTAAGTTCAGTGTTGTTTATATGTGTATGTGTTTGGGATTGGATAGCCTATCAGGAGCCTATCCCTGGAAAAGATCCATTCTTCCTCCCTCAGTATCCACTGATTGCTTTTAGCTTTTCACCTAGGGCTGGGGCCTTGTGAGTGTTGGCATGTCAACTGGCGGCACTCTTACACAGGGCTTGTTTAGACAACTGTACTGTGGAGATTACGTGGGTGCAGTTTCCCTGCCGTGTATAGAAAATACTATTTAACCCAGGCATTCTTGTTTTCTGGTACTTAAAATCTTGAACTATCTCTCCCTTAGAATTTCCTGGGCCTTAGGGAGCTTCACTGTAGATGTTTATCAGTTGGAATTTGGCATTCCGTGGTCAGTTGACCTCAACATTCTAAACAGTTATGAATTTCTTCAGTAGTCTCTAGTTGCTACAAAAAGATGCCTCTAATGAAGGGTAAATATCAACTTATTTGTTGATACATGAATAAGTATTTAGAATACATCGAGGAATTATACAAATTTAGGAAAGTGGTAGTTGTGGGTTCTCCTCTACAGTCCATATCCAGCCATGGGTATTGACAGTCTATGGCAAGGTTTATAGCATGAGGCATTAATTCCCTTCTATTTAGTGGGCTTTAAGTCCAATAGACAGCTGTTAGTTACTCTGGACATGTAAGTGCCACTTTGGGAGATAGTGTGCCATGTTGGTCATGGTCTTGGTTTGCAAGCTTTATAACTGGGTAGGACTAATGAGTGCTGTTCTCCCTGGAAGCTTGCATAGCACTTTCTGTTATTATGAATACTAACGATCAGAGCACTTCCATGGCAACTCTAGCTTGAGTCTTAAGACTCAAGCCTCCAAGTCCTGTGTCTGAAGCATGGTGTTTTTCAATAATAGACTATGTTGCAGAAAATTTTAATTGCAACCCAGGGTTTCTACCTTGCCCGTAACTACTTAGTTTCCAGATAAAAGAGACACACACAACCTTTATATTTTCAATAAGCCTTAATCAGCACTAGAGCTGGACAGATATCTACCCTCTATGCCATTTAAAAATCTATTTCCTATCGATAAACCCAAGTTATTACTTACTATGTTTCATCTGGGCTGCTCTTGACTCCAATTTGCCAACCCTCAGGGTCATGCTCTCTTCACTCCTAACCCATGGTGTCTTAATCATCTCTCCACCTTCTTCAACTCCCCCACCCCTACATTGGTCTCCTCCAACCCCAAGGCCTGGAGCACCAAGCCCCGCCTACCTCATTTCTGCCCATTTATAGGCTGTAGGAATCTTTATTCACACCAATCAGAAATACCTTGGGGGAAAGGTCACTTGGGTCTGTGTCTGTGTGTGGACTCTCTCATCTCTGGGGCTACTAGCCTTTGGGGTCCCACACTTAGCATCATAGCATCAGACCAACCACAATAGGAGTCTGACTTTCAGGTTCTGGGAAGCAACTAAAGGCAACACAAATACCCTGTGTTGTTTAGGGATTTTTCTTGGGGTCTTTGGACTAACAACTTGAAGAGAATTTTCCCATGCATGTCACCAGGATTTTTGTTAGGTACTCTATAGACTCTAGGGGAAGCTGTATTGCCTTGTGTAGATGCTATTGTTTCTGTTTGGTTGGTTTGGTTTAGTTTGGTTTGGGTTGGGGTTTGGTTTGTTGTTGTTGTTTTGTTTTGTTTTGTGTTTTGGAGTTTTTTGTTGTTTTTTTGGTTTTTGTTGTTTTTTTTGTTTTGTTTTTTGGTTTTTTGTTTTGTTTTATTTTGTTTTTTGACACAGGTTTCTCTGAATAACATCTTGGCTGTTCTGGAACTTAGTTTGTAGACAAGGCTAGCCTCAAACTCACAAATTTCTGCCTACCTCTGCCTCCCTAGTGCTAGGATTAAAGGTGTGAGTCACCATACCCAGCTAGACACTTTTTTTACTTCAGTTGTGCACTTCATTTCTTTATAATTTTATTCTCCATACTGATTACTTTTGAATCACCGATAAGACATCTAAGAGAAACAAGAGGAGAAAAGGTTGACTTTGACTCAGGGTTTCAAAGGATATCATATTCTCAATAATGATAGTAAAGGCAGTTTAAACGGGTTGCTCCATGGGAGCAGAAGCTTGCCGTGCAGCTCATTAATATCATTACAGATCAGATCATTACAGATCAGAAAGCAGAGAGTTTTACCCACAACCAAAATGAACATAGCCTTCAAGACCTGACCTCAGCTAGCAAAATCACAGATCCTTAAGGTTTCACAACCTCCCAAAATAATGCAGCCAGCTAGTGACTAAATGTTCAAACATGTGAGCTAGTGGAGTACATTTGGCATTCAAACTATAATATTTGTGTCCTTAAGTACTGTATCTTAGTCTTATTATTATTGTCTGATATGCTATTGTGTAATTTGAGTAAGAACAGGTCCCATAGGCTCATATATTTGAATGCTTGATCCCCAGATATTATAACTCCTTTAAGAAGGATTGTTGGAAGCGATATGTCACTGAGAGTGAGCTTTAAGTTTTCTAAAGCCCCCCTCCTCCCTCTCTCTCTCTCTCTCTCTCTCTCTCTTTCTCTCTCTCTCTCTCTCTCTCTCTCTCTCTCTTTCTCTGTCTCCCTCCCTCCCCCTCCCCTCTCTGGCTGTCTCTTTCCCGTTCTCTCCATTTTTCAGATCAGGATTTCTTAACTACTTTTCCAGCACCATGCCTCCCTGCCTGCTACCATACCCCTACCATGATGGTCATGGACTCACCCTATGAAACTGTAAGCCAGTTCTCAATTAAATGCTTACTTTTGTGAGTTGCCTTGGTAATGTCTCTTAATAACAATTGAAAAGTAATTAAGGCAGGTATGAAATTGTGTGTGCAGCTTCTTTCTGTCAACACCAATACTGTGTAATTCATCCTCGTTACCACACAAAGCTGTAATTTATAAAGTACTGTTGGTAAAAAAGTCCTAATTGTAGGAGAATATATAATCGTTCTGCCTTTGATGGATACTGGGTTGTTTCTACTTTAGAGCCCTTACATATGAACACCCTTGCATATGCCTATTGTGCATATATATCGCACAGACACTTGTTTGGATCTAGCTAGATATAAAAATGGGAAGTGTGAACCTTACTTGATGACAAATGTTTTCCACGAGATTTATACCAACTTCATCTCCTACTGGCAGGATTACTTTCACACCATGTTTACTACAACTTCTAAATAGAGATTTTGTTTGTTTGGGTTTAGTGTTGTTTTATTAATTTATTGACAGCTTTGTACCTGTATATAGTGCATTCTGATAACATGCAATACCTCAGTGTCTGAGAGATCCCGGGGACCAGGTTAGTTGAGACTGCTGGTCTCGTTTTTGGGTCGCCCTCCTCCTCAGCTTTTTCCAGCTTTTCCCTAACTTAACCACAGGAGTCACCAGCTTCTGTTGATTGGATGGGTGTAAATATTTGCATCTGATTCTTAAAGCTGCTTGTTGGGCAGTCAACATGGGCTCGTTTGTAAGCAACAGTTTATAACATCAAATAGTAGTGTCAGGCCTTGGGGCCTCCCCTTGAGCTGGAACCCAGTTTAGACCTGTTACTGGACCTCCTTTTCTTCAAGCTACTCTCCATTTTTGTTCCTGCAGATAGGAACAATTCTGGGTCAGAGATTTTAACTGTGGGATGGTAACTCCATTCCTCCACTTGATGCCCTGTCTCTTCTGCTGAAGCGAACTCTACAAGTTTCCTCCCCACACTGTAGGGCATTTCATTTAAGGTCCTTCCCTTTGAGTCCTGAGCGTCTCTTACCTGCCAAATCTCTGGTACATTCTAGAAGGTCCCCCACCCCCTGTCTTTGATTCTTTCTGCTGGCCCCCAGGGCTTCAGTCCTGTTACTCACACCCCCTCCCCAATACCTGATTATGTTCCTCTCTTCCCCCACCTGTTGCCTTTCCCTCCCAGGTCCCTCCCTCACCCCCTCCTATGATTGTTTTCTTCTCCCTCCCAAGTGGGATTGAGGCATCCTCACTTGGATCCTTTGGCTTGTTAGCCTTCTTGAGTCCTATGAATTGTCTCCTGGGACTTCTGTACTTTTTTGACTGATATCCACTTATTACTGAGTCCATGCCATATATATCCTTTAGGGTCTGAGTTACCTCACTCAGGATGATATTTTCTAGTTCTATCCATTTGCCTGCAAAACTCAGGTTGTCCTTGTTCTTAATGGCTGAGTAGCATTCCATTGTGTAAATGAACGACATTTTCTCTATTGATTCCTCTGTTGTGGGACATCTGGGTTGTTTCCAGCTTCTGGCTACCACAAATAAGGTTGCTATGAACATAGTGCATCACGTTCCCCTGTGGCATGGTAAGGCATCTTTTGGGTATATGCCCAAGAGTGGTATGGCTGGGTCTTCAGATAGATCTGTTTCTAATTTCCTGAGGAATCTCCAGAATGATTTCCAGTGTGGGTTTACCAATTTGCAATCCCACCAGCAATGGAATAGTGTTCTTTTTTCTCCATATCCTCGCCAACATGTGCTGTCACCTGAGGTTTTGATCTTAGCCATTCTGATTGGTATACGGTGGAATCTCAGGGTCATTTTGATTTGCATTTCCCTATGACTAAGACCTTTGAACAGTTCTTTAAGTGCTTCTCAGCCATTCGAGATTCCTCTGTTGTGAACTCTGTTTAGTTCTATATCCCATTTTTTGATTGGGTTGTTTGGTTTCTTGGTAGTTGACTTCTTGACTTCTTTACATATTTTGGATATTAGCCCTCAATCGGATGTGGGGTTAATGAAGACTTTTCCCCAATCAGTAGGTTGCTGATTTGTCTTATTGACTATGTCCTTTGTTTTACAGAAGCTTTCCAGTTTCATGAGGTCCTATTTATCAACTCCTGATCTTAGAGCCTGAGTCATTAGAGTTCTGTTTAGGAAATTTATCCCTGTGCCAATGAGTTCAAGGTTCTTTCATACCTTCTCTTCTATTAGATTCAGTGTATCTGGTTTTATGTTGAGGTCCTTGATCCACTTGGACTTGAGCTTTGTGCATGGTGACAAATATGGGTCATTGAAAACAATGACTTCATCTCTCTCAAGAAATCAGCTGCTCTCTGGGGAAAAGTCAGGGCAGACTCCATGGAACCCTTTCTTACTCATGACTCAATATTCATTGACCTGCTCTTAAGGACTCACTATGAAATAATAGTAGGTTCTGTGCTTTCACGAGAACAGTGGCCATGTCATGCCAAGAAAACAGTGCTTCATGAGTCTTCTACCAATCACTTAGCTTTTACACTCATTCTTCCACCTTCCCCCAATGTTCTTGAGCTTTGAGAGGGATAATATAGATTTCCCTGAGAGACATTTAATAATCACATATTTTCAGAATTGTGATCAGCCGTGATTGTCTGCATTAATGTTGGTTCACTGCAGATGAAAAGGAAGAGGAGGAAGAGGAGGAGGAGGAAGAGAAGGAGGAGGAGGAGGAGGAGGAGGAGGAGGAGGAGGAGGAGGAGGAGGAAACTAAGGAGGAATTGGAGGAAGAGGATATGAAGGAGACAGAGGAGGAGATGGAAGAGATTGAGGAGGAGGATATAGAAAAGGACGATGAGGAAGATGAGTAGGCTTCTCTGACCAAGGCTAAGGGCAGGGCTAGTCTATGGATATAAACATAAATATTTGAAGACAATCTGGTAATATACATATTTAGAAAATTAGAATCAGTAGATTTGTTCTTAGGGCCTATGGCATTTCTAGTAATGGACCCTTGACCATTTTTATACTATTAAACATTAACTATGTCCTATGGAGTATGCCTGAGATCCAATCAAAATACAGTTTGTTACCCTTATTTCGGTCAGACCACTGGTGGAAGCATTTTGTTTGATTCGTTGGTATTTTGGACAATTTATATTTCTTTTTGACAATTTTGACAATTATGTTTTTAGGTAGTTTATAAGTTAGTAGGTTTAAATATGGGTTTATTTAATAGATACTTAGTTGTGGTTGACCTTCCCACTCATACCAACCTTTCCTCACTCCTGTTCCCTAACTCGTTTCAACCTTTCTACACTAGTATTATATTCATGTGCTTTCATGTTTCATGCTTGGTGTACACATCATCTTTCATATCTCTTTTCCTCCCTACTTCTTTGTGCCTATTTTTTTTCTTGGCCTCTATATATTCTAATTCTAATATAAGCATAGAAATCTCAAAATCCATATCTAGAATTCATATATGAAACACAATATAGAGTATTTGTCTTTCTGGACCTACATTTCCTCAGACGGCATAATATTTTGACGTTCAATCAATTTTTATATAATTTCATTTTTCTTTAGCACTGAACAGAATTCCATTTGTAAATGTATCACATTTTTACTACTTAGTATCAGTTGATGAATATCTAGGTAGATAATTTCCCAGCTATTATGAACAGAGTAGCAATGCATACGGACATGTAGTTAGATACAAGTCCTTTGGGTATATGTCAGGAATTACATACCTGGTACATAGAGTAGAAACCTGCACATTGATTCCCACAGTGGCTGTACCAGCTTTCACACATATCAAAAATGTTTAAGAATTTCCATTTCCCACATACTCAATAGTACTTGTGGTTTGTTTTCTCAACAATGGTCATTCTTACTGCAGTGAGATTGAATCCAAAGTCAGTTAGATTTTATTTCTCTGAAAACTAAGGATACTGCCCACTGTTAAAAGTATTTGTTACTATTTATTTCTTTTCTTGAGAACTGTATATTCATTTCTATAGTTAAGGTTTATTCTTTGTTTTCTTGATGTTTAGATTTTCTAGTTCTTTGCACATTATAGATATCAATCTCTGTACAATGTATAGCTATTCATCGACTGTTTTGAGAGAAGATCTTGTTGTGACAAACCTAAGATGGCCTTGAACTCATGATTTTACTCCCTCAACTTCCCAAGTGCTGAGATGTAATAAACAAAAAAACTGGGAAGTCTATTACATTTTTAGCCATTTGGTTTGATATAATGATATAAGTGATTAAATTTGAATTTCTTTTATTACATCAGTACTTTAAATATGTATTTCTAGGCCAGATGGACAAATGCTATGATAAAATGTTGAATTATAAATAAATAAATCCCGGTGGTGGGTTTGCTACCTGCTCTAATAGTTTATGTTCCCAAATGAAAGACACACACTCAACCTAATATTTTAATATGCCTTTTACAGCATAATAGCTGGTCCACTGCCAGACCTCTACTATCTCCCACTGATAATTCTGAGCTATTACTAAATTTCCTGTTCTATCTTGGTTGCCTTGGACCCAGTTAGGCAGCCTTCTGGCCCAATTCTCCCAGCTCCTTCACATGGTCCCTATGCCTCTTTGTCCTGCACTTTTCTCAGGCAAGGCATCTGTCCTCTCCTTCACACTCTCCTGGAATGGTGGATCTCCCTTCTCCTTCCTCCTCCCTGTACCAAGCCCAGGAATCCAAAATCCCACCTGTCTGTCCTCTCTAGCTATTGGCTGGTAGAATCTTTATTTACCAATCAGAACCAACTAGGAACTGGTTCCCAGATGCTACATGCAGACATACAAACAGATTTTTGGGCAACATAATTAGAATTAGAAAACAAACAGCTACAAGAAGGTTCTTATTGGATCCCTTTTCTGTTTTCTATTGGCCAGTCAATTGGATTTGGTAAAAGTAAATATAATTCTGTATGTAAATACCTATTTAAGGCTCTCTAGACTAGCGATTCTCAACCTGTGGGTTATGGCCCTGGGGATCACACAACCTTTTCATAGAGGTTATATAGCAGATATCCTGCAATCAGATATCTACATCATGATTCATAACAGCTGCAAAATTACAGGTATGAAGTAGCAATAAAATAATTTTATGGTTGGGAGTCACTACAATATAAGGAACAGTATTAGAAGGTTGTAGCATGAAGAAGGTTGAGAACCATTCCTTTAGAGGAACAGAGCCAATAGAATGAATACATATTACAGTGAGATTTATTACACTGGATTTCCTGATGTAGTGTAAGTAGTCCAACAATAGCTGCCTTAACACAGCAGGATCCTCAAACCCAGTGTCTGTTCAATCCATGAGGCTGGTTTCAGTGTCCCACCTTGCCATGGAAGGTATAGAGGATTTCTAGAAGGCTGTTATTCTTCAGTTCAATTGGAATGCAGAAGGAGCTGGACTCTGTTCTCAGCAAAGAAAAGCAACAGCACGGACAGGGTAGATGAACATTCCAGGGAGAGTGAAGAAAATGGGGAAGTTTTTCTCTTGAATTCCTCTTATGTGCATTTACATAGGTTCGGCCCACATTTAGGGTGGGTCATCATATTCAATCATACAAATGTCAGGTCTAGAAAATCCCTCATTGGTATGCCCAGCAACTTTACTTCTCTTGATTGCAGGTCAGGCCAAGTAAACAAGACTAAGCACACAAGTATATTTTTATATGAGCTGCAAACACCTTTTGACACTTTGTAGCTTTTTAATCTCTAAAGAATTCCAAAGTTTAGAAACAAATGTTTAATAGTAACATAGTAGAATTTTCCAATATTTTGTTATATTTTTGATACTTCTTCCAATGTTAAGCCTCCTTTTACATTAAGGAATGGACATTTTTATATTATGTTCTAGAAGACTTACTGTTTTAAAGGAAATATAAATATCATTGTCCTCTAAAATGTACTTTACTATTAGATACAAGATTGTGGTTACGTTCAATTTTATCCATTTTGATGCCTAACAGACACGATTAATATCCCTTATAGAAAACCCCTCTGTTTTACTGTGATGGTTTATATATGCTTGGCCCAGGTAGTGGCATTCTTTGGAGGTGTGACCTTGTTGCAGTAGGTGTGTCACTGTGGGCTTTAATACCTTTGTCCTAGCTGCCTGGAAGCCATTCTCCTACCAGCCTTTAGATAAAGATGCAGAACTCTCAGGTCCTCCTGCACCACGCCTGCCTGGATGCTGCCATGCTCCAGCCTTGATGATAATGGACTGAACCCCTGAACCTATAAGCCAGTCCCAATTAAATGCTGTCCTTATAAGAGTTGTCATGGTCATGGTGTCTGTTCACATCAGTAAAACCCTAAGAAACTTACTATGCTTTAGTTTCTTTTTACTGGAATCAGAAATGCTATATGAGCATATTTGAATGTGATTATGTTATTTATTTGACCTTCTGTATCTTTATTGTTGTTTAATGCTATTATGTATTTATATAATATTGCAAGGCCATACATTGCTATTGTTTATTTCCTCCATCCGACCTTCATGTACAATGTATGGAACGATGCTCTTTATGGATACTTTTACCAAGATCAATACAATCCTCTCCTATTCCTAGTTTGCAAAGATGTCAAAGATGCACAGGCGTTAAACCTTATCAGCATCATTGCATCTATTCCAATGATCACATACTTTTTCTTTTTTATTCTGCTAATGTGATAAATCACATTTTAGTTTCTAATATTCACACCAATGATGTCACTTTCTTAACCCAGCATACTATGAAGCCTCATGCTTTCTTTTATATATTATATTTTATATTTTATATATTAGGAGCTATTTTGACTAAGTGAGTCTTTCTTCAGAAGTGATATGGTATTTAGATTTTTAGTTATATAAACTACTATTGCTGTGGTATTACGACTATTCCAGACATACAAAAAAAGAAGAAGAATTCCTATGTTTCTACTTTGGTGAGAAATTTTATTTTATTTCCTATCCATACAGAAACTTTTGAATTTTTACCAGTATTATAGTCAAGTTTTGCAAATATATTCTAATTGTAAACTTCACTTGTCCAAAGACATTAGACTGCAGATTCTCCTTCCTCTTTCATGCTGTCTTTACACAGAATGACATGGAAACAATTAATTGTAAAAGTGCTGAGCACTGGGGTTGGGGGTTTAGCTCAGTGGTAGAGGGCTTGCCTAGCAAGCGCAAGGCCCTGGGTTCAGTCCCCAGATCTGAAAAAAAAAAAAAAAAAAAAAAAAAAAAAAAAAAAAAAAAAAAAAAAGAAAAGAAAAGTGCTGAACACACATGACACAAGTACATCAACAAAATATTCTTATCTCTGCCTATCTTTGGGGAAAATACAGCTATTAGAGTTATAATAAGGCTATTATTTTTATCTATCTATCATCTATCTAACACCTATATACCTACCTATCTATTTATCTATCTATCTATCTATCTATCTATCTTGCCTTATGGTCTATTCAGTGCCTTTAGTTCTATAAGGTGTTTGTATCAGAGACTGATTTCTTCCTTCAGGTTTTTGTTGGTGGTCATCAAAAAGGAAGTGTCAAACAGCTGAGTCTGTGAAGCCCAATAATTCTTTATTATTGAAAGGTCTGTTTCATAATTGTTATTTGGGTTATTAAGTTCTAGGACAAGTCTTTAGAACATAAACAGAAAAAGCAAGATGTAGGCCTCGGACAAGGGACCACCTTTGCCTACTTGAAAGGCATCAGAAAGGGAGGAACCTGGGGTCAGAGAGCTTAGGGTTTTGGAAGCTCACTTGAAAATAGAAAAAACAATCAAGATAGTAGTCAGATTTTAGATAAGACCAATGTGTGATAGCTGTCCAGTGATGTTCCGGAGGTCTACAGAATAGATGTCTAGTTTTTCTTTGTATTATGGAGGATCTGTTTGAAAAGAGACTGTTAGCTCCAGTTTCTTACTGTGGGTCCAGTCATTTCCTTTACAGGGGGTGTTATGGACAGGTGACAGGGAGCTGTACTTTTGTGCTCCACACAACTTGCTTACTTCATTTTTGGTGACTTTGAATACATAGCAGGATATGGAAGTAGATGGAGTTCAATAGAGTGGAGGGTGCTGTGTCCTCTGATTCCTTTTGACTGTTGTTTACTATGTGAAAGCTGAGTTTGGATACAGGCAGAAAGCATCTAAAATACTTTGGTGGGTTTCCTTGGGATTTTCTTTGTATTTCCAACATCCCGGTGTAGAGCCATAGTGGCCTTGCACTAGGTACATTATGACACCATTCTTTTGATTCCGACATCATAAGCCCAATTGTAGAGTAACGATAGAGTTGAACCTTTTAACTGTGGCCAAAATTTCTGTTCTACTCAGCCTGTGCTGGAATCAAGCAGAGTTATAGTAAAATATTAGCCCTTCCATTTAGATTCTCAGGATCAACCTTAGACTAACTCATGAACACCAAGTAAGGAGTATGTAACTGGGCCTCTGGATGTAGACAGGCATTCTTGCCATCTATTTTCAGAATGTTCAAGAATATCTAATATGTTAAGATTCTCTCTCTCCTAAGTTCAACACAAACATCGTGAGTTGAATCTGATTATCAGAGGAATCAAAAACACTGGTTTGGGTCACTAACATTATTCTACTTATCTTTTTCCTCATTGGAGTTAATTAATTGCCAATTAGTTGTCTCTCCCAAGATTAAATTCACTTCTAAGAGTACCTCTGATGTGCCTATCTTTACCTCAATAAAATAAGGTCAATATCCTAAGAGGCTCTTTAAAAATAAATAAATAAATAAGAAAAGATTGTAAGAACGAGAAGACCAGGACTATTTCTGCAAAACTGTGTCTTCTAGACACAGCAAGGAAACTGCATTCATGAAATGTCACCAACATAATTTCCTAAACAAAACCTAAAAAAGACAGTCTCAGCCATCTAACATGAGGAAAATCTTGCAAGTTTCTATACCTAGATGAAGAGAGGGGAAAATTAGACTTCTCCATTAATGAGCTAGCCCTCTGGGAGGAAATCTAATTCTAAGTAGCTGGACATAAACACAAATACATATGAGCAACATTAAGCAAACATATGTTTATGACTATATATGTTTATACTTGCTAGTTTTATGTCAACTATACACAAAGTAACATCATTTGGGGAAGATGGACTGTCAATTAAGAAGATGGCTCCGTAAGATTGGTCGGTAGGCATGTCTGTAGTGTGTGCATTTCCTTAATTAGTGATTGATTTGGGAAGGACCAACCCCTTGTCTGTATAGCCACCCCTGGCTTGGTGGTCCTGGACACTATAAGAAAGAAAACTGGGTAAGCTACAAGGGAGCAAATTGGAGCGATGGAGTAGAAGGAAATTATCTAAATACAGAACTTATATATGAAATCCTCAAAATTAAATAAATAAAACATTTAAATTACAAAAGAAAAAGCATGAAAATAAAAATATGTGGTAGTTTGAATAAGAGTGGCCTCTATAGGCTCATAGATTTGAATACTTGGTTACTAGGGAGTGACACTATTTGAAACAATTTGGAGGTGTGGCCTTGTAAGGTGTGTCTCTGGGGGTGGGCCCAAGCCGGGTCCAGTGGTTCTCTTTTCCTGTTGTCTGCAGACACATCTCTAGAACTCTTGTTACTTCTCTAGCACCATGCCTGCCTATACACCTCCATGCTTCCTACCATGGTGACAGTAATAGAAGTCTGAAAGTTTAAGCAATTCATAATTAAATGTTTTCCTTTATAAGAATTGCTGTGGTCATGGTGCTTATTCACAGAAATAAAACACTAAGACAGAAGCTGGAACCAAGGGACACGGTATTATTCAAACGGATTTAACCATGCTTCTTGTTTTAGGGGCTTTGACTTAGGAAAGCAATTGAATTATTTAGCAGAAAGGTGGAAGACAGTGGTGCTAAAAGCAATGCAAATTATGATGGCCCAGCTCAAGAGGTTTCAAAGGAGAACAATAACAGTATGTGCTAGAGAATCTTGTGATTTTTTTTTTTAACTAAGAATGTGGCTGTTTTCTACCAGTGTCAAAACTAAAACCAGAATTAAAAAAAAAAAAAAAATCTGTGTAAGGCTAAACTGAAGAATTTCAGGTCATTGACAGAAGAGATTTCAAGAAAGGCTAGTACTGATTGTCATGTGAGTTTTAATAGTCAGCCTTATGCAGATCTATAATGAAAAGGACCAAGCTGAGCAAGGAAAATCACAAAATATGCAGGTTTTTGAGAAAAGGAGCATCAAGAAGAGTAATGGAGCTAAGTCCAGCTCAAGAAGATAGAAGAGAGTTTTTTTGTTGTTGCTGCTGTTTGGTTGTTTGTTTGGTTGTTTGGTTGTTTGGTTTGGTTTTTAAGCCTAATGTTAAAGGGAATAAAGGGAGTGGTTATGTCAGAACAAGACCCCTACCCAGCTAGGTTTTCAACTTATAAAAATGAATTAAAGAAAAGTTTAAGCAGTGAAAGAAACCGTAGAAAACAGAAAACTGATGAAAATATTTTTGAATGAGTGGGGGCCATGTTCCAGCTCTAGCAAGATGAAGAATTTAGCAACTTTGGCTTCATGATTCTGACTTGAGAGTCAAGGATGCAAGAAAGTGGATGTGGAATCTCTTTCCACTGCTAAAAAAAAAAAAAAAAAAAAAAAAAAATGCTACTTACGCCAGCCATGGGCCTGGGATATCTGTACATGAAGGTCCAGAGAGGTCATTGCATGAAACTGTGAAGATAAAGCCTGGATTGCATTTGAGACCCAAGATGTTAGAAATGCCAGAGCCATGAGATATCTACCAAGGAGACATGTAGACTGAGCGTGCAACAGCCCAAAAGGGAGAAGTACGCTGCTATCAACAAAGCTGAAAAACATTGAAGATCTGAAGAGTGCTTTGACATCATACATGGAGATACAAAGTTTGAAGTTTGCCCTGCTGTTTAAGTCTTACTTTGTTTCAATATTTTTTCAGGGTGCTTCTTTACGCCGTTTTGGAATGGTAATATATCTCCTGAGCCACTGTCTCTTGGAAGTATGTGATCTGTGTTTTAATTTTGATTTTATAGGGGTTATAATTAAGAAATTTCCTCAAGCCCCACAAGAGACTTTGGATTTTGGACTTTTTAAAAATTTATTTATTTATTCATTTCACAACCCAATATCAGCTCTTCCTCTCCTCCCAGTACTCCCCCTCATGCAAGTCTTTCTTCCATTCTGGACTTTGGACTTTTAATGTGTTGGGACTGTGATAGATTATGGTGACTTTTGAAGTTGGACTGAATGTGCTTTTGCATTATGGTGTGGCTACAAGCCTATGGGGGCCAGGGAGTGGACTGTAGTGATTTGAAAAAGAATGGCCCCATAGGCTCATAGATTTGAATACTTGGTCCCCAGGGAAACAATTAGGCACCATGTCTGCCTCCAAAGCATCATTCTTCCCAACCATGATGATAATGTACTAACCCTTTGAAATTGTAAACTACCTCCATTTAAATGATTTCCTTTGTAACAGTTGCTGTAGTCATGGTGGCTCTGTCAGGGCAACAGATTGCTAAAACAAACACATAGTGAAACTCACTCTTTGGCCACTAGGTTCAGAGAGGAGGCTTGTATGTATGGCTTCTTTAAGTCACCATTCATGTTAACTGTGTAAATGTGTTTCCATCCTGCTTTGGTTCTAAAGCTCAAAGAAATGCCCTTTGACCTAGGAATCAGTTCTGTGTTCTTTGTGGCAGTATTGTCTATAATAAGTGGAGAGGGAAGGTAAAAACAGTTAGGGTATGATGAAGCAGACTTAAATTATAGCAGTGGAAAATTATGGAGTAAAGTAATTTAAGCTCTACCTGGTCAGGTTGACAAGCCCCTGGTTATTAGAACTATGTAGGTGTCAGTGAGCTACCACAGTGCCTAGAAGCACAGAAGCCATGTCTGAATCTACCATTCCTGTCATCCTGACTGGCCTCTGAGAACAGATACTGCTGTGAGAAAGTCTGAGGGGACATTGCTACCTTATAGATACAATGATGCTGAGGACCCAGAGCGGCTGCATAGGCACTGCCACCTTGCCTTAGTCAGTGGTTCTGTGACAACTGTTACATATTCCCCATGAGATACATGTGTCTTTAGAACACACCCGGCAATGTCAAAGCTAAACACTAGAGATATGGAATGAAAAGAAAAAAGGAAAGACAGCAAAATGAAAGGTGTCTTTGAATTGCCACTGTTCCATATTGAGTGTCTCAGTTAAATCAGACAGAAAAGTTCATGATTATTTTGTGCTTGCTTTCTGAATAGGCTATGTCAAACGTTATATGCTGGATCAGAGTTCAGGGGTCATGTACTAAATATTCCTGGGTCAAAGAACAATACCATGATCACAGAACGTAATAGGAACAAAGTCAGTTCATTGTGATGAAAAAAAAATGAATAAAAGTGGGCTAGTGATCTAGGGAAGACGCCCAAAGCACTGTATTATCAAACTCACAACTTTCCCTAGATCAAACTGTTGCTTCTTGTTTGTGGACAGGAGTCTTTCACGAAAATACCCCTTTTGTTACTGTAGCTCAGCTTTCTACTCTTTGTTGTTAACTTTCTTCTTTCATGTGTTGATCTTGGTGTCTTTGCTCTCTTGTGCCACATGGTCAATTTTTGGTAATAGTCTAATGAGTACTTGGAAGTAATATTTATTTCACATTTACTAAAAGCATTGTTCTATATATTGACCTTTCTCTCAGTGTAGTTATTCATTTTATTCAAATATCATTCAATTTCTTACTCTTCTTTGCCTATTTTTTATTAAAATAGAGAATTTTTATTACTGAGAGAAGAGTACCTTTCAAACATGTCTTGAATTAAACCATTTGCCTTTCTTCTGACAGTCTTTGCGTTGAAGTCTCAGGTCTGATTTAGGAGCATACATATTAGAATAGGTTATTGAACTTTTAACTCTATGACTAACTCTATTTACACTGGACTATTCCCTTGAACTCCAGATTCATCAGTCCAAATGTCCTCTCAGTACCTAGACCTATAATCATCTAAAATTCAGATGCCTAGATGCCAGCAGGAAAAAATAACAGCCAGGGCAGTATGTCTCTACCAGAAACTACCCAGCTTCTAATCAGTTTGAATCCAATCTGGTGTGAATATTCCAATATAGCTTAAGAAGAAGAGAAGACTTTAACACAAACTTTATGAATATAATAGAGGTCCTTCAATAGGAAATGGGAGGGAAACTCCTTAAAGAAATATAGGAGAGTTGGCCAGAGTCCTGGACCAGCGGAGGATCCCTGCCTTCAGCAGCTCTCTGCTCCCAGGCCCCCTGGAGGGGAGTTCTCGCCGCCTGGTCGGGCGGGCACTCCTGAGGCAGCAGAGCAGAGGAGACCACCATCGCTGCCCACCCCCCTGCCCACATCCCTGGCCCAGGAGGAAACTGTATCGACTTCTGGGTACCCGTAGAGGAGGGGCCCAGGAGCAGCAGGTCCACTGCGTCTGAGACACGCACCTGAAGGGACCGACCAGATAAACAGTTCTCTGCACCCAAATCCCGTGGGAGGGAGAGCTAAACCTTCAGAGAGGCGGACACGCCTGGGAAACCAGAAGAGACTGCACGCTGCACACAGTACTGACCCCAGAGGAAAACAAAAGCTATCTGGAACCCTGGTGCACGGAACCTCCCGGAAAGGGCAGCGCAGATCTTCCTGGTTGCTGAGGCCGCGGAGAGCTCATAAGCAACACCCCACGAACAAACTTGAGCCTGGGGACCACAGGTAAGACAAACTTTTCTGCTACAAACGACTTGCCTGGTGAACTCAGGACACACAGAGGTGGAGTTCCTCTGGGTCTGGACACTTCCCGTGTTTGGCCAGAGTCCCGGGCCGGCGGGTCCCTGCCCTCAGCAGCTCTCTGCTCCCAGGCCACCTGGAGGGGAGCTCTCGCCGCCTGGTCGGGCGGGCACTCCTGAGGCAGCAGAGCGAGGAGACCACCAACGCTGCCCACCCCTGCCCACATCTCTGGCCCAGGAGGAAACTGTATACGGCCTCTGGGTACCCGTAGAGGAGGGCCCAGGAGCAGCAGGTCCACTGCGTCTGAGACACCGCACCTGAAGGGACCGACCAGATAAACAGTTCTCTGCACCCAAATCCCGTGGGAGGGAGAGCTAAACCTTCAGAGAGGCGGACACGCCTGGGAAACCAGAAGAGACTGCTCTCTGCACACAGTACTGATCCCAGAGGAAAACAACAAAAGATATCTGGAACCCTGGTGCACGGAACCTCCCGGAAAGGGCGGCACAGATCTTCCTGGTTGCTGAGGCCGCGGAGAGCTCATAGGCAACACCCCGCGAACAAACTTGAGCCTGGGGACCACAGGTAAGACCAACTTTTCCGCTACAAACGACCTGCCTGATGAACTCAAGACTCAAGACACAGGCCCACAGGAACAGCTGAAGACCTGTAGAGAGGAAAAACTACACGCCCGAAAGCAGAACACTCTGTCCCCATAACTGGCTGAGAGAAAACAGGAAAACAGGTCTACAGCACTCCTGAAACACAGGCTTATAAGACAGTCTAGCCACTGTCAGAAATAGCAGAACAAAGTAACACTAGAGATAATCTGATGGCGAGAGGCAAGCGCAGGAACCCAAGCAACAGAAACCAAGACTACATGGCATCATCTGAGCGCAATTCTCCCACCAAAGCAAACACGGAATATCCAAACACCAGAAAAGCAAGATCTAGTTTCAAAATCATATTTGATCATGATGTTGAGGACTTCAAGAAAGACATGAAGAACTCCTTAGAGAAACACAGGAAAACATAAATAAACAAGTAGAAGCCTACAGAGAGGAATCATAAAAATTCTAAAAAGAATTCCAGGAAAACATAAATAAACAAGTAGAAGCCCATAGAGAGGAGTCACAAAAATCCTGAAAGAATTCCAGGAAAACACAATCAAACAGTTGAAGGAATTAAAATGGAAATAGAAGCAATCAAGAAAGAACACATGGAAACAACCCTGGATATAGAAAACCAAAAGAAGAGACAAGGAGCTGTAGATACAAGCTTCACCAACAGAATACAAGAGATGGAAGAGAGAATCTCAGGAGCAGAAGATTCCATAGAAATCATTGACTCAACTGTAAAAGATAATGTAAAGCGGAAAAAGCTACTGGTCCAAAACATACAGGAAATCCAGGACTCAATGAGAAGATCAAACCTAAGGATAATAGGTATAGAAGAGAGTGAAGACTCCCAGCTCAAAGGACCAGTAAATATCTTCAACAAAATCATAGAAGAAAACTTCCCTAACCTAAAAAAAAGAGATACCCATAGGCATACAAGAGGCCTACAGAACTCCAAATATTTGGACCAGAAAAGAAACACCTCCCGTCACATAATAGTCAAAACACCAAATGCACAAAATAAAGAAAGAATATTAAAAGCAGTAAGGAGAAAAGGTCAAGTAACATATAAAGGCAGAACTATCAGAATCACACCAGACTTTTCGCCAGAAACTATGAAGGCCAGAAGATCCTGGACTGATGTCATACAGACCCTAAGAGAACACAAATGCCAGCCCAGGTTACTGTATCCTGCAAAACTCTCAATCAACATAGATGGAGAAACCAAGATATTCCATGACAAAACCAAATTTACACAATATCTTTCTACAAATCCAGCACTACAAAGGATAATAAATGGTAAAGCCCAACATAAGGAGGCAAGCTATACCCTAGAAGAAGCAAGAAACTAATCGTCTTGGCAACAAAACAAAGAGAAGAAAAGCACACAAACATAACCTCACATCCAAATATGAATACAACCGGAAGCAATAATCACTATTCCTTAATATCTCTCAACATCAATGGCCTCAACTCTCCAATAAAAAGACATAGATTAACAAACTGGATACGCAACGAGGACCCTGCATTCTGCTGCCTACAGGAAACACACCTCAGAGACAAAGACAGACACTACCTCAGAGTAAAAGGCTGGAAAACAACTTTCCAAGCAAATGGTCAGAAGAAGCAAGCTGGAGTAGCCATTCTAATATCAGATAAAATCAATTTTCAACTAAAAGTCATCAAAAAAGATAAGGAAGGACACTTCATATTCATCAAAGGAAAAATCCACCAAGATGAACTCTCAATCCTAAATATCTATGCCCCAAATACAAGGGCACCTACATACGTAAAAGAAACATTACTAAAGCTCAAAACACACATTACACCTCACACAATAATAGTGGGAGATTTCAACACCCCACTCTCATCAATGGACAGATCATGGAAACAGAAATTAAACAGAGACGTAGACAGACTAAGAGAAGTCATGAGCCAAATGGACTTAACGGATATTTATAGAACGTTCTACCCTAAAGCAAAAGGATATACCTTCTTCTCAGCTCCTCATGGTACTTTCTCCAAAATTGACCATATAATTGGTCAAAAAACGGGCCTCAACAGGAACAGAAAGATAGAAATAATCCCATGCGTGCTATCGGACCACCATGGCCTAAAGCTGGTCTTCAATAACAATAAGGAAGAATGCCCACATATACGTGGAAATTGAACAATGCTCACTAATGATAACCTGGTCAAGGAAGAAATAAAGAAAGAAATTAAAAACTTTTTTTTTTTAGAATTTAATGAAAATGAAGGTACAACATACCCAAACTTATGGGACACAATGAAAGCTGTGCTAAGAGGAAAACTCATAGCGCTGAGTGCCTGCAGAAAGAAACAGGAAAGAGCATATGTCAGCAGCTTGACAGCACACCTAAAAGCTCTAGAACAAAAAGAAGCAAATACACCCAGGAGGAGTAGAAGGCAGGAAATAATCAAACTCAGAGCTGAAATCAACCAAGTAGAAACAAAAAGGACCATAGAAAAATCAACAGAACCAAAAGTTGGTTCTTTGAGAAAATCAACAAGATAGATAAACCCTTAGCCAGATTAACGAGAGGACACAGAGAGTGTGTCCAAATTAACAAAATCAGAAATGAAAAGGAGACATAACTACAGATTCAGAGGAAATTCAAAATCATCAGATCTTACTATAAAAGCCTATATTCAACAAAACTTGAAAATCTGCAGGAAATGGACAATTTCCTTAGACAGATACCAGGTAATCAAGTTAAATCAGGAACAGATAAACCAGTTAAACAACCCCATAACTCCTAAGGAAATAGAAGAAGTCATTAAAGTTCTCCCAACCAAAAAGAGCCCAGGTCCAGATGGGTTTAGTGCAGAATTCTATCAGACCTTCAAAGAAGACCTACCAATATTATCCAAACTATTCCACAAAATTGAAACAGATGGAGCACTACCAATTCCTTCTATGAAGCCACAATTACTCTTATACCTAAACCACAGAAAGACCCAACAAAGAAAGAGAACTTCAGACCAATTTCCCTTATGAATATCGATGCAAAAAATACCAATAAAATTCTGGCAAACCGAATCCAAGAGCACATCAAAACAATCATCCACCATGATCAAGTAGCCTTCATCCCAGGCATGCAGGGGATTGTTTACTATACGGAAAACCATCAACGTGATCCATTATATAAACAAACTGAAAGAACAAAACCACATGATCATTTCATTAGATGCTGAGAAAGCATTTGACAAAATTCAACACCCCTTCATGATAAAAGTCCTGGAAAGAATAGGAATTCAAGGCCCATACCCAAACATAGTAAAGTATATACAGCAAACCAGTTGCTAACATTAAACTAAATGGAGAGAAACTTGAAGCAATCCCACTAAAATCAGGGACTAGACAAGGCTGCCCACTCTCCCTACTTATTCAATATAGTTCTTGAAGTTCTAGCCAGAGCAATCAGACAAAAAAGGAGGTCAAGGGGATACAGATCGGAAAAGAAGAAGTCAAAAATATCACTATTTGCAGATGATATGATAGTATATTTAAGTGATCCCAAAAGTTCCACCAGAGAACTACTAAAGCTGATAAACAATTTCAGCAAAGTGGCTGGGTATAAAATTAACTCAAATAAATCAGTAGCCTTCCTCTACACAAAAGAGAAACAGGCCGAGAAAGAAATTAGGGAAATGACACCCTTCATAATAGATCCAAATAATATAAAAGTACCTCGTGTGACTTTAACCAAGCAAGGAAAGATCTGTACAATAAGAACTTCAAGACTCTGAAGAAAGAAATTGAAGAAGACCTCAGAAGATGGAAAGATCTCCATGCTCATGGATTGGCAGGATTAATATAGTAAAATGGCCATTCTACCAAAAAAGCGATCTACAGATTCAATGCAATCCCCATCAAAATACCAATCCAATTCTTCAAAGAGTTAGACAGAACAATTTGCAAATTCATCTGGAATAACAAGAAACCCAGGATAGCTAAAACTATCCTCAACAATAAAAGGACTTCAGGGGGAATCACTATCCCAGAACTCAAGCAGTATTACAGAGCAATAGTGATAAAAACTGCATGGTATTGGTACAGAGACAGACAGATAGACCAATGGAACAGAATTGAAGACCCAGAAATGAACCCACACACCTATGGGCACTTGATTTTTGACAAAGGAGCCAAAACCATCCAATGGAAAAAAGATAGCATTTTCAGCAAATGGTGCTGGCTCAACTGGAGGTCAACATGTAGAAGAATGCAGATCGATCCATGCTTATCACCCTGTACAAAGCTTAAGTCCAAGTGGATAAAGGACCTCCACATCAAACCAGATACACTCAAACTAATAGAAGAAAAACTAGGGAAGCATTTGGAACACATGGGCACTGGAAAAAATTTCCTGAACAAAACACCAATGGCTTATGCTCTAAGATCAAGAATCGACAAATGGGATCTCATAAAACTGCAAAGCTTCTGTAAGGCAAAGGACACTGTGGTTAGGACAAAAACGGCAACCAACAGATTGGGAAAAGATCTTTACCAATCCTACAACAGATAGAGGCCTTATATCCAAAATATACAAAGAACTCAAAAAGTTAGACCGCAGGGAGACAAATAACCCTATTAAAAATGGGGTTCAGAGCTAAACAAAGAATTTACAGCTGAGGAATGCCGAATGGCTGAGAAAACACCAAAAAATGTTCAACATCGTTAGTCATCAGGGAAATGCAAATCAAAACAACCCTGAGATTTCACCTCACACCAGTGAGAATGGCTAAGATCAAAAACTCAGGTGACAGCAAATGCTGGCGAGGATGTGGAGAAAAGAGGAACACTCCTCCATTGTTGGTGGGATTGCAGACTGGTACAACCATTCTGGAAATCAGTCTGGAGGTTCCTCAGAAAATTGGACATTGAACTGCCTGAGGATCCAGCTATACCTCTCTTGGGCATATACCCAAAAAGATGCCCCAACATATAAAAAAGACACGAGCTCCACTATGTTCATCGCAGCCTTATTTATAATAGCCAGAAGCTGGAAAGAACCCAGATGCCCTTCAACAGAGGAATGGATACAGAAAATGTGGTACATCTACACAATGGAATATTACTCAGCTATCAAAAACAATGACTTTATGAAATTCGTAGGCAAATGGTTGGAACTGGAAAATATCATCCTGAGTGAGTTAACCCAATCACAGAAAGACATACATGGTATGTACTCATTGATAAGTGGCTATTAGCCCAAATGCTTGAATTACCCTAGATGCCTAGAACAAATGAAACTCAAGACGGATGATCAAAATGTGAATGCAGATCGCTCCTGAGAGACACAGCCAGAATACAGCAAATACAGAGGCGTATGCCAGCAGGAAACCACTGAACTGAGAACAGGACCCCGTTGAAGGAATCAGAGAAAGAACTGGAAGAGCTTGAAGGAGCTCGAGACCCCTATATGTGGAAGCAACCAACCAACCAGAGCTTCAGGGACTAAGCCACTACCCAAAGACTATACATGGACTGACCCTGGACTCTGACCTCATAGGTAGCAATGAATATCCTAGTAAGAGCACCAATGGAAGGGGAAGCCCTTGGTCCTGCTAAGACTGAACCCCCAGTGAACTAGACTGTTGGGGAGAGGGCAGCAATGGGGGAGGGTGGGGAGGAACACCCATAAGGAAGGGGAGGGGGAGGGGGATGTTTGCCCGGAAACCGGGAAAGGGAATAACACTCGAAATGTATATAAGAAATACTCAAGTTAATAATAATAATAAAAAAAAGAAGTCTGTATGTGTAGAAGTATGTTATATGCAAATCAATGGGAAAAAATACAGAGTACACTGTTGACAGAAAAGAATAATCAAGGGGTCTAGGGCTGATGGATATGTTTTGTTTGTTGGTTATTAACCTATTATTCTCTTTTATTAATATGCATGTATAAGCTAAAAATACATAAATAAACTACTTGAAGAACAAAAAAAAAGAAAAAAAGAAATATAGGAGAACATAAACAACATGGAAAAAAAAATGAATAAATGCCTTAAAGAAAGTCAGGAAAACACACACACACACACACAAATAAATGAATCACTTAAAGAAATCCAAGAAAACACAAGCCAGGAGTTGAAGGAAATAAATGTTCAAGACCAGAAAATGAAAATAGAATCAACAAACTAAGGGAATTTTGGAAATGAAAATTTAGGAGTTCAAACAGGAACTACACAGACAAACTTCACCAACAAAATACAAGAGATCTGAGAGAAAAATCTCAGGTGTTGAAGATACAATGGATGAAATGGATACATCACTCCCAGAAAATGTAAAATCTAAAAATCTCCTGACCCAAAGTATCCAGATAATCTAAGACACTATGAAAAGACCAAACCTAAGAATAGTATGGATAGAGGGAGGAGGACAAACTCAGGCCAAGGACTTGGAAATTGTTTCAACAAAATCATAAAGAACTTCTTCTAACTTAATAAAGGAGATGCCTCTGTAGAAGTAGTAGAAGTATACAGAACACAAAATAGATCGAACCAGAAAAGAAAGTCCTCTTGCCACATAATGACTGAAACACTAAACACACAGACAAAGAACTGGTGCGAAAACTAGCTAAGGAGAAAACGAAGTAGCTCATAAAGACACACCCAGTAGAACTACACCTGACCTTACTTTTTTGTCCCCACCCCCACCCCCACCCCCACCCCCACCCCTCCAGCAAGTGCTCTACCACTGAGCTAAATCCCCAACCCCTACACCTGACCTTACAATGGGGAATTTAAAAGGGCTGTAAAAGGCCACAAATGCCAGGCCAGGTTACATTTAATCACAATAGATGGAGAATATAAGATACTCCATGATGAAGTTAAATTTAAACAGTATCTGTCTACAAAGTCAGCCCTTTAGAAGGTGCTTAAAGGGAAACTCCAACTAAAGGGGGTTAACAATACCCATGAAAACACAGGTAATAAATGATGCCATACCAGTAAGTTAAAAAGGGGGAAGAAAAAATTTCTCTCTCTCTCTCTCTCTCTCTCTCTCTCTCTCTCTCTCTCTCTCTCTCTCTCCTCCTCCTCCTCCTCCTCTCTCCCTCTCCTCCCTCCCTCCCCTCCCCTCCTCCCTCCCTCCCTCCCTCCTTCTCCACCATCAATACTATCACCACCACCAACAACAAAACTTGATAGCATACATCAAAGCTCTAGAGCAAAAAAAGAACCATCACACCTCAGTGGAGTGGAGAGCAAGAAATAGACTGAGGGCCAGAATCAATAAAATAGAAACAAACAGAATAATGCAAAGAATCAATGAACCAAAGAGTTGATACATTTAGTAAAATCAACACAATTTTCAAGATGGACAAACCCTTATCCAAACTAACTAAAAGGTAGAGAGAGAAGATCCAAATTAATAAAATTAGAAATGAAAAGGGCGGCAAAACAACAGACACAGGAGGAAATACAGACACAGAGTGTGGGGCAGAGACTGAGGGAAAGGTCATCCAGAGATGGCCCCACACGAGGATCCATCCCATATACTGTCACCAAACCCAGACAATATTGTGGATGCCAAGAAGTACATGCTAACAGGAGCCTGATATAGCTGTCACCTGAGAGGCTCTAACAGAGCCTGACAAATATAGAGTCAGATGTTCTCAACCAACCTTTGAACTGAAAACTGGGCCCCCAATGGAGGAGTTAGAAAAAGGACTGAAGGAGCTTAAGGGGTTTTCAACTTCGTAGGAAGAACAACAATATCAACCAACCAGACCCTCCAGAGCACCCAGGGACTAAACCATGAACTAAAGAGTACACATGGAGGGACCCATGGCTCCAGCCCCATATGTAGCAGAGGATGGCCTTATGGGGCATCAATGAGAGGAGAGGTCCTTGGTACTGTGAAGGCTCAATGCCCCACTGTAGAGAATGCCAGGGCAGGGAGGTGGGAGGCAGTGGATGGGTGGTTTGGGAATACTCTCATAGAGGCAGGGGGAGGGGGAAGGAATAGGGGGATAGCAGAGGAAAAATCAGGAAAGGGGATAACATTTGAAATGTAAATAAAGAAAAGAGCCAATTTAAAAAAAAAACAAAAGGCAGAAAACAGACACTGAGGATCTAGAAAATTACAAGGACATACTTTAAAAAACCTGCATTCCACCAAATTGGAAAATCTAAAAGAAATAGATAATTTTCTCAATAGGCACCACTTACCAAAGTTAAATCAAGATTAGATAAGCAATTTACTCATTCATCTAACTGCTAGTGAAATAGAAGCAGTCATTAGAAGTCAGTCAACCAAAACCAAAGAACAAACGAAAACCAAAGCCATAGGGTGAGATGGTTTTAGTGCATGACTCTACTAGACATTCAAAGAATAATTAATGTTAATACTCAATATGATTCCACAAAATAGAAACAGAAGGAATGTTGCCCAATTCACTTTATAAATCCACAATTACCCTGATACCCAAACCATGTAATAGCTCAACACAGAAGAGAATTACAGACCAATATCTCTTCTGAACATAGATGCAAAAATACTCAGTGCATACTCCCAAACTGAATCCAAGAACATACTAAAAAAACCATCTACCATGCTGAAGCAGACTAGAGCTCTCCCTGACATATGACAATCAGTAAAGGCAATCCACCACATAAACAAACTGAAAGAAAAGAATACATGATCATCTCATTTGATGCAAAAAAGACCTTGGACAAAATCCAACCTCCCTTCAGGATAAAAGTCCTGGAGAGATTAGGGATACAAGAGACATACTTAAACACAATAAAGGCAATTTATAGCAAGCTTGTTGCCAACATCCATTTAAACAGACATAATTTCAAAGTAATTCCACTAAAATCAGGACCAAGACAAGGCTGTGCACTTTCCCATAGCTATTTAATACAGTACTTGAAGTTTGGGCTAGAGCAATCCGACAACTGAAGGAATACAAATCAAGAAGATGCAAACTGAAGAGGAAAAAGTCAAAGTATGGTTATTTGAAGATGATATGATAATATACATAAATGATCCTAAACCTTCCATCAGGGAACTCCTACGACTGATAAACACTTTCAACAATAAGGCTGGATGCAAGATTAACTGGAAAAAAAAATCAGTAGCCCTTTTATATACAAATGCCAATTAAACAAAGAAAGGAATTAGGAAAAAAAAGCCTTTCACAATAGCCTCAAATTATTATAAAATGTTGGGGGAAACTCTAACTTAGCAAATGAAAGCATGGTGTAATATAAATGTCAAGTGTTTGAAGAAAGAAATTAAAGAAGATATGAGAAGATGAAGCCATCAATGCTCGTGGATAGGTAGGATTAACACAGGAAAGAGAGGCATCCTAACCAAGTCAATCTACAGGTTCAATGCAATCCTCATCAAACCGCCAACACAATTCTTACAGACCTTGAAGTGACAATTCTCAATGTTATATGAAAACAAAACACACACACAAGGTAGCTAAAAACAATTCTGAACAATGAAACAACTTCCGAAAGTCTACCCATCCATGATTTCAAGTGATTCTACAGAGGTTCACTGACGAAAACTGCATGGTGTTCACAGAAATAGGCATGTTCTTCAATAGAACTGAATCGAAGTTCCAGGCCAAGATCCACATACATATGGACATGTTTTTTTTTTTTTAATAAAGAAGGTAGAAATAGACATTGGGGAGTAAAGCATTTTCACCAAATGGTGCTTATCTTACTGGATGTCAGCATGTAGAAGGACGCAAATTGATTCATACCCATCACGCCTCACAAAACTAAAGTCCAAGTGGATCAAAGACGTCGAGATAAAACCAGATACATTAAACCTAATAGAAGAGAAAGTAGGAATAACCTTAAACTCGATTAGCACAGGAGATAACTTTCTGAACAGAACACCAATAGCATAAACAAAAAGATTGACAATTAGTAAAAGGGACCACATGAAACTGAGAAGCTTCTGTAAGGCTGAGAATACAGTCAATTGGACAAAGGGGCAGCCTAGAGAATGGAAAAAGGTTTTTACCAACACCACATCTGATAGAGGACTAATATCCAAACTACGTAAAGAATTCGAAAAACCAATTTAAAAATCTAATTCAAAGAAAATGTGATACATCTACACAATGGAATATTACTCAGCTATCAAAAACAATGACTTTATGAAATTCATAGACAAATGGTTGGAACTGGAAAATATCATCCTGAGTGAGGTAACCAATCACAGAAAAACACACATGGTATGCACTCATTGATAAGTGGCTATTAGCCCAAATGCTTGAATTACCCTAGATGCCTAGAACACATGAAACTCAAGACGGATGATCAAAATGTGAATGCTTCACTCCTTCTTTAAAAAGGGGAACAAGAATACCCTTGGCAGGGAATAGAGAGGCAAAGATTAAAACAGAGACAGAAGGAACACCCATTCAGAGCCTGCCCCACATGTGGCCCATACATATACAGCCACCCAATTAGACAAGATGGATGAAGCAAAGAAGTGCAGGCCGACAGGAGCCGGATGTAGATCTCTCCTGAGAGACACAGCCAGAATACAGCAAACACAGAGGCGAATGCCAGCAGCAAACCACTGAACTGAGAATAGGACCCCATTGAAGGAATCAGAGAAAGACCTGGAAGAGCTTGAAGGGGCTCGTGACCCCTTATGAACAACAATGCCAAGCAACTAGAGTTTCCAGGGACTAAGCCACTACCCAAAGACTATACATGGACTGACCCTGGACTCTGACCTCATAGGTAGCAATGAATATCCTAGTAAGATCACCAGTGGAAGGGAAGCCCTTGGTCCCTAAGACTGAACCCCCAGTGAGCGTGATTGTTGGGGGGGGCGGTAATGGGGGAGGGTGGGGAGGGAACATCCATAAAGAAGGGAGGGGAGGATTAGGGGGATGTTTGCCCAGAAACCGGGAAAGGGAACAACATTCAAAATGTAAATAAGAAATACTCAAGTTAATAAAAAAAAAAATCTAATTCAACAATGGGGTACAGAGAATTCTCATCAGAGAAAAACCAAATGGCTGACAAACAATTGAATGTTCAACATCCTTAGCCTTCTGAAAAATGCAAATCAAAACTACTTTGAGATTCCTGTCAGGGGGTTGGGATTTAGCTCAGTGGTAGAGCGCTTGCCTAGGAAGCACAAGGCCCTGGGTTCGGTCCCCAGCTCCGGAAAAAAAGAACCAAAAAAAAAAAAAAAAAAAAAAGAGATTCCTGTCAGAATGGCTAAAATCAATAAGACAAGTCACAGCTCATGCTGACCAGAATGAGGAGTAATGGGAACACTCCTCCAGTGCTGGACATAATGTGAACTTACACAGCCACTTCAGAAACCAATTTGGAGGTTCCCTAGAATGTTGACCTCAAACCCAAATATGCTTGGGCATGCTCCATCCTACTACAAGGACACTTGCTCAACAATGCTCATTACAGTTTTATCTTTAATAACCAGGAACAGGAAAAAACCTAGACGTCTCTCGACAACAAAAATGAATAAAGAAAATATAGTACATTTACCCAATGGAGTATTGCTCAGCTATTTAAAAAAAATGGCATCATAAAATTTACAGGCAAATGAATGGAGCTATAAATCATCCTGAATGAGGTAACCAGACCCAGAAAGACAATGATGGTACACATACACTTATAAGGCGACATTAGCCATCAGCTAAATAACTAAGCTGTGATTGGAAGACCAAGGGAGGTTAGGAAAAAAGAGAAGAGGGCTCTAGTGGGGAATCATAAATCTCCTGGACATGGGGAAATAAAATAGATTTTATGGGTAGACTAGAAGTGGATCGGTATGGGAGTTGGGGGATATGGTAGAAGGGAGAGGTAGGCCAAAGTCATAATATAAAAAACATCTCCTTCACAAGGTGACTATATTTGTTTTTCTCTTTCTCATACCCGTGTAGTCCCAAACAGTGCTTAATACAGGGAGAGTATCAGTAAGTATCTACTGAATATTAGACCAGGCCTTTATTCTCAGTGTGGGGAAGATTTTCATGGTGATATAGTTGAGGATTTGAAAGAGTATTTTTTTTTATATTTTGGCAATATTACTCTGGACAGTGTGAGGCTAATGATAAAAAACAAAGGAGTTGGGTATATGAAAATAAGTCCACCTAAGAGTTGGTGCCCATTTGACCCACATTTATAACACTGAAGAGGAAGAGAAATTGGATGCTGAAGGTGTTAAGACTGCCAGCTGCACGTCTCTAAGGTAGTTGGAGGTTTGCACCACGGACTGAGGTATGAAAGGCTACTTATTGGCAGGGAAGGCTGTGAGATCCAACTTGGAACTACTGAGCCTGGTGCAGGCTAGCTTTATTCAAGTAGATAAATCAAAATTTGATTGCATATTGGGCCAACAACACAGTCATGTTCATTTCGAACCATGAGTTTGGATGAGAGTGTTTCCTAACTCCTAGTGTCTTCTTTCGTGCTTAGGTCTAATTGTCTTGGTAGATAGCCTGGCCAGGATTGGAGACATATTTGGTCGTCTTCTGGGAATTTAATGTATGTCCTGGGAAGGACACTGTGCTTAAGAAGAAAGTACAAAATGAAATGAAATGAATCAAAGACCAATAACAACGTTGAGAATGTAGAATCTGCAAAGACGATAAAGACAGATCTATCGTTATTAAAGACAAAAAAAAGGGAGACAATGATTCCTACATTTTTATAAAAAAGATAAAAAATGATTCCAATTTGGCAGAGCCTAATCATAATTCAATGTCAATGAGTAGTATTAACATTTTTCTTATCCTATGATCCCACCGTCTCTTTCAAATATCATTCTCCAAGGCAGCATAATTAGAAGAACAAGATTGGAACACGAGGATAATGAGAAAGCAGAGGATGCTGAACCAGGCCTGATCTAGGAAGGAAAATTTTTGATACATTTTAGCAAAATATATTGTGGGGCTAACTGGGCAGCTGTGAATTATATAAGCTATAAAGGCTGCATAGTCTGGAAAGATTTAGAAGGCAGCAGTCCAGAGATGCTGGACATCTACAGCAAACAATGAAATGCCAAGCACTCAGAAAAGTCTTTATAAATATGATTCACAGAGAATCTATGGGCTTGGCTCTCACTTAAGTCAGGTGTTCCCACACCCACTATTTTGGCAGAAAGAATAGTGGATCCTCAAAAACACATTACACCAACTTCCCAACTTATGAATATGTTACCTTAAACATAAAGTAGAACTTTGTGTGTAATTAAGGATCTTGACATGGAAACATCACTGCAGGCTATCCCAGTGGTCCCATTCTTACCGTAAGATTTTTCATCAACAAGAGGCAGACATTTCTGAGTAGGAAATAGATTAGAGATGCTTCTGGAGTGGCTTTAAAGATGGAGAGACCATTGGCCAAGGGATACAAGTTGCATTTAGAAACTGGAAAAGACACTAAATGGAATTCGGCTCTAGGCATCCCTAAGGAACCTAGACTGGATGGCACTGTCTTTAGCCTAATAAAACTCACCTCAGACTTCTGACGTACACAAGTATAAAAAGACAAGCTGGCCAGACTTCAAGTTACCATGTTTATGGTAATTTTTACAATAGCAATAGGAATTTCGTTCATATTCAGAAATGTAAGCTGATGTACATTTTTTGTGCTCTGAAATTCTTTTCTGAAAATATTTTCCCAAGTATCCAGATTCCTGGTTGTGGGCTGTTTCTGAAGATACACACAGACAATTACTTTAACAAACTTAGTTATTCTTAAGTAAAAATGACTGAGAAAGAATCCACAAAGGAATGATGCTGAATATCCAGGCATCATGAAACTGGTAGGAAAGCCCAATTCTATTACATATTTAGTAGTATTTACTTATTTTATACTGGTTTGTTTAAAAAGCATAAATGAATCACGCTAACCTGAACACAGTTTATGGTCAAAAGAATATTTCATCTATTCATGGGAATATAGGTTTACAAATTACATTATAGGGCATTATCATAACTACATGGAGCTCATGATGTGGGAAGGTGTCTAATGATTTCTTCAATATTTCATAGAATCAGAAATCCATTTATTAGTCATTCAATAATCAAGTAACTAGGTGTCTTGGGCAAGCCACACATTGCTGGAGTTACTGAATAGTTATCACTAGAATAACCAAGAGACCTATTTTTACTAGCATAAAAACTAGCCAGGCAGTGATGGTGTACACTTTAATCCCAGAATTTGGGAAGCAGAGGTAGCAAGATCTCAGAGATCAAGCTGGTCCTGGTCTAGAGAGTGAGTTCCGGGACAGCTAAGGTTACACAGAGAAACCCTGTCTCTCACAAAACAAAACAACAAATGTTCTGCTACGACACTGAAAACATTTGTTTTTCTTGCTCCCCTCACACACTCTCCCTCATTCCTTCCCTTGTCCCCTGTCAGTTCCTCAAACCTATTTTTCATTTTCAAGTTACCTATGACCTTCTGTTCTACTAACCTTCTCTGGAATCCCGTCCCCATTCTTGCTGTCTCCTGTCACAGCTTATATCAACTTTCAGAACCCATATATATAAAAGCAAACATAGAAATTAAGTTATGACCCACATATTCGGAAGAAGAGGATTTTTTTTGTCTTTCTGAGACTGGGTCATCTCAACTAACACAATATTTTCCAATTCTAACCATATTCCTGCAAACTCCATAACTTAATTTTTATTAGTAGTTAAGAAAAATTCTGTTGTACACATATGCTGCCTTGTTGTTATCTGTTCTTGTGTGTGAACATTGCAGCAACAAACATGCAAAGATCTCTGTGGTAGGATGGAGAGTCTTTTGGGGGTGGCCGAGTTTTATGGTAGTTGTAGTTTTAATTGAGCCATCTCCATCCTGAGTTCAATACTAGTTGCACTAGTTTGCATGTTTGCAACGAGTCATGGTGATAATGGTCTTATTAATATAGAAAGGACCAGAGGGGCTGGGGATTTAGCTCAGTGGTAGAGTGCTTGCTTAGCAAGCACAAGGCCCTGGGTTAGGTCCTCAGCTCTGGGAAAAAAAAAAAAAAATATATATATATATATATATATATATATATATATATGACCAGAAGTCCTACAAGATTTCCTAAGGGGATACTATTTAAGTATATACATAAATTAAAAACAAACAAACAAAGCAACCCAGCAAGACAGAACATTCTAGGTAGGAAAAACAGCCAGTGACTCAGGAGTCTGTGCCATCACATTATAAAGCACAATGCACAAAGTGAGATATAAATGCAAGTTTTGGGTTTGTTGCAAATTGAATGTGTCATGTAAAACAAGTTAGGCATCTGAGACTGAATTGTGCTGTGTCTAAAATGAGATGAGAAGTATCCTTCACTGAATCATGATAAAAAAAAAACTAATTAGTTTTATTTATTTTATTCTATTAAATAATATTTGTGGAAATGATTAGCACAGACTGGAGAGCCCAATACACTTTAAACTCTTCCTTTGAAGAAAACAATACATAATGTTCACCTGTGCCTGTCTATTCAGAAGGCACCTTCCTGGAAGGTTTATAGGAAATTGCAGTCAGAAGTCACCTGCGTACTTGTACCAGCTACTGTTTTCTGTCAACTTGGCACAAACTAAAGTCATTTGGGAAGAGAGAGTCTCAGATGAGTCATTTCCTCTGTCCAGTTGAACTGTGGGAATGTTTGTGGGTCATTTTCTTGATTAATGATTGATGTGGGAGGGCCCAATCTACTGCAGGTGGTGCCAACCGTTGGCAAGTGATCCTGGGTTGTACAGGAGTTAAAAAGCAGTGCTCTGCATAGACTCTGCTTCAGTTCTTGCTTCCAGGTTCCCTTACTTGAGCTCTCACCCCTATATCCCTCAGTGATGCATTATGACCTGGTAGTGTCAGCCAAATCACCTCTCTCCTCCTCTAAGACATTGTTTTGCTTGCTTGCTTGTTTGGTTTGGGGTTTTTTGGGAAGAGGGGTGTTTCTTTCTTTGTTTGTTTTCTGTTTGTCATGGTATTTTATCACAGCAAGAGAAAAACAAACTAGGATAAGGAGACTCACAAACTATCTACACTTGAGAGAAGAGACGGAGTGTTGAAATGAGGTGAACGTTATTAGAGGCTGCATCTCCACACAGAAACAAGACCTTTGAGATGAAGGTAGGGTGCACAGAAAAGTTCATAATGCTGATCAGGAGGCCAGCATCATCAAGGAAAATAGCATACTTTTGACACTTTTCAACTCTTAATTTCTCAGTCTAAGAGCAATATCTTCCTTTGGTTATTTTCCCAAGCCAACTAATTAAAAATGTCTTCTCCCGGTGAGAAAGTATGATTGACAACCACCGTGTCTTAAACTTACAGCTGTTGAACAATGTGTTTCTTTTATTCTAACGTTTGCACTAAGAATGGATAGGCTGTCATCACTCTGTGAAATTATCTGAGCACAGCTTTGTACATGGTGTGATGCTTTCCTAAGCCCATCTGGGACATGAATATCAAGCCCTCCACGGTGAGCTGGCTGGGTCAGCCACAGCAGTAACCAGGATAATTGCTTAATACAGTGAGAGATCACTACGTTGCATGGAAACACCATCAGGAGGCAGAGTCACAAGGTTTTCCCTAGGAAATCAGCAGCTTTTCCTAGGAGGTGTGCCTAGAGCAGCTCTCTGGAGAAATCTGGAGGAAAGGAAATTAAAGAGGAAAGGGAACTGGGGTAGTTTGAGTGAAAATGGCCCCATAGGCTCACAGAGACTGCAAGATTGGGCTGTGTGGCCTGGCTGGAATAGGGGTAGCTTTGTTGGAGTATTTGTGTCTCAGTCACTTCTTATTGTGCATAGATCCAGCTGTAGCATCGTGTCTGGCTGTGTGCTGACATACTTCCCACTATGGCGATAATGAAGTAAACCTCTGATACTGTAAGCCAGCCCCAATTAAATGTTTTCCTTTATAAGACTCGCTTTGGTCCTGACGTCTCTTCACAGCAATAGAAACACAGGAATCATAAATAAATATCTGTAATGTGCCAGACCCTCACAGGGGACTGTACAGAACGCAAACTTTAGCAAAAATCTGCTTTATTTCATTAATGTTCACACTTCATTGTCTTATAACCCTTGTCTGACCCATCTGATCCACCTCCCATTCACCTTTCTTAATGAAACTGTCCATCCTAGTACCGAACAATGTGTCTCCATCTTGAACTCTTCAAAGGCAAGTCATTGGCTTTCTTACCATTGACCTCTCTCTTGGACAATATGATACACAGAATATCATGTTATTGTCACTTTGTTCCTGCTTTGTTTTCATCTCTGTTTCTAGATATTTGAATTTACCTGCCCCTTAGATATTTCAGTTTCTTGAGAGTCATTTTGATTTTCTTTTGTTCTCTATTTGCATTTTCTCCTGACAGTTCAGCCATGACCATGGAACCAGATGCTCACCCAATGTCGAACACTCTTTCCTGACACAAATATTTATGCTTTCTCAAAATTCCCATATCCGTGGGTTATACCTAGGTGAGGGGTATCTTTGTTCTCTCAACAGCTCAGAGGATCAAAAGGACATTTTGCATTCTCTGGTCACTTTGCAACTTAAACACAGACTCCTCAGGTAATTAGCATGGATCTAGAGCCAAACACCTTAGCAATGTTAGATTTGAATCAGCACAAATTCTGATGCTATAATAAGGAAAAAACACATGTAACTCGCTGATTAGCAAACTGGCTTCTCTTGACCTTTGCAGCTATTAAGATCATCTAAGGTTCCCTACAGTTCGTGAATTTTTAGGTTTCTTAGAGATGGTTTATAAGTAAAAAAGAGATTAAGATTCTTATGAATTTGTTTTCATCTGCTGCTGAAGTGATACACAAAATTTGGATAACTTCACCTTTGCATAAACATTACTGGCTCTGTAGCACGCTGGTATAAGAAACATGGTAAATATATTTATTATTCAGTGTGTCTTTCTGTCTAAGTCTCTCTGTCTCTGTCTATCTCTCTCACTTGTGTGTACGTCCCGAAGTCCAATGTACTTATGTCTATACACATTTGTTGTACGATGCACAGTCGCACTCACTCACCCATGTGTGCACATATAGAAGCCTCATGTCAACACTGTTGTTCATAGTCCATCTGATTCTGGGGACAGGATCTTTCAGTGAGCCCAGAGATCACTGGCTATTCACTGAATACCCTGGGATTTGTTTCTCTGCCCTATCAATACGAGGGTCACAGTCACATGACTTTTATGTAGGTGCTGGAGTTCCTAACCACGAGCTCATGTTTCTGCAGCAAACACTTTGGCCAAAGATCCATCTCCTCACCCACTTTGTCTTATTCTTAACTGTGTCCTTCATTGATGCTTGTGTATTTTTTGTAAAGAACTATGCTGGCTAATTTTACATCAACCTGAAACAAGACTGAGTTATCTGAGAAGAAGGAATCTCAATTGAGAGAACGCCTCCATAACATCTGTAGGGCATTTCTTAACTAATGTGAATAGTTCTAGAAAGAAGGCTCAGCTCATTGTGGGTGGTGCCATCCCTAGGCAGGAGGTTGTAATGGGTTCTATGAAAAGGCAGGATGCAAAGGCCATGATGTAGAAACCAGTAAGCAGCCCCCTTCCATGCCCTCTGCATCAGGTTTCCACCCCGTTTGAGTTCCTACCTGGACTTCCTTCAACAATGAACTAAAATGTGGGCGTGTAAGCCAAATAAACCCTTGCTTCCCCCAACTTTCTTTTGGTGTTTCATCATAACAATAGAAATGGTAAATTAAGTCATAAACTTTGTCAAAGTCAATTGTAGATGAGAATTGGGAAATGAGGATCGAATTTTGGCAAAACAAGAAATAACTTTTATTTTTAAACTTCTTAGAACTTTTTATCCAAGTAAGATGCCACTTTCCATTTTCTGCCTGTTTCTCTCTCCTAAGGACCATTCTATTTCCTAAACCTATGCCTGAAGTAGTCAGTGAGAATCTGAGAGGCAGACTGAGAAAGACATACTGGATAGGGATGCCTAACTTGGAGAAGCCGCCTAAGGGCAACATATCTCAGGTCTTTCCTGCTGAATGGAAAGCGACAACCATGCCCAATATTTGTAGATTTACAAAGCTCGCAAGACAAAACATCCCAGCAAACATAGTTCCTCTGCCAGACTAAATGGTGGTCCCTCCGACATGAAAGATGTCGTACTAACTGTCAATTATTGACTTCTCTATTGTGTGTTGATGGGAACTTTATATGACAATGGAGTACCAAGCAACTACATAGACATTACAAACCGATGCTAAGTGCACTGGCAGCTTGACACACAGGGTATTGAAATACAAAGCTCAAGTCCCAGTGGATCAAGGACCTCAACATAAAACCAGGTACACTGAATCTAATAGAACAGAACATGGAAACAAGCCTCGAACTCATTGGCACAGGGGAATTTTCCTAAAAAAGAAAAGAAGATATATATATAGATATAGATATAGATATAGATATAGATATTGATATAGATATAGATATAGGAGATAGAGATAGAGATAGAGATAGAGATGAGATAGAGATAGAGATAGATATATATCAAATAAAATATCCTGCTTATAGATTTCCCTCCATCTAGTCCTCCTGTTTCCTTCTCACCTCCCTATCTGCTCCAAATCTATCCCTTTTCTATATTTCATTAGGAAAGAGAAGGCTTCTAAGACATAACAACCAAACATGACAAAATAAAATATAAGTAGAGGAAGCAAAAACAAGCATAATGAAGTTGGACATAGCAACCCAAGAGGAAAAGAGCCCCAAGAGCAGACACAGGAGTCAGGGATGCACTAGTTCTCACAGTCAGAAGTCCCATGAATATACTAAGCTGATAGCTATAATATATATGCAGAAGAGCTGCTTCAGACCCAGGAAGGCTCTGTGCTTAATGCTTCAGTCTCTGTGAGCTCATGTGTGCCTTTCTTAGTTGATTCAGAGGGCCTTGTCCTCCACCCTCTCTGACCCTTACACTCCTTCTGCCTCCTCTTCTTTGGGGTTCTCTGGGCTCTAAGGAGAGAAATTTGACAGAGACCTCCCATTCAACATCTATCTCTACATAACATTGGGCTGTGGTCCTCTGTATATGTCCCTGTCTGTTGCCAGAGGAAGCCTCTCTGATGATTACTAGATAAGGCACTGATCTATGAGTCCAGCAGAATATTATTAGGAGTCATTTCACTGACAATTGTTTCTTTTCTATTTTTTAGACTAGTGTTATTTAGAGACCTTAGGTCACTGGGCTATCTAGTTTCTAGTCTTTGGTGACACAGGCAGTGTCAAGTATGGGTCCCTTCTCATGGAATGAGTCAAATGTCAAATCAGATATTGAAGGACTACTCCCACAAGTTCTGCCCACTCAATGCCCCAGCATAGTTTACAGGCAGGACAGATTGTAGATTAGAGGTTTTATGGATAGGTTGGTGTTTAACTTTCTCTTTCTATGGCCTGCAGAGTACAACCAACCAAACAAACAACAAACTTAGAATGTAGAGGTGAGGGCTCCATGTAGGCACCACCTCGAATTTTTCGTGTTCAATGAGTTGTATGGTTGCTGTCCTTGGCAATAGGACCTCACTCTCAGACTATATAAAGCAACCTTTTGTCTTACTAACACCGGATTCTTTGGGGATTTCCAAGGGTCAAAAACTCAATTGAATGCAGCCCAGCCCATCTACTGGAAGCCTCACTAGCTGCAAATGATGACCAATTGAAACTTCATATCCCCCATTAACTAGAAGTCTTCATTAGGATCAACTCCATAGATTCCTGGAAATTTCTACTGCACTAGGTTTCCACATAAACTCCAAAGTGCACCCACAATCATATCCATCTCTTCTCCCATTCTCTACCCCATCCCATCCCTCTGTTCCCATCCCCACTCAGCCACAGTTGGCCCTTAAAATCTATTCTCTCTCATCTTCCCAGGCACATCTACATGTAGAAGTTAAGTCTAGTTCTTCCTTTTATCCTCATGATCCAAGAAATACGACTCAGACTCAAAATATATTTACAAATACTGAGGCCGTATATCTAGGCTCTTCTCTGACTGTATCATAACTTAAATTAACCCATTTATTCTAATCTACATTCTGCCATGTAGATTCTCATGATACCATGCTCAGATGCCATGCATCTGTCTCTTCACATCTGGTTTCATGAGTCCTTTATAGTTTTGGATATCAGTTCTCTATCCGATGTAGTATTGCTCAAAACCTTTTCCCTTCTGCAGACTGCTGCTTTGTCTGGATGACAGTGTCCTTGGTTTCACAGATGCTTGTCAGTTTCATGAGGCCCCATTTATTGATTGTTGATCTTAATGTCTGCACTACCAGTGTTCTGTTCAGAAAAACATCAGCTGTGTCAATGTTAAAGGTTATTTCTCACTTTCTCTTCTATCGGGTTCAGTGTATCTGCTTTTATGTTGAGGTCTTTGATCCACTTGTACTAAGGTGCTATGTATAGATCTATATGCAACCTTCTACATGCAGACATCCACTTTAGCCATTTGTTAAAGATGCTGCCTTTTTCCCCCAATTTGTATTACTGGCTTCTTTATAATAAATCATATGCCTATATGTATGCAGATTTATGTCTGGATCTTCAATTCAATATTATTGATTAACACGCCTATTTTACTCTAAATCATGCATTTTTATTACTATAGATATGTAGTACGACTTGAAATCAGGGATGGTGATACCACCAGAGGTTCTTTAATTGTTCAGGGTTTTATTTTATCTATTCTAGGCGTTTTATTGTGGTTGTTGTTGTTTTGTTTTGTTTTTTATGAAGATGAGAATTATCCTTTTCAGGTCTATAAGGAGTTATGTTGGAATATTGATGGGGATTGCATTGAATATAGAGATAGCTTTTGAAAGGATGAAGATCTTTCTTATGCTAGTCTTACCAATCCATGAACATGGGAGACCTTTTCATCTTCTGCTGGTTTCTTCAATTTCTTTCTTCAAAGACTTGAAGTTTTTTTAGGCTGTCACTTGCTAAGTTAGAGCTACCCAAAGACATTTTATATAATCTGAGGCTATGTGAAACCTGTTGCTTCCTTAATTTTTTTTCAGTCCATTTGATATTTGTATGTAGGAGTGCTACTGATTTTTGGTTTGTTTGTTTCTTTTTAGTTTATTTTGTATCCAGACTCTTTGTTGAAAGTGTTTACTAGCTTTCTTAATGGAGTACAGCACCAGGAAGCTCAGACAGGGAGTTAGCCTGAGATGACCACTAGTGTGGTACAGAGCAGGCCCTGGTGGGCTCTGAGGCCTGGAAATGAACCAAAGACTAGAAGAAGCTCCCCTGGTATTGTGGCCCTGGATGGAAGTTAGCATAAGACAGGTGACCCTGGCGTGGGACCTTTTGGGTGGGCTAGGGTGAGGAGCAAGCCTGAGGAGACCACCAGACTGGCAACATGCAGAGAGCTAACGACATGACCACTAGTCTGGAGTCATGCACGCCTAAGGGAGAGGCATAGCATGCCCAAGATAGCCCCTGTCCAATGACATAACATAGAAGTGAGCAATAGCACAGCTGGGACTGCTCTTAAGACAACCCCAGACACTCAGAGATCCTGGGCACCACTAAAAGCACCAGATCTGTTACCACCAAACGCCAGGTGAACATCTCTGGTCTGGGCTATGAAGAACTAGTCCCACCCCTTATCTGGGCATCCTGAGAGAGCTGACCTTAGGGGCATGAGGGCAGGAGAGCTGACCTCACCCCTAGCCATCTGCAGTCCTTGGGAGAGCAGACTCTGCACACTGAGAAAGTGGCAGATGAGTCACCCAGAAGATGTGACTATGGAAGAGCTGGCCCTGACACTTGTCTCTTGTGCCATGTCATGGATGAAGAAGAGATACCCATCCCTCCTCACCACTCACTACCTATGGCAGGTGGAAGACCTGGCCCTGAAATCATGAGAGTATGAGAGCTGTCCCTACCTATAACTGGCAGCACCCTAGAGATAAGGTTCTCCTGGGTGGAGCATTTCACGTGGGCAGCACAGCAGATCTCTTCCTGTGTGTGAGAGTTGTGGTGAGCTGACCTGAGGGTTTGAGCATGGGAGAGCTGGCCCTGCCTCTTGTCTGTGGTGGGGTGGCATCTGAAAAGAAGGGAGAAATACCCTCCCCTCCTTTTGCCCTTACTGCCTGCAGCAGACAAGAGAGCTGGCCCTGAAGGAATCATGAGAGTAGGAGAGCCATCCCAGCCCCTCACCTGCTACAGCACTTGGAACAGCAGCAGGCCTTGCACCTCACATAGGCAGCACAGTAGAGCTGACCTTGATGTCAGGGGTATGGGTGAACTGGACCGGAGAATATAAATGTGGGAGAGCCCCACAACTTGTCTGGTGTGCAGCACCATGGGTAAGGGGAAGATGTATTCCTCCACCCTTGCCCATTGCCACTTATGGCAAACAGGAAAGCTAGCCCTGGGATCATAGAATAGAAGTGCTTTCCTGCTCTCTCACCTGCTGCAGCATTCAGTGGAGTGCCCTTGCACCACTCCTGGACAGCATAGTAGAACTGGCCCTGGATGTGGGGATTCAGGGTGAGATGACCCTGAAGGCTTGAGCATAGGAAAGCAGACCCTGACTTGTCTGCTGTGTGGTGACGCAGATGAAGGAAAGATGCCCTCTTCCCCTTTCTCATCCTTTGTCACCTATGGCAGGTAGAAGAGTTGGTCCAAGAGTTGTGATCCTGGGAGAATTGGACCACTGGACCTGTCCCTCATTGGATATAACACTCGCTTGAGTATCAGGGTAGAGCTGGCCCTGTGGGGGATAGGGAAAGGAGGGTCCTACAAATTCAAAACTACAAGATATCCATGACGCAGAGCAGTAACAGGATATCAGAGAGGAGTCCCAGTGACATGTATTGATAGAGTAGCTAAAGCCAGAGTACTTATGCCAGACCAATGAAGCATTGCAATGAACATTTGCAAGCAAAGAAGTGTGGACAGAGGGACATACTGTGGGACACACTGTGACAGTTATACAACAACATTTTTTCTGTTGTGGGGAAGGTTGCAAAGGTGGAGGATGGGTATGGGTCGGGGAGATGAGTGGTTTTTGAGTGCATGATTTGAAATTCACAAAAAAACTAATAGAGTTTTTAAAAAAGAAGTTTCCCTGACGAAAGTTTTAGGTTTATTTATGTATACTATTAAGTCAACTTCAAATAACTATACTTTGACCTATTTCTTTCTCATTTGTATCCCATAGAGTTGTATTTCTTTTGAGTTTGTGTCTCCTTCAGTTGTTTTACTGCTCTAGGTAAAACTTCAAGTACTCTAGTGAATAGCAATGGAGAGAGTAGACAGCCTTTTCTTCTTCCTGATTTTAGTGTAATTGCTTTGAGTTTATCTCTGTATAATATTGGCTATAGGCTTGCTGTAAATGGCCCTTATTTTATTAAGGTGTGACCCTTGTATCCCTCTTCTCTCCAGGACTTTTATCCAGAAGGAGGGTTGGATTTTTTCCAAGGCCTTTTCTTCATTTAATGACATGATTATGTGGGGTTTTCTTTCATTTTATTTATACAGTGGATTACATTCACTGATTTTCTTATATTAAACCATCCCTGCATCTCTTGGATAAAGCCTACTTGATCATCTTTTTTGTAGTGTTCTTGAATTTGATTTTGGAGTGTTTTGTTGGGCATTTTTTGCACCTATGTTCATAAGGGAAAGTGATCTAAAATTCTCTTTGGTGAATCAGTTCGTGGTTTGGGCATCTATCTGTGGCCTCATAAAAGGAATTGGGCAACACTCTATCTATTTTGACTTGGTGGAACAATTTGAGGAATTTTGGCATTAACTTTCATTTGAAAGTCTGTTAGAATTGTGCACAAAAACCCTGTAGCACCGAGCATTTGTTTCGTCTTAATTTTGGTTTGGTTTGGTTCAGAGAGTTACAATGACTGCTTCTATTTCACTAGGGCTTGTAGGTATGCTTAAAACGCTTGTGTCATCTTGGTTTAACCTTGGTAAGTGGTTAACCTGAGAAAATTGCTCATTCCTTTTAGATTTTTTAATTTGACAGAGTACATGCTTTTTTTTATGCACTCTGCTACGCATGTGTCCTTATGATTCTCTGGATCCTTCGTATCTGTTACTATGTCACTCTTTTCATTTCTAATTTTATTCATTTGGATCTCCTCTCCACCTCTAAGTTAATTTTGATAAGGATTTGTCTCTCTTGAAAATTGTTTTGTTTCTGCCAACTCTTTGTTTTATTGGCTTTGTATTATTCTCTTTTTTATTTTGTGGATTCCAGCCTTGGTTTGATTGTTTCTTACAGTTTGCTCCTGTGTGGTGTGATTTCCTATTAGTTATCGAGCTCTCAGGTGTGCTGTTAAATCCCTACTATGAGATATCTTCAGTTTTTTTATGTAGGTGCTTAATGCTGTTAACAGCCCTGGTTTGGTCCCTAAGTTTGAGTGTATTGTGTGTTCATTTTCATTCAAGTCTACAAAGTCTTTAATCTCTTTCTTCATTTCTATCTGACCTATTTTTCATTCACCAGAGAGTCAACCAGTTTCCGTGAGTTTGCAAGCTTTCTGTTGTTTCTGTTGTTGATGCTATACAGTTTTATTCTGTGGTGCTCTGTTAAGATGCAGGATGTTAATGCATTTTCCTTGGATCTGTTGAGACTTGCTTTGTCTACGAGGCCAAACCTGGAAAAAATTCCATGAAGTATAGAATAAAAGGCATATTATTTTGTGTTTAGGCGAAACGTTCTGTAAATATATATCAGGTCCCTATGGTTTATAACTTCTGTTATGTCCAGTATTTCTCTGATTGGTTTTTGTCTGGATGACATGTCCATCAGTGAGAATGAGGTACTGAAGCCTTCTAGTATCAGTGTGTGGGGGTCATTATATGGTTTAAGCTGTAGTAATGCTTCTCTTACAAACTAGGGTACCCTAGTGTTTGGGGCATAGATGTTAAGAAATGAAATAATATCTTGGTAGATTTTTCCCTTGACAAGTATAAAGTGTCTTTTGATTAGTTTTGTCTTGAAGTCTATTTTGTTAAGCATTAAAATGACTACAACAGATTGCTCTTAGGTCAACTAACTAAGAATATCTTTTTCCAACTTTTTACCTTACAGTACTGTCTATCTTTCATGTTGAAGTGTTTCTTGGATGTAGGAGAAAGATGAATCCTGTTTCTAGATCCATGCTGTTAGTCTGCGTTTTTTATTAGAAAATTGAGGCCATTGATATTGAGAGATATCAAAGACCAATGACTAATTCCTATTGATTCTTATTATTTTGCTGCTGCTGATGGTAGTATTGGTGGAAGTCTCTCTCTCTCTCTCTCTCTCTCTCTGTGTGTGTGTGTGTGTGTGTGTGTGTGTGTGTGTGTGTGTGTGTGTGTGTGTGTGTGTATGTGTGTGGTTAGTGGTTAGTGTTTTAATTATTATGTGCTAAGGGGACTTTCTTTTCTGATTCAGTTGGTGTTCTGTATGCTTCTTGTACCTTTATAGGCATCTCCGTTATTAGGTTAAGAAAATTGTCCTCTATGATTTATTGAAAACATTTCCTGAGCCTTTGGAGTGAGTTTCTTTTCCTCCCTTTATACCTATTACTCTTAGGTTTGTTTTTTTCATGGGGTCCCAGATTTCCTGGATATTTTTTCTTTGGAAATTTTTAGATTAGCATGTTCTTTGACTGATGTATCCATTTCTTCTCGTGTATCTTCAGTGCCTGAGCTATTGTTTTCCATCTCTTGTATTCTGTTGGTGAAACTTTCCTTGTAGTTCCCGTTCAAATTCCTAAATTTGTCATTTCCAGAAAGAATTCCCTCAGTTTGTGTCCTCTTTATGACTTCTCTTTCCAGTTTCATGTCTTGAACAGTTTTGTTTCTTTTCTTATCCTTTTGTTTGTATTTTTCTGGATTTCTTTAATGGATTTATTCATGTCCTCTTTAAGGACCACTACCAAATTAGTAAAGACTCTTTTAAGTTCTTTTCCTTGTGCCTCAGCTATGTTGGACTATTAGGGTCCTGCAGTGCTAGGATATCTGGGCTATAGTGGGGACATATTGCTCTGGCAATTATTAATTTTGTTTTTATTCTGGTGTCATGCCACCTGGGTTTGGGATGATTGTAAGTCTAGGTGCTGATTTCTGGATTTGTCTTTGCTGGGTGGATGGTTTTTTCCATGGTTTCTGTTTCCTCTATGGATTTTCGGAGAGTGTAATGACAATGTGTTGCCTGTTGAGCAGGTAATGTCTCCTGGTGTTGGAAGCTGGAATACCTGGATGAGTTCAGGGGAAGAAAGGGAGAACACGACAGGTTCCCAAGTACAGAGTTCAGGGTGAGTCTGGAAGGTGTGAATCTCAGGAGCAGTAGGAGTATTGTGAGTCTGTGTTGCCCTGGGACAAGTGGCCTTTGGGTTAGCAGGGGGCTGTTTGCTGGAGTTGGGATCAGGAACAAGGCAACAAATGGTAGGAGTGAAGTTAGGAAGGGAGGATAGGGATCCATAGTAGATGAGCAGGGGAGAGGGAAGACTTCAGCCTGCTGCAGCATGAGAGAACAGACTTGAAGATTGGGTTTGGGGAAACAGAGAGGAGAACTTCTCTGGGATACCTTACTGGTTTTGGGGCAGGTATGGCCTATTGTTTAACAAGGGGCACCTGCTCGATTTATAGTCTGGGGTACAGCAATGAGTGGAAGAGGGAATTATAAGGAGATGCTGTGTGGGATCTATGAGAGATATTGGTGGTGGGTGAACACTAGAGACAAGACTGGAGGACAGTGTCTCGGGGAACAGGACAATCTTTTAAGAACAGATGTGTATTTTCAACACACATGTGCTATCCCGATTGGAAATGCTTCTTCCAACAATACCTTATCATTATTTTATTGGCTTATTCTGCACCAAAACTATTTTAAACAGCAATATACTTTTGCCAATTGACATGTCTCAGGAAATTTCTGTGATCATAGCCTATATGCCATCATCTAGAAATACTTGCCCTGATAGAATGGCAGAGTGCCTTACAGAAAACCAAATTAAGGTGCCAGTATCCTTTGAGTTCAAACCATTGCCTATGGATATTATGTGCATTTTACTAGTGGCCAACATGTGCCTTTTCCCCCACTGCCATATCACATAGAAGGAGAGTCACCTAGTAAGTAATTCAGAGCTCTTAGATAGTCAGTTCTTGTGACCTGAGCAGCTCTGGTCTTATAAGTCTTGGCTCCAAAGGGGTTTGGAGAATGTTCACAAAATACCTGACAAACAACCTCATTAAGTTGGAAATTACAGTTTCTCCTCAACAATCTATTGAATATCTTGGCAGAAAATGAAGTTTTCTTCTAACTGGGGTTATTTATATCAATTAACAGACGAGAACTAGGAGGCTTCAATCAATAAAATGGAAAGGTAGTTATGGCTGAAAGAGTCTGGGACTCAGAGGATTGCCTCAAGCAGCAATTTCTAAAAATCAAACTCAATAAAGACAATGACAATTCAACAGAGGCAGAACTACAAAGAACCTGGGTGATAAAACTTTCTCTATGGTATCGTGAAGCTGACATGTTACCACAGGCCCATCTTCCCAGCTGGTGGCACTTTTGGGGGAAAAAATAAAAATATTAAAGAAAGGCACTGAGTAGGAGAAAGTAGATATGAGAAGTGGGTGCCTTTATTGGTTATCTTCCTCCAAGCTTTTATCTGCCTCTCAGTGCTTTCCTGGCCTCTGTAAAATGAGCATCTCTCCTCCATTGTATCTTTTTGCCACAATTTCCTGCCTTATTGCAAACCTATAAACAATGACCTTGGCAGCCATAGACTGAAACCTCTGAAAGCAGCCGCCAAATAAATATTTTTCTCCTTTCAATTATTCTGCTAAAGTGTATGTCATAGCAATAAAATACTAACTAATACGACCTTATCCTTCAGAGAAAGAGTCCCAGTTATACCTGGTTTTCAATTCAAGCGAAGAGAACAGAAAATGTGCCACAGAAGAAAACTACCCTAAAACTTAGTTGGGACAAGAACTAATACAGAGATAACTATGTATATTGGGCTTGAATATATTAGCTCTACTATCTTTATATACCATTTTATACCATTTTTATCTGTCATCTACTTTTCACCATCTCTCATTTTTCAGATTGGTATGAATTGATACCTAAGGCTATACTTCACCTCATAGCCCCAAAGAATACTCATGGCCAAGAAGGAAGACGCTCTATCCTTTGCAGGTGCTGGGCTCGAAGTTGGGTGGAGTGAGTGATGGACCATTTTCTTTCCCTTTTGGCCATAAAACAATAGCTTTTATACAATTATTGTTATATGCACATTCGATAAAGACGTGGATGTGAGAAGCACTAAGGTAGGCTTATCTGTTTGCCTTCAGATACATCGTCTCCCTGACCACCATCCAGACGTGAAACTCTGCTAGGCGACTGAAGCAGGATGGTGTAGCAGCAAAGCTGGAGTCAGAAACTTTCCAAAAACAGAGATGGACTGAGAGAACAGGGCCAGGATGGCAATGTCAGTAAAGCTGTCCTATAGAATCATACTGCTGACGACAGAGTAATGTGTGAATATGTCAGCTTGAATGGAAGATTTAGACTTCTCTTCCAAATCAACTACACTTGACATTCTGAACAAGAGACATCTGCCCCTGGAGAACCATGGTGCTCTCGGGTTGCTGAAGGAGCCTTGCACAGAGTACAGGGATCCTACAGAGGGTGTCTTCAGAGATGGAGAAAGAATGGGCATCGGGCCAAGTAGTCCTAGATTGTAATTAAAATCAATCACTCCGTAATTGCTTACCTTACTTGCCTGCATTTTGACTTTGAGTTCAATGTTGTGTGAGTTCAAAGCAAGTATTGGATAGAAATACTGTGTGACTGCTGGCTTATGAAATTAACATACAGTTAAGACTTGACTTGATGGGCAGTGGCACCCGGGAGGACAGACTTAGCATGACAAAAGGGCTTTTTCTCTTCAATCCCAGGCACTGGAGTGCTAAGGCAGAGTCCTGGGGCGCTAGAGGTGAACCAGAGAGAGTCTGAAGATCAGATGTAAGCTAAGAGGCCGGATCAAAATAGCAAGAAGTGATAGAAAGAATTTCAGAGACAAAGTTAGTTGCATTTAAAAATAAATATAGCCCCAGGGTATGCACCAATAGTGCTATTTAGTGATATAAAAGTCACAGAGAATGACAATCAAACACTAGAAGGGGGTGGGTAATGGTTCCACTGTTATGAAGGCTTCCTCAGACCATAGAGCACACAGCTGCTTAGTCCAAGAAAGCAAACCAGACTGCAGGGAAGACGATGAGGCAGCCAGGCAGCAAGGAGAATAATGCTCACTTACCCTGGCCAGAAAAATGGAGGAATGTGTTTGATAAACCTTGAGCATGGGGCAGCTGCTGGCCTGCCACTTTCCTTGCTCTGTGGTGGAAGCTGGATCTGTAGCTGGAAGGATTTTTGAGCTCTAAGGTTGTCTTTGCAGGGGTTGTTTTTAGCTTTAAGAGCTAGGAAAAGCTCCCAGGGCTTCTAGCCTGGTCTCAGGAATGCCCGAATGGAAGGAATTGCAAGCTCCCTTTCACACAGGCAAGCCGCACAACCACGGTGTTGTTTGCAAAGACTCCACTACAGAGTCATAGCATTCGTATATGGATTTCTCCCCAGTTCAAACAGCTTGTGAGCTCCTACTGTTTGCGCAGGCCCAGATCCCTGCAGGGAAGAGGGAGGACTTGAGAGAAAGCCATTGAACTCAAGGAGTACACTGTCTGGAAGGAAAATGCGATGCATTCTTAAATATGTATTAAGAAAGTGGCTGGGCCACTGAAGACAGGGAGAGATGAGATTATTATTATTCCACGAGCTCCTGGTGTAGCTCAGACTTCCTGGACTGCCCTTGGCAGACTCAGACTGAAAGGCTGTTTGCTTTGTTTTGAATAGGATTTGTCTTTCTGTACTTACTGTTGGCAATCACCATTTCCCCCAGCATTATCAGCCCTTTAACAAGATCTTAAACTGGTGTTTGGGGATCCATCCATCAAAGCAAACCCCACATCAAAACTCTACCACAGGGTCCAAGTCATCTTGCCCTGGAGCATGAAGCCTACCTTCTCTCTTCTTTCACTCGCCGTGATGGCTCAGGACTCACATCCCAGCCTCTCAGAAAATGTTTGCTTCAGTGAACCAACCAATACTATACTGCACAGTACTTATTCTTACCTTCAGCTCTCACTGCTCGCAGACACGATGCCCAGAAAGCCAGAGACTTTCACCCAAAAGGGCTTTAGTTGTACTCTGAGCTGTCGGGAGGTTCCTTTTGTTTGTGAGAGTTTACCCTTCATTAGTATGTTTAGTTCACTGAGAAGCTCATGGTACAAATTCCATGGGCATTCTGATTGGCGGTCTGTCACCTCCTTTAATCTCCAACGTGGCAAGAACATTGAAAATCATAAAGCACCATACATACAGAAATTATTAGGATAAAAATGTCTTAGGCACTTGGTTATATTGAATGCAGAATGAGTTAATAATATCTAAATTTGGTTGAAAATAAACTGGCTCCAAAATCACAATCCAATCAAGCTAGGCCTATGATCAGGGGAAAGCAGAGGCCGGGCCTCCTATTTGTTGACCTCCAGAATCTGCAGATGAGGCGTTACTTTACAGGAGCCAGAAGTCCACCAGCCGCGTGCAGAAGAGACTTATCAAATCTTTGACAAATGAATCCAGGTAGCAGCGTTTTAGACACCATGAACCCAAAATGAGTAAAGTGCTGGATATCAGAACCATCAGATCCATTTACGGAAAGCCCATTGTTCCAAACAAAGCACCTTCCCTCCAGTTATCAGTCTGCTGATCTAGCTAGCCTGCCAATTCCAATAAATTCACACTTATCAACTACTGCAGCAGATCAACCAGTAGGCACCAAATGCAAAGTAAAGGGAACAGGGTACAAGTCTGACCTCCTGGTTAAAGATGGTCCAGACCAATAGGAAAATATATATTTGAGCAAAAACATTCACTATTATCTATATGTTAAAGTACATGATCAGTGTTCTTCAGGTAAGGTGATAGGTTGCATAGAAGAGTTAAAATAAGATGGTCCTTGAAAGGCATGGAATGGTGAGACATATGGAGGCCATGGCACAGAGACTGATGGAGCAAAGCAAAGAAGGACCACATAAACAGCATCCCATTTCCCAGCTTACCAGGCGCAAAGGCTCAGCAGAGGTGCAGGAGGAGGGATGGGGTTTAGGCTGGAGAGGTTTGAGACATGTTTTTTTTGGCGGGGGAGGGGCAGAAGCTACAGTTCAAGTTACCTTGGGCATCCTCAGGTCAGAGCTGGACAGTCACTGCTGCTGAAGGTTCCTTGAAACCACCCCCACTCCACACCATCATACCAAGCTAACGTTACCTTCAAACAAAGGCTTTCCCTGAGCTCTGTGTCTGATAACCCTCAAAAGTTCTGAAGGCTGTTTTGTTATTTTCTGAAACAGGGTCTCACAACATAGGGTGGCTCGGAACTTGTTATTTAGCTCAGGCTAGCTTTAAACGCATGATGGTCTATCCTCAGGCTTCCAAATGTTTTGATTCAGGTATTGCTACCATCCTCAAGAAGAACATTCATGTTTTATCCAGCTACTGATCTCTGACTACAGGGGTCTTAGCTGTGGCTTATTTCCGTGTAAGAAATAGAAGTGGCTCATAAACAAGCACACAGCTGTGGGGAAAGCCTCAGGTTTTGAATGGTATAAAGGGATCAAAAGGGTGTGTCATGGTTTGTATATGCTTGATCCAGGGAGTGGCACTATTAGAAGGTGTGGCTTTGTCACTGTGGGTGTGGGCCTTAATACTCTTGTCCTAGGTGCTGGAAGCCAGTCTTCTCTTAGTGGCCTTCAGTTGAAGATGTAGAACTCTCAGCTCTTCCTGCACTATGCCTGCCTAGGCACTCCTGCCTTGATGATAATAGACTGAATGCCTGAATCTACAAGCCAACCCCAATTGAATGTTGTCCTTATAAGAGTTGCCTTGTTCATGGTGTCTGTTCACAGTAGTAAAACCTTAACTAAGTAGAAGTTGGGACCAGGAACTGGAGTATTGCTGTGATAGGGCTGACCATGCTCTTGTTTGGAAAAATGTGGATTTGGGGACTTTAGATTTGGAAAGATGTAGAATCCTTTAAGTGGGGCTTAATGCGCTAGGAATATGGACAGATTTGTTGCTGAGAGAGATTTGAACTGTACAGACCGGGCTCAAGAGACTTCACTGGAGAAGAATTTCAGTATGTAGTGTAGAGACTATTTTTGTAGTAGTTTGGTGAAGAATGTGGCTGTTTTATGCCATTGTCCAAAGAGTCTACCCGAGGCTAAGGTGAGGAGATTTAGATCAATTGCTCTGAAAAAGGAAGTCTCAAAACAGCCTGGTATGAATTCACTCTTATGAAGAGTATTTTAATTAAAAGGGGCAAACCAAGAAAGGAAAAATACAAAATATGTGGTTCAAATATTAAACAGGCACCAGGAAGTAGACTGAAGGATGAATCCTATGTTCTAGAAGATAACAGACTAAGGGAGTGAGACTTTAAGACAAGATCCCACCCAGCTAAATTTAGGTCCAAGCATGGTCAAACAGACCTTTAATCCCAGGAGACAAAGCTAAGCAGATATCTGACATCAAGGCCAGACTGGGACAGAGCAAGTTCTAAGTGAAGAAAAAGTGAAGAAGTCCAGACATGGTGGTACATGCCTTTAATCCCAGCATACAGGAGGCAGAGCCATGCAGATCTCTGAGTTCAAGGTCAATATATAGAGCAAGTTCCAGAACAGACAAGCAAAGAGAAAGCTGGTAATAGAATAAGGGGGCATATTCTAGCCCCAGCAAGCAGCAAAACTCGGCAGCTTTGGCCATCTGGCTCTGGCTTTAGAGTCAAAAATAGAAGGTACTACTAGGACAATGGATGCTGGTTAGCTAGAGTTAAGAAACTAGCAGTGAGATCAGCATTATTGAAGTGTTCCAGAGACAGCAAAGATTGTACTTCGTGTTGCTGCTGAACTTAACCATGTGTAAAAATCACACAGGTGTTGCTGGTTTTGAAAGGATGAAGGAATCATGGAGAGCAGCTGAGGGATGGCACTGTGAGAGGCAATGGAAGACCATTGGTGAAGGTACAGCCTCGATTGCAGAGATTGGTCCAGACCTGAAGGTGTCATGCGTGGAGGTTGAGGCTCGGCACCATAAAGAGAGCCTATGAGAGGCTATTGGTGAACCCTCATTGCAACTGAAGACCCTAGCATGTTGGAGATGCCAATATCATGGGCTGTCCGCCATGAACAGCAGCATCAGTGGAGTAGGGTCACCCAGGACCTACAGTACTACAGAGTGTAGAACAGGAGATGTAGCCCAAGCCCTTTGGAGGATCCCAGAAGATCATGAGGGAAACCAAAACACTGGAACAAGAAGCTGTGAGGTTGAAGTTGACTTGGAGAACTCAAGTTGTTCAAGATGCCAGAGCCTTGGAATATCTGCCAAGGACAACTGCTAATAGGGCGTGCAAACAGCTCAGGAGAAAGACGTTTGCTAGAGTCAAGAAAGTTTGCAAAAAGGAATTGGAGATCTGAAGACAGCTTTGACATCAGCCATGGAGATGCAGAGTTTGGAGTTTGCCCATCTGGTTTCATGATTTTCTTTGTGAATTACAGATAAGTGATTGGATAAATCTCAGAAAAGACTTTGAACCTTGGACTTTTAACATTGTTGAGACTTCTATAGACTATGGGGATTTTTGAAGTTGAACTAAATATACTTTTTATTATGCTATGGCTAGGTATGGCCTTCATAGACTCATATGTTTAAACAAAACTATGGGGACCAGGGAGTGGAATGTGATGGCTTGTATATGCTTGGCCCAGGGAGTGGTACTATTTGGAGGTGTGGCCTTGTTGGAGTAGATGTGTCACAGTGGCTGTGGGCTTTAATACCCTTGTTCTAGCTGCCTGGAAACCAGTCTTCTAGTGCCCTTCAGATGAAGATGTAGAACTCTCAGCTTCTACTGCACTATACCTTCTTGGATCCTACCATGCTCCCATCTTGATAATATAGAACTGTACCTCTGAACCTTTAAGCTAGACCCAATTAAATGTTGTCATTAAAGAGTTGTGTTGGTCATGGTGTCTTTTCACTACAATTAATCCCAAACCAAGACAAGGTGGTTGCAACTTCCAGTTTTCTGTTTTTCTTTTCTTTCTATTTTGCTATTTTTATCATCTGATTTCTTTGCCAGCACATTTTCCCACAACAAATAATTCTAAGTACGTATTGTTTTGTCATTTTTCTTTCAAATCCAATTTAATAAACACATTCTGGGTCTCTTCTCAAGAACAGGATGTTAAAAACTGAAACTCAATAGAAAGCAAAATGTACCCTTTAGTCTCAAGAAATTTATAGTCTGATGAGGGAGAACATGACTAACCATATCACATTAGAAGAACAAAACAAATACAATGAAAGAATTAAGTTCAGGTTGCTGAGGGGTTGTAAAAAGAATGAGCTAGAGATCAGGGCAAGGCTTCTTAACAAGAGCCAGATTCCACAGCTAGAAGTAGGAAGTGATTTTAGTATTAATGGCACTATTGATCATGGTCATTCAATAGATGCCATGAGGTGATTATGTTGAATAACACTGCACCAACACAAACAGAAAAGCTAATACAATATGAAGATAAAGTAATGGGTCCATAATCAAGTTAAGCAGTCAATTCTCTCAGTATTTAGTGGATCCAAAAAAAAATTAGCAAATGAGTTTGAGGAAAACTGAACAATGAAATAAATAAAGCTAATTTGATAGTTACGTGTTTTGTGCTGCACAGTCTTTTAAAATGTCTGTGGGATATTGAAAATAAAATGAAACATATACATAATAGTTATCCGCAAGCTTTAATTCAGCCTAAATGCTGGGATTATATTGAAACAAAACATAATTTAGAATCCGTGCTTTTATTAGCCTTAAAACAAACCAAAGAGTTGAAAAATGATAGGGTAGAATGTCAAAGTGTGTTATGTTTGGAATGAGTAAATGAACTCAACTATATACGATTGTCAGGTATTTTAAAGATATTTATTCATAGGAATATTGGTGTATTACTGGTTTGGGGGCTGGAGTGAGGGCTTGTTTTGTTTTGCTTCATTTTTTCCAGTAACATGTTTCTACTTCAGAATTCACCTAATGATGCATTCCTAAAATGAAGTGGCTGCTTTGTTTCTACTTCCTATAAAAAGTCCTATAATCATGAGATTTTTTTTTCTCCTTGAATATGTGGCCTCACATGGACCCAAGTTTTCATTTCCTTTCCTGAAGAGATGAAACAAGCTTGCTTCGGGCTTCTGTTTAATCTGTAGAGTTTCGTTTACATTTATGTTAGCTTCCTGAAACTCTATAACATGTACCTGTAGTGGTCAGTCTACAGCTTGAATGGCTTCTTTGGGCACACTTCAAGGACTTCATCCCTTGACTGCCTGGCCTTTTGCTTTGGATCTACAATGCCACACTGTGGTAGGAATGCATGGCTGGAAAACCAGAGAAGGAGACCAAGGACACATTATCTGCTTTGAGAATGCATCATCAATGGACAGAACAGCTCTCGACAGGACCCTGTACTTACACCCTCCGCCACCTTCAAATAGAACCAGGCTGGATGATTGCTCGTGAGCTGTCCAGACCCAGTTTACTGCCACATTCTTAGCTGGTTCCTGAGGTCAGACTGAAGTCTACAATACTGCTAATCTCCATTTTGTCTTCTGTTGTCATTTTCCTTCCTTTACTTTTGGTGGAGGGGCACTAACAGTATAAAATATTCTTGTTATTTTTCTCTATTATCTCCCATCAGTATCCCATCAATAAGGGATATTTGTGTGCTGCTGTCTCTTTGAGTTATTCATTTATGTTTTGAAATCAGACTGATGATATGTTATTAAAACGTGAAGCCAGCTTTGCTCCTATTACACTTGAGAAGTTATGTGATAGAAGAATTCTGTGTGTGTGTGTGTGTGTGTGTACATGCATATATGCATGTGTATATGTGTGTGATTTCTCTCATGCTAACAATCTGTATTTTGAATTATCAAAATTATGTACTATTTCACATGCGACATGTTGCGTTTCTGATACACAACATTATGCTTCACTTTTCACAACTCCCACTTGAAATAACTAGAAAATAGTTATTTCGAAATGAAATAATTAGAGACAGTAAATTCTATGCATTTAACACCTTTCTTTGATCCAATTGTGTTGATTCTTTATCTACTACAAACTCTGTTATTTTTGTTTCATTGAGATTTATTTTACCAACAACCAAAACTGACACAATATATACTTGAGTGTGTGTGTGTGTGTGTGTGTGTGTGTGTGTTTGTGTATACATGAAATAACTTGAAAGGAAATATGGGAGATGTTCAAGAGAAGGCAGCTGGGAGAAATTGGTAGAAGGAAAGAATGGGGGAGATGATGTAATTCTATTTCATTTAAAAACATAGTGAAAAAGTAAAAAAAAATAAAGTTAATATATACAAACAAAAATATACTCTTTATGTATAACTTACTGTTTCAACTTCTGTTGCTTTTATTTACGGACTCATACAAGTTTCTGATGTCATGGGCTTTTTTTAGCCTTAAGGGCATCATTATGAATTTCTTCTATTGCATGTATACCAAATAAATTTCTGCTTTATTTATCAGAAAAATGACCTTACCAAACTCTTCTTTTTGAATGATGACTTTAGTTTCTATGGAATTCCACACTGAATGACACCCTCTCCCCTTGTAGGGCATTAAGATTAAGGATGCCATTCCGTGACTCCGTTCTTCTCTTTTCCTATGAAATATTTGACAGGCACTATTATCTGTTTCCATTAAGTGCTGGGGCATTTTCACTACATGTCTTCAAGACTCTTGGTTTTCCTGTGACCCGAACACTATCAGCAGAGCTTTCCTCCCATTGATCCTACACAGAGCACAGTAAGGACTTTGTAAGTCAGTGTTTTTCATTCAGCTTTATAATTTTCAGCTATTATATTTAAATGTTCTATCTATAAGATAATTGGGGAATAGTTTTAAAAATCAAATCTACATTTGATTACATATTACCCGGTAGCCTGGAGCTTGTTATAATTTTTCTATGCATAGCACATTTCTTCAGATTAGATGATTCATTTGACTCTCTCATCATCTTGAATATCCTCCGTTTCCCCTCCTTACCCTGTTAAAAGTCATTCAATGAATTTCTCACTTGAGTAAAAAAAAATGTATTTGCATATTTCTGTTCCTTTTTCTGTGATGGTTTCATATGTCGTCATTTACTAAAGTAATATTTACTTTCATTTTTGAGCATATTTCCTTAACTTGTTCACACATTTTTATAGTAGCTGCTTTAAAATATTGTGAGTTTTGTTTTCTACTATGAAGCATCCATCTTGGTGTTTGTACTTGCTTGTTCCCCAACATATGTGTCAATGCATCCCTTTTAGTTATTTATTTATTTTTATTTAATTTTTCCACTGCTCAGCAATCCTTGATTCTATAGTAGACATATTGTATTAGGCTGTGTGAATTTGGGCTCTGTTATTACCTTCTTAAGAGTATTTATTGTCTTTGTTTTGGCAAATAGTTTTAATATCACCTTATCTCATTAGACTTGAGAAAGACTTTTCTAACATTTAACTTTTTACTTTACAGATTCGATTAAAATTTAATTTGTGATTCTGTCTAGGGAACCAGAAACAAATTTCATCTGGAACCTCCAGTGTTCATGCACCTATCACGACCTCAGAAGAACTGTCTACCAGGCGACACACAGCCATCACGTTCTTCTAAGAACTGAGGATGCAGCAGAAACCAAAGACTAAAACACTGACAGAACAAAGACAATGACAGATATGGGTACCTAGGACTACAGTCTTACCAATTCTGGGAGCCTAGAGACCAGTATAAAATACAAACAATAACAGCTATGACAGTATATCTCCACTCAGGAACCCTACCACAGAAGGCCCTCCTGATTATTCCAATAAAACTGAGACACAAATAAAAGACCTTAAAACAGCCTTTATGAATATGAGGTCCTTAAAGCAGAAATGAGTAGATCCCTTAAAGAAATTCACAGACATTAATAGTGGAGGAAATGAATAAAAACCATTAAGATCTGTAAGTGGAAATAAAATCAATAAAGAAAACCCAAACTGAGGTAAATCAAAAAGTGAAAAATTTAGGAACTTGAACAGGAATCACACAGTCAAGTTTCACCAACAGAATAAAAAAGATAGAAGAAAGAGTTATGGGCACTGAAGACACAATAGAAGAAATTGATACATCAGTCAAAGAAAATGTTAAATCTAAAATAATCTCAGCACAAAACACTCAGAATATCTGGGACACTATGAAAAACCCAAATCTAAGAATAATGGAAATAGAGGATGGAGAAGAAACGCTAGTCAAAGGCACAGAAAATATTTTTAACAGAATCATAGAGAAAAAATAATCCCTATCTAAATGACTATGAAAGTACAAGAAGCATAGAGAATACCAAATAAACTGGATCAGAAAAGGAAATCCTGTCAATGCATAATAATCAAAACACTAAACACAGAGAACAAAGAGGGAATATTAAAAGCTGCAAGGGAAAAGATCAAGTAACAAAGGCAGGCCCATTAGAATCATACCTGACTTCTCAATGGAGACTGTAAATTCACAAGGGTCTAGACAGATGTTCTCAGACTCTAAAAGACAACAGATGCCAGGCCAGAGTATCATACCCAGCAAAACATTCAATCACCATAGATGGAAAAAAACATTCCAGGATAAAACTAAATGTAAGTAATATCTTCCTGCAGAAGGTGCCAAAAGGTAATTTTCAACCTAAAGTTGTTAATTACATTGAAAAAAATCATAGAGACTAAATAATTTTAGATCCTCAAAGTCAAAACAAGGGAATATCATGCGTACATCACCACCACAACTATCACCATGCCACTATCAACATAACAGGAATCAACAATCGATGATATACTTCAATATCAATGGTCTCCACACCTCCACCCCAGTCCCCCCAAAAGACACAGACTAACAGAGTGGATGCAAAAACAGGATTCATTTTTCTGCTCAATCCAAGAAACACGCTTTACCATATAAGATAGATATTTCTAGCAAATGTGCCTGAGGAACAAGCTGACCAAATAGGCCTCAAACCAAAAATAATTAGAAGAGATAAGGATAGACTTTACAGACTCAGCAAAGGGAAAATCCACCAAAATGACATTTTAATTCTTATCATCTATGCCCCAAACACCAGGGAACCAAGTTTGTAAAAGAAATACTACTAGAGCTTAAATCACATAGTGACACTCAGACACTGATAGAGGAAGATTTCAATACTTTATTCTCACCAATGAACAGGTCATCCAGACCAAACCTAAACAGAGAAATGCTGGATATAATAGAGGTTATAAACCAAACTGACCTAGTACATATTTACAGAACATTTCACCCAAACAAACAAACAAAAAATGCCTTGTACTCTACCCCTTCTAGAACTTTCTCCAAAATTGACCTCATACACAAGTCAAGTCTCAGCAAAACAAGAAAATTGAAAATCATCCTATCTGACCACCACAGATTAAAGCTGGGTGGGAACAAAAGGAACAACAGAAAGCTTACACACTCGTGGGAGCTGAGCAACTCTCTATTGAATGGAAAAATAGGTCAAAATATGGATTAGGAAAGAAATTAAAGACTTTCTAGAATTGAATGAAAATATATACATAACATACTGAAACTTATGAGACATAATGAGAACTGTTCTAATAGGCAAGATAACAGCACTAATTGCCTATATAAAATAATTGGAGAGAACTCATTGTAGGAACATAGCAGCATACCTCAAAACTATAGAACAAAAACAAACAAACAAAACCAACAAAAAAACACTGCATACCACATAGGAGTACACAGCAAGAAATAATAAAACACAAGTCTAAAATCAATAAAATGTAAATAAACAAAACAATACAAAAATAACACAAAAGTTGGGAAAACCAGTAAGATTAACAAACATCCCAAATTAATTAAAAGATGGAGAGAGAATATCCAACTTAGCAAAATTAGAAATAAAAAGGAGATTATAACGACAGACACTGATGAAATGATATACTTTAAATTCTGTAATCTACCAAATTGGAAAATCTAAAGGTAATAGATAATTTTCTCAATAGGACCCACTTAGCAAAATTAAATGAAGATCAAATAAGCAATTTATATACCTATAACCCCTAGTGAAGTACAAGCAGTCTTAACATCTCTCAAACAAATAAAACCACAGAACCAAATGCTTTTCGTGCAGAATTCTACCAGACTTTCAAATAAGAGTTAACACCTATACTCCTCCAATTATTCCAAAAACATGGAAACAAAAGGAACATTGCCCAACTCATTTTATAAGGCCACAGTTACCCTAGTATCCAAACTACATAAAGACCTAACAAAGAAAAAGAGTCATAGACCACTTTCTCAAATGAACATTAAATGCAAAATTATTAAATAAAACTTGCCCATCAAAAAGATCATTCACCATAATCAAGTAGGCTTTATTGTAGAAATTCAGGGATGGTTCATGATATATAAATGATAAATGTAATTCACCATATAATGCATATATAAATGTAATCCACAGACTGAAATACAAATTTGTATGATATCATTAGATGCTTAAGAGGTCTTGGACAAAATCCAACACTCCTTCATGATAAAAGTCCAGGAAAGATTAGAGAGACAAGGGACATACCTCAACATAATCAAGGCAGTTTATGCCAACTCTGTAGTCAAAATTGACCTAATGGGAAAGAAAATAAAAATTCCTACTAATAAGGAAGGAAAAACAAAAAACCCACAGTTGTCTACTCTCTCATCCGAGCTGCCTGGAAACCAGTCTTCTACCTATCTTCGGATGAAGATGTAGAATTCTCTCAGCTCTTCTTGCTATGCCTGCCTGTATACTGCTGTGCTCCCACCTTGGTGACAATGGACTAAACTTCTGAACGTGTGAGCCAGCCTCAATTAAATGTTTTCCTTATAAGAATTACCTTGGTTCATGGTATCTATTCACAGCAGTAACACTCATTGAAGATACAAATTGATAGGTAAGAAGTCAGTGACTGTGGTAGTTTGAATATGCTTGGCCCTGTTGGAGTAGAAGTAGCCTTGTTGGAGTAGGCGTGTCACTCTGGGTATGGGATTTAAGACTCTCATCCTAGCTGCCTGGAAAGCAGTCTTCTACCTATCTTCGGATGAAGATGTAGAACTCTCTCAGCTCTTCTTGCTATGCCTGCCTGTACACTGCTGTGCTCCCACCTTGGTGACAATGGACTAAACTTCTGAACGTGTGAGCCAGCCTCAATTAAATGTTTTCCTTATAAGAATTACCTTGGTTCATGGTATCTATTCACAGCAGTAACACCCATTGAAGACAGAAGTTGGTACCAGGAGTAGGGTATGACCTGTGGTCAAGTCCTCTATCTGTGGAAGGCGTTGGGGAATAGCCCTTATGTGACTAATGGCTACACATTTATAAAGGGCTGTGGCTAGTGATGAACCTGGTTCCCCAGAAGTCAGGTGAAATGTCCCTTCAGGGTCACCAGGGTCTCTAACCTTAGCCCAACAGGGAACCAGGGTGATTTTCATAGTCCCACTTCTCCCCCTGTTACATTTTTTTAAAAAAGAGGTGTCATTGGAGTGACTGTGTCATTTGTAGTGAAAATTTTGGGGTGGAGTCGAAGTATCAAAAGAAAACACTACATGGGTGAAAGGGGTAATATAACAAAGCCAAAGGGGTAAGGAGGGATGAGGGTCGGACTTGGGAAAACAAGGGATTATTGAAGCAATTAAATATTCCATGGTTTGTACAGTTTAAAGGTATTAAAATCAGTTTTGAACAGCATTTGATTAATCTAGATAGACATCGTGTTTTCCTTATTATCATGTAACTTTCCCCAAGTTCGGTAGCCATTTGACTTTGGCAAAAGAGTTCATCCGTAGCTGGAAAGTCCCAAATCTGTCCTCTGTGGGTCTCAGCTGTCATTGTGGACCTTAGCATGTGTCTTGGGGAGTCTTCAGTCACATGAGGTATCTGGAGAAAGGCAGCATTGTTGTCACAGGCAGGTCCTAGGAGATGGCCTTGTCTCCACTGGATCCATGGCAGCAACACTGTAGATAAACCTGTAGGGTAATCACAACAGAGGAACAGAACCCCAGCAGGGGGATGTCTATATAGGGTGGGTAGCCTGTGTGTTAAGCCTGTGATGGTTTGCTTGGAAGCACATTATGGTCTGCTGTTATGATCCTAGGAAAGCAAGGGTATTTGAGAAATTTAATCGTGGAAGGTATCCTTTAAGTCTGCTTTGGATAGTTGAGGAAGAGAATACGATATTAATTATGTATCTGGGATAGGCAGTAACAGCTTGTCTGTAAAAGGAAACTGGTTGTTAATTGTGGTAGTTTGGTAAAGAGTGTGGCTGCTTTTTGCCATTGCCCAAAATGTCTGCCTGAGACTAAAGTGAAGAGATTTCGGTTAAATTTGAAAAAGGAAGTCTCAAAACAGTGTGGTATAAATCCTGTTGTATGGTTACTAAAGTTCACTCTTATAAAGAGCATTTCAATGAAAAGGAGCAAGTTGACAAAGGAAAAATACAAAATATATGGTTCAAGCATTAAAGGGGTACGAGCAAGCAGAATAAAGCTGGTTCCTATGTTCTAGATTAATCCTCTACCAGATTAAGAGAGTGGGACTTGGGGCAAGATCCCACCCAGCTAAATTTAGTTCCAGGCATGGTGGTAGACACCTTTAAACCCAGGAGTCAAAGCCAAGCAGATCTCTGAGCTCAAGGTCAATCTGTGGAGCAAGATCCAGGACAGCCAAGCTTAGGCAATGAGGAAGTTGGAAAACAGAAAGCTGGTAATAGAATAAGGAAGTCCATGTTCCAGAACTAGCAAGCTTCAGCCACATGGCTCTGGCTTTAGAGTTAAAATTAGAAGGGAGTTCTGGGACAGTTGATTCTGGTCAGTTGGAACTAAGAAATTAGCAGTGATTAAGAAGAGACCAGCAGGGGTTGGGATTTGGCTCAGTGGCTTGCCTAGAAGCACACAAGGCCTGGGTTGGGTCCCCAGCTCCAAAAAAAAAAAAAAAAAAAAGAACGAAAAAAAAAAAAAAAAAGAAGAGACCAGCAATCTTGAGGTGAAATCTTCTGGGAAGTGTTTTCTGACAGCACAAAGAAGCTGTGTTCCAGATAACCAAGGTTGTACCTCATGCTGCCACTGGACTTACAAATGTGTAAGAATAACACAGGTGGTACTGGTTTTGAAGACATGAAAGGGTCATGGAGAATAACTGAGGTATGGCACTGTGAGAGACCAGAGAAGGCCACTGGTGAAGCTGTAGCCTCAGTTGCAGTTGATGGTCGAGGCATAAAGGGGTCTTGCAAAGAAGTTGAGGCTTGGCACCATCATGGACAACCGATTTTTGGTTAAAAATAAAAACTAGAAATCTACACTGGAAAAAAAGACAATATTTTAAACAAATAGTGCTAGTCATCATTGATGGCTGCATATAGAAGAATCAAACTACATCTATACCTACCACCCTACATAAAACTTACCTCCAAATGGATCAAAGACTTCAAGATAAAACCATGTACCCTGAACCCAACTGACGAAAAGACAAGGACCTCACTGAGTGCCTGTGCCTTGAACTCAATGACACAGGAAAATTACTTTCTAAACTGAAACCCACCATTAGGGGAGACACTAACATGAACAATTAATAAAGGGAACTTGTGAAGCTGAATGGCAAAAGTCACTGTCATTTGGTCAAAGCAGCAGCGTATACAATGGGAAAAGATTTTTATCAACACTGCATCTGATAGAAGATTAATATTGGTGTCAGGTCTTGGAGCCTCCCCTTGAGCTGGATACCACTTTGGGCCTGTCACTGGAACTTCTTTTTCTCAGGCTCTTCTTCATTTCTATCCCTGTGTTTCTTTCAGACAGGAAGAATTATGGGTCAGAGCTTCGACTGTGGGATAGCAACCCCATTCCTCACTTGATGCTCTTTTTGCTGGAGGTAGGTTCAATAAATTCCCTCTCCCTACTGTAAGGCATTTCATCTAGCCCCCCCACACACACTTCGAGTCCTGTGAGTCTCTCATTTCCCAGGTCTCTGGTACATTCTAGAAGGTCTTCCCAACCTCCTTCCTCCTGAGATTGCCAGTTTCCATTCTTTCTGCTGGCCCTCAGTACTTAATTCCTTTCCCCCCACCCAATACCAGATCATGTTCCCCTCTTTGCCCATCCCCTTTCACTCTCCTGTCACTACCCCCATAATTGGACCTACCATGATTGCCCTCTAAAAAACCCAACAAGCATCTGAGTCAGACGCAGATCTGTGCACCCAACCAATGAACAGAAGGTGGTGACCCCTCTGGTTGAATTAGGGAAAAACTGGAGGAAGCTGCAGAAGAAGGCAACCCTGTAGGAGGACCAGCAGCTTCAATTAACCTGGACCTCTGAGATCTCTTAGACACTGGATCACTAACCAGGCAGCATACACCAGCTGAGGTGAGACCTCCAATAAATATATAGCAGAGGACTCCCAGGTCTGGGTTCCATTAGAGAAGATGCACCTAACCCTCAAGAGACTGGAGGCCCCAGGAAGTTTAGAGATCTGGTGATGTGGGTGGGGTGGGTACATCCTTGTGGAGACACAGGAGGTGGGGCAGAGGAAGTGTGGGATGTAGAACTTTGGGGGCTGGGGATGGTCCGGGAGGGGAATAAAATCTGAAATGTAAAAACAAACAAACAAATAAATAAATAAATAAATTTTTAAAATTAAAAAAAAAGATTAATAGTGAAAATATATAAAGAACTCAAATACTAGATATCAAGAAAACAAATAATCCAGTTTAAAATGAGGTATAGATTTAAACAGAGAATTCTCAATAGAGGAAAATTATATAGCTAAGAAACAATTAAAAAACTGTTCAATGTTCTGAGCCATCAGGGAAATGCAAGTTAAAACTATTTGGAGATTTCACCAATCAGAATGGCTAAAATCAATAATTCAAGTGACAGCTCATGCTGGTGAGTATATGGAGCAAGGGGACACTCATCCATTGTTGATGGGGGTGAAAACTTTATACAGTCACTATGCAAATCGGTATGGTATTTTGTCTTGAAGATGGGAATTGATCTACCTCAAGTCCAGCTATCCCACTCTGGGGTATATACCTAAAAGATGCTCCATTCTACCACAAGGACACTTGCTCAACAGTGTTGATTGCTGTTCTTCTCTCAATACCCAGATACTAGAAAAATGGCATCATGAAATTTACAGGCAAATGAATGGAACTTGGGAAAGAAGTCCCCTGAGTGAGTAACCTAGACCCAGAAAGATAAATATGGTATTATTCCCTTATATGTGGATATTAGGCATTAAAAAAATAATAACGAACCCACAATCTACAGACCTAGAGAATTTAGGTATTAAAGAAGGGATTGGGGGTGGGGGAACAGTAGGACATGGGTCTCCCTGGGAGGAAGAAAGATAATCGAGTTTTTGGGTGGACTGGGGTAGGGAGGTCATAAACAGAAGGATCAGGTGTGTGGGTAAGAGACAGGTTTTGAGAGCAGAAATTTGGGAAGAGACAGCTGAAATTGAGGGTTATGTAAAGGATGGTATGGAAAACTAGTACAGTAGAAACTTCTTAAAACATATGAAGTCAATCCTAATGAGGTCTCCTAATAATGGGGGAGACAGAGTACCAACCAACTGACCATCTCTTGTCACCAAATATCCAATACCAGGATTCAGTTGTGTGGTCCAAGAAGACCCAGGGAAATCCCCAAACATCCTGGTCAGTTGCTTAGACAATTGGTCACACAAACTGACACCAGGACCCAGGGCCGAGGATGACATGAACACAACTATTGAATATGGAGGAGATGAATAGTGCCTACATAGAGCGTACACCCCTGCTTGGGGTAGAAAAGAGAAAAGTATCAACAAAATAACTCCTAGAAATATTCTGCTGTACTCATAGATCAGCGCCTGTACAGTTATCATTAGAGAGGCTTCCTCTAGCAGCAAATAGGAACAAACAGAGAGATATAGATGAGGATGCAGATACAGACACAGATGATACAAGACCCACAACCACATACTATATATAGAGAGAGACAGAGACAGAGACACAGAGAGACAGAGACAAAGAGAGACAGAGAGAGACAGAGTCAGTCCTTGGAACACAGAGTTCAAAATAGAAAAATTCTGTCAAATCCCTCCCCTCAGAACTTAGGGAACCCCAAGATGAGGCAGAAAGAGTGTAAGAACCAGATAAGATGGGAAACACCAGGAGAACAGCGTCTTTTGGATGAATTGAGCTCATATGAAGTCAGAGGCTGAAGCAGCAAACATGGGAATAACTTGGCTCTTTATCATGTCCTCTGCCTATATATAATAGATATTAGGCTAGTATTTTTATGGGACTCCTGCGTGTGTGAACTTGTGAGTCTCTGATTCTTGTGCCTGCTCTTAGAGCTCTTTTTCTTCTGCTGGGTTGCCTGGCCCAGCCTTAATATGATGGTTTTATTTTTATCTTATATTTTACTTGTCATGTTTGGTTGTTATCTCTTAGATTCTTATTCTTTTCTAATGAGAGGCAGAAAAGAATTGTTTTCAAAGGGGAAGAGAGGGAATGGGAGGGGAGAAAGAATTAGAAGTATTAAAGAAAGGGGAAACTTTAATGAGGATATACTGTATAATGAAAGAATCTGTTTTCAATTAAACAGAAAAAAACCATCCTGAGTGAGGTATCCTAGACCCAGAAAGACACATATCATATATATTATCTTTAAGTGGATATTAACTGTTCAGTCAATGATAACCAATCTATAACCCATAGAACCACAGAAAATAGAAAGTAAGGGACTAGAAGTTACAGATAGATATTGTTAGCAAATGAAAATACAACAGATACTTATGAATAGATGAGGGATCTGGAACAGGAGCTAGAACAGGAGGATAAAGTAGGAGGGGGAGTTGAGAGGGGATTGAGGGAAGGAATGCAAGGAGAGACAGCTAACATTAAGGGAATTTGATGGCTGTATGGAAACTTAATACAATAATAGCTTCCAGATAGATAGATAGATAGATAGATAGATAGATAGATAGATAGATAGATAGATAGATAGACAGACAGATAGATGAAGGTTATAAATGAAATTATCAAATAATAGGGAAGACAGAGTTCCAACCAGCCATCTTTGCCACAAAATAAAACTTGTACTACTGGGATTGGGCTACATGTAATTGAGTTATTGGTCAAAGAGGTCCCACAAATTCCTAAACAACTCAAGCTGTTATTTTTTTCATCTTTATTAACTTGGGTATTTCTTATTTACATTTCGATTGTTATTCCCCTTCCCGGTTTCCGGGCCAACATCCCCCTAGCCCTTCCCCCTCCCCTTCTCTATGGGTATTCCCCACCCCATCCTCCCCCCATTACTGACCTCTCCCCAACAATCACGTTCACTGGGGGTACAGTCTTGGCAGGACCAAGTCAAGCTGTTATTAAAACAATAGGTTGCTCACCCCAATCTGACAAGAAGGCCTTATTGCTAAAAGCAACACCTATAAAACTTATGGAACATGGAGAGATTAAACTGGTGCCAACATAGATCCCTCACACCCACATTCTAGCATGTTTGGTACAAGAAGGTACTTTCCATGCTACCAAAAGAGAAGCAGAACTGCCAAGCCCACTACAAACCCTTTGATCTTCAGTGGTGCCCTGCCTGCAAGATATGCTAGGACAATGGTGGCATCAAGCTTGTGGGAGTAACCAGTCAGTGGCTGATTCAATGTAAGTCCCACTTCACAAGATGAAACCCATATTCAACACTGTTTGGGTAATGAAGAACCCGAGACTAGCCAGAGCAGGGACCTAGGTCAAACCCAGACACTACTGATATTAAAACAAAGTACCAAACTTGCTCAGCCATCATTGGAGATGCCTCCTCCTTCAACGGATGGGAACAAATGCAGATACGCCCAGCCAGATGCTATGCAGAGAATGAGAGACCTTGAAAGGCCCTAAGTAAGATGTCTCCATTAAATTCTTCCCCTCGAAGATCAGGAAAACCCATGGAAAGGGAGGTCAACACACCAAGAAAAACAAAGACCTCTAGATTAACATGAGCAAAGTTATATGAATTCATAGAGACTAAAGCATCGTGCACAGGTTATGAAGAGGTCTACACCAGGTCCTCTGTGTACAGATCATGGTTTCCAGTTTAGTGTTTTAATGGGATTCATAAGTGTGCACCAGTGAGTCTCTGATTCTTGTGCCTTCTGTGAATTCTTTCCCTTTTGTTTGTCTTGCTCAACTCTGATGGTTTTTATTTTTTAATATCTCATCATATCTTGTTTCATTTTATTATTTTCTTGTAGAGGCCTAGTTTTTTTCTAATGAGAGACAGAAATTTAGAGGATCTGGGTGAAAAGGGAGGTGGGGAAAAACTGGGAAGAGTAGAAGGAGGAAGAAACTGTAACCAGAATATATATGTAAGAAAAGAGTATTTTCAATAAAAGAGGGAAAATCAAATTTATTTCCAAAGTATCAATCTTATTAAGGCTCTGTCTTTTAAGCCCAGCATCTGTTTTATCGTACATATTACATCATCCATGCCTTAAGAGTGTCACTGTCAATTTCCACAGGGTACTTCTTCACCAAAGGCCCATGCAGACTCATACAGAGCCCTCTGCCCAGCTTTCCTTTTGTGCTAGCACCTGGCCCTTAACTCCTGGACCATTTTATTTTCTCAAACCCTCATGATTGTCTTTTCATGGTTTCTAGCTCTCTGTACTGCCCTCAGGAAATTACTGCCTAGGCAGGGAACCTTGGACCATGATGAAGATTATCTAATGAATGACAGGTTTGTTTCTTTGTTTGTTTGTTCCTGCCTTGCTGTTTGGAATAGCTGTGCACTCACCATTTACACGGTAACAGTGTCTTCTTCACAGGACTTGCCAATCCATACGCTTTACTTTATTACAGTAGCCACCCTAGTGGATATAAAGTAGTCTACCACTGGTTCTTTTGCACTCCCCGAAGTACTGGTGATTCTGAGTGTCTTTTCCTTTGTTTATTATGCATTAGCTGTTTTCATTGTATTGTTGAATCGTAGAAGTTATTTATAGACTTTTTCTTTCTGGTTCTTTATTAGAAGTTGTAATTTTACACAATAGATAACCAAATGAAATATTTAAATCTGTTGCTATCATTTTGGCTCTTTTCTTCTAGAAACCTTCCAAAGAGTTCCATTGAGCACAGCATGAAGAAATTGCCATCAACTACCATGTCCCAATAAGGCCATCTGCCCTATATTTAAAGGGTATTATGGTCCATTCTAAGCCTAAAAATTCGTTGCATGAGAATATGTGCACCTGCAAGATAATTTGGCTTTAACAGACTCAGCTTTTCATTTTACCGATTCTTCCTTATTTCCAGAAATTATCTTAAATACCATCTTCTCAAAACTTCTCCAACAATCACTTTATAAAATTAATACTTTCTGCCTTGATTCTCTCTGCTCCTTATCACAAGATCTTGATGCATTCACACGTGTAGGACCTATTTTTCTTGCTTTAAAGGTTGAAACCGGCCTCCCTTGCAGTGATACATGGAACATGCTGGAAGGGCTATGTCCCTCTCATTTACTCTGGTGTTACCATGACAAGAGAGTCACAAAACTTGCAACACTTACAAATCTACTGATATTGTTATCAATATATTCAGGTCAGAAGTAATCTCAATGGCTGTCAAAAAACATGGATAAAACTATGTATTTTATGCTTGGTAAAACTTTGAAATGAGAAACAAAGTAAGACAGTGTCAATGCTATTGAATTTGATCCAGAAATGGAACACGATATAATTAAGAGTCAAAACAACACATTTGGGAAGAAGAAAACATACTACCCCAAATTGCTTCATAACGAAACTAACTGGCCCCCTCTTTTCTCTTGGCAGAATGGATAGGTAGTTAAAGTTTGTACTCTGAAGTTAGCTTTATCTGACTAGAACCTCAGTATGCAGTTCTGGTTTCTTGCCCAGCCTCACTAGTAACTCATTCCCTGAAGGTCTCTCTCAGTTGCAGTGAAGTATGTTTTCGCTTCATACCAGTCCTAAAACCAAATGAGACCTCAGTCCGTGTGATCTGCTGTCTTCGTTGGCTGTTTCTAGAATGGCCTTATATTGTGTGTCTTAGAGAAAAGCTCATTAGAAATCATTATTTCTTGAAAGAGCAAGGAAGACTGTAGAAATCACTTTTTTGTCTTTTTCTTTTATTTAGTTTTGCTTATTTTAAAACAGGAGATTAAAGCTATAATTTCACACAAGCTAAGCAAGCTCTCTACTGCCATCCATATCCCATACCCCTGCCCCATCCCACACCTGCTCCTGCCCACCTATTCTTTGCCCAGACAACTCTTGAAAGTGCAATTTTTCTGCCTCGATCTTCTGACTAGCTGTGATTTCAAGGTATAGACACCAGACCAGACTAGGTTTCCCTCTTGATGACATGAGTCTGAAAGATAAACTAGCAGAAATTATAGGGCAGAAATTAGAATCACAGGATGGGAGAAAGGCATGCTAATCACTACCCGACAGGTATTGTGGAGCCCTGATCCAAAGCCTGCTCTATTCTTTGCTATTCTTTGGGCCAACTGATTGTGAACTATGAAAACTATGCTCTCCTTGTTCCTCTCCTGTCCCTAGTGCCCAGTGACTATCAATGTCCCTGGTGCCTCATTTGTGGTCTGAGAAGGAGCAGATCTACAGGAAGAAGGCAAGGAGGCAAGTGCAAGTTTTTTGAGAGCCATTCGGTCATGTTCCTGGTGTTATTATTCTATTGAATTCCTTTGGCTTTTTCCTTCAGCAGCAGTTCTTAAAATAACCTAAACCTATGATCCATGAAACTGAAACAGAAATGAAATCAGAGGTAATCTGATTTCACTCTGACTCCCTTTGCTATTGTTTCTGAGGCAACTGGGAACATCTGAGAGACTGTTCCAAGTGGGGGAAATTAAGTCTGCTCTGTCAGATGCAACGTGTGTAGCTGGGGGACAGGCCTGTGTTTAAAACCAGCCTTGTTGAAGGCTCTGGAAAACATTTAGATTCCAATTTCCTTTCAGTCCTCCAACATCATGAGAGCCATACTTCAGAGTGTCAGCTGCATCGGCTCCCTTCTTCATCACTAGTGCTTCTGTGGCTGAAGATAGGCCTTGCCCTTGGAAATAAGTGTGCTCAGTAATTAGTCTGAAGCTTTTGAGTAGACAAACAATGGCAAAATTAGCCTGGGAAATTTAGGAAAATTAGGGCATGAGAAAAACCTGAGTTTATAACAATAGAAGCCCTCAGAAAAGTGTAGTCTGCCATTTATCCACAAGCTTTGCCTGCAGTCGTGGATTTAACAAAACACAGACCAAAGGTACTTGAGGAAAGGGTGTGTGTATATAAATGTATTCTTTTTTATGACATTGCCTAAACAATACAGCATAATGACAATTGACACAACAGTTACATTGTTTTTATATTTTAATATAATATAGTTATTATATCTTATTACTTATTATAAATTATGTAGAGATGACTTAACGGATATGGGTGAGCTTACACACAAACACAACATTCTGTAGACAGTGCTTGAGCATCTATAGAATTTGCTATCTGAAGCCAAAACCTGCAGATGCCAAGGACTGAAGATTCTTAGAAGAAACCATCACCTCTGTTTTGCTGAAGTGTATTTGTGAATGTGTGCCCAGAAATGCATGAGCTTACGATTTGAGTTCAAGTTATTACATGTGTTTGGGGTACGTAACAGTCAAAAAAGACTGTTTCCTCTTTCTTCCATTGTCTATGTATGGTTTTAGACTACTGTGGGCTTTGGTAACATCACAGTGGAGAATATGACCCTGGTTAACTGAAATTACATTGAGCTGCAATATGGCCATGAACATCCTTTCCTTGGGAATCTCACAATCTATACTACAAAACCACTCAAAAAAGAGAAAACTCTTAAGTAGATTATGTACAGTATAAAGCTATTAGTGAGCCCCAATGACAGAAGAAAGAGGAAGGATTCCATTTTAAGAGTTCTGTGGACACTGAACCAGTGACATGTGGGTTGTCTGAGAATAGCAACACTTAGGTGTCCCTGAAAGGGGGAAATGGGTGGGCTGAATATGCAGAGAACAGGTAGGCATAGCAGAGCTCCTCAGGACAGGGCAGTTTCAGGAGACATGGGTAAGGAGGAGCTGAGTAGAAGAGGAGGCCACACAGCCTTGATGTAGGCTCCAATCTTTAGGATTATTGACTCACTCCATAGATTGAAACTGTTATGATGGCATTACAAATGTTTCAGAAATGTCGTGTGTTTAGTGAAAAGGCCGTAGCCACGATTTCTGACCCCTGTAAGCAGCACCTGTGTAAACACCCCAGTGAGATCTGATAATAGGGTTTATTTTTTTATTTTTGTTTTTTTTTATTTTATTATCATGTAGTACTCATACATGTACATAATACATTTTGATAGGGATCTTATGGATAGCTTATAATCTGACCCCCTCAGGTAACAGATATATGAAACCCAGAGAGCTGCACAAGTTTGACCAGTGAAGATCTACCTTAGATTTCTTGTCTGCCTTCCAGGTTGGTTATTGGAAGGGGGTCCTAGATCAGCAGACTTTGTAAGGAACAGAAATGTTCAGAATTTCTTCTTGAATGAATGGGTATATTCTTGGAAGAGTGAAGCACGCTGGTGATGTTACAGACTCTTGTGTGACACTAGATACTGTGGCATCACTGGTTCAGTGAGGAAGGAATCAAGAATCATCCTCTGAAGTCCTTGATAAGTGGTAACCTCCTTCACCCACACTTGTCCTTGTCTGGGAAACAGAACTGTCTCTCACCAAAGTAAACACTTGAGCATCCAGAAGAGGCAGGTGATCATCCAAGTCTAGCTTCGCTTCTAGAGCCATATTATTTGAGAAAGAAGTCTTCCTAATTAAAGCACAGTTTCTGGTGTTGCCAGACCACATCTTCCACTGTGTTCACAGAGTAAACTTTTGACTGTCTTGGGGCTCATGGAGCCTGAGGTCAAGTACAGCTTTGTTCCTGTCAGAGCTATGAGTGTAGGGTCTGGGCTTTCTAAGACCAGGCTCATAGCAAACTGAAGGTGTGACAGTTTTGTGTTTCAGCCTCTTCTCTGGACCTAGAGACTCCTCCAAAGATAAGAGACTCATTTCCTTCCCTTACTTGACTTAGCAGCTCTGTCACTGTGTACACTGCTTCCCACGTAGGGTACCTGCACTAACAGAGTGTGGACGGCCTGGGGCCCTCACTGCTATTCCCTGATTCTCACCCTTCCAACACATGTGAAGCCATGTGACTGTGAACAACAGAAAAACACATGCTGATAGGTTGAAAAGAACCTCTGTTAAACAACAGGAGCTTTAATTTTAGTTCATCTTAACAGAATAGGTTATCAAAGTGGACCATATAAAGATTCTCTTGGAAGACAGTCCCTAGACATTTTCTGAAGATTTTCTTGTAAGAGAAAGGAAGTTGACTCTCACCTCTTACAGCTCAGTTTCATGCCCTTCCTCAAAAAATGTAAAACATAGTCAGAAACTACCACCACCCAAATGTATAACACACTGTGTACTTAATGATCATGCACCAGGAGTCAAAGTGTTCCTTTACTGGCATCTATCCTTCTGATAGAGTGAGGAGAGAAAGACTAGCAAAATAATTTAAGGGAATAGCTGGGCATGCTGTGAATTTCCATGATGCAGAATGAGTCTGAAGTTTGGATCAGTCTCAGGATCCAGGCCACATTTTAAAGAAGACATCTATAAACTTAACTTTCTGGAAAACAGAAACCCTCAGAAGCAAGTTGGGCCTATGTACCAAGTCTTTAAAATGCCTGAAATTATGAGTCCACTAACTTCACACCTAGGCATTTATTATAAGAACACCATAGAACATGGAAACAGATTTATTTCAGCATTGATCATAACATCAAAACCTCAAAAAGGGTAACAGTGTGGGACTAGTTAAGAAACTTTTAATGGGAATAAACAATAGAAAAATTATACCACCATCAAAAATTATTTATATAGAGTCCTTAATGGCACAGAGCAATGCTTCTGGCAGACTTTTAAACTCATCACATAAACTGAACAATGCAAAGGAGTCTTTACTGTTTCTGCAAACTAATGTCTTCATGTAGTTTAAAACCTCACTGTAAATATGTGAAAACCAGGAATAGTTGGTTTTGCCCTGTTTTAAAAGTTCTTTTGCTAATCAAGATATTTGCTAATCAAATATCTTGTAAAGTATATTTCCATAGATGAAATATGCTTCCTCGGATTACAAATCATGTCCTCTTCTCTGTCTCTTCCTCACTCACAGCAACTAAAGCTGCCTTTGAAAGCAAGGAATGTGAACTTTCCTCTGCAAAGCTTCCCCTAGCTTCTGTGATGTCCCTATGGTTCTCTAGATCCCCCGCTCAGGGATATCTTTTGCCTCCACAGCGGAAGTGTAACTTCCCGTTCTAGCCGCCACTTTCAAGTTGATCATAGGTAGTTGAGAATCAGTGAGGAAATACCTATCTGGAACAGGATGTTAAACTCAGAATGGAGAATTCAGAGACAAGATCTTGTCTTTCAGACTCCTGCAGCCTTCTTAACCAAAGTGTTGGGCCTCAGCATCCACATGATGACTTTTTCCCAAATGTGAACTTTTGGACTTAACCCAAGACTGAGGTGGGATCTGTAGTCAATAAACCCCCTTGTGCATATTGTGTACTTCACAGTTTGAGGGGTACTGTCTAACAAGGAACATGTGCAGCAACTTGGAGACAGGACAATTGACCTTTTGTACCAGCTCTGTAGCCAGAAACATTTGACCTTGAGAATATGGATGCCTTTACCTAAGAAATACAGCATCTGCATTTGCATTTCATACGTGAAAGATAGGAGTAATAAAGCATCTCCATTGCAAGGTGAGGACAGATCAAATTAGGCAGTGCAGAGCTTCTAGAATCCTATCTGGCATGGGATTAAAACTTGACAGGTTTTTACCACCATCAGTAGGATTATGAAGACAGTTGTAAGGATCAAATGAGAAAATGGATACTCAAGGCTGCTGTTGATGCCTTAAAGAGTCTTATGCAGATGTGAAAAGAGATTCCTTCATAAGTGTTAAGAACAATCTTCATCCCAAAAGTCAACCATAAAATGAAAGTTGTAGAAAAGAATTAACATAAAAACTATGGTGATCCGTAGATAGCATAGACCTAAATGCCACAGTAACAACCCCATAGAAGAAAAGCAAAGTGGATTTCCTCATTGTTCAGTTCCTTTCCACCCAGGGTAAGGACAACTGTTGAGAGTGAAGGAAGTTTTAGTGAATCCATTCTCTCATATCCCCATGTACACTTTCCAGAAAATTCTCCTACCATCTCCTACTGGTAAGTAAGTTCCGTAGACATTTCCTAAGGCCTTCAAACTCTCCAACTAGGAGAATGGAGAATCTGGGCTTTACCCAAGGCATATCAGCTGTCAGGCAAAGTGTCCAACGCTCTTGGATAGGGAAAGGGATGCAAGAAAAGTTTTCAGAAATAATCCTCATAACCTGGGCTGTGAACAAAAAGCCTTAGGGATTTATTCCTGGAAAGGAAGATGAAGCTGGGAAGACAAAGCAGAATGAGCCAAAGCTGGAAAAGTGGAAAAGGAAATCTGGAGTGAGACATGAGTGAAGGCATTTGTCAGAGGAGCAGGAATGGAAACCCACAAGGAAATATGTTTCTTGTCTCCCTGGAGAGTTAGTCCTTGGTCACTTAGGCAAAATGTCGATCACATTCATCATATTCTTTGAGGGAAAAAGTGAGTCATAAACCAAATTGACACTAATAAGTATGAATACTAAACGTCTGAATTTATAACTATACCACAGGGTTTCTTTTCTGAAATAGCCAGTGGGCAGGACACTTTGGGTTTTGGTTTTTGTTTGTTAGGTTGTTTGGTTAGGTTGGTTTGGTTTGTACGTCCCACCCAAGGGGATTTTAAAGATGTGTCTTAGGGTTTCCATTGCTGTGAAGAGACACCATGACCATGGCAACTCAGAGAGACAAACATTTCATTGGCGCTGTCTTACAGTTTTGGAGGTTTAGCCCATTATCATCATAGCAGGAAGCATGGCAGCGTGCAGGCGGACATGGTGGAGAAAGACCTGGGAGTTCTACATCTTGATCCAAAGGCACCTAGGAGAAGACTGGCTTTTCCCCACTGGGTGGAGCCTGCGCATAGGATGAAAACTTCAAAGCCCACACCCACAGTGACCCACTTCCTCCGACAAGCCACACCTACTCCAGCAAGGACCTACCTCCTAATAGTGCCAGTTCCTGTGGACCAGGCATATTCAAACCACCACAAGGTGCATTCTGTCTGATCATCCTCTGAGAATGGAAATGCTATTCACACCTCTGTTTTTCTAACAGGCCATTCTTTCTCCCAGATTCCATTATCTTTTTCGTCTACTCTTCCTTCAGTCCTTTCACGTTTAATGATATTTCCTATATTTTCATTATCTGCTCTTTGACAATTCGGTAACACAGATGATTCAGGACCAAGGAAGGAAGATAAATTTGGTGGATTAGGAATGGTGGCGAGCATGAAAATCTAGAACTAATGTACTCTGCTATAAAGGTTTGTTTCCTGATATCTCTAGAGTTCTCTATTACACATGTCCCACCAGGTGATTCAATGCACACTGTAATCACCTTCAAGGGACAGGCTCCCAGGTCAAGTATAATACAGGCAATTATGTTTGCTGACAGTATCTTGTTCGTGGTGGTTCTCTGCTCAGTGTATATGTGAACATAACCAGACATTGTCTGGGAATTAGCTGGTCTTTGCACCACTATCTCATGCTTTGTTCCTAGACATATGTACTCTCAGAAGGATGTGCATTGATATTTCTTCCCTAGCTATCTGGCTGATTCTTATTCATTTTGCATAATTCACTTCTTTTATTTTGTAGTCAGTATAAAAAAAGTGTTTCGTCATTCCCCATTAGATCATAAATGGTCATGGTCTACAGGCTTGGTTATCAGACTGTGAGTTGTCAGGAAGTAGAGCATCTTTAGAAAGTGGCACCCAGGGAGAAAAGAGATGCCATTGAATGGATATAAGGCCCCTGTTTCTCTCCCCCCTCCTCTTATTCTTCCTCCACCTTTTCCTTCTCCTCCTTTTTCTCCTTGTCTGACTCCTTGACATTAACAGCTTTCCCCCAACCTGTGTTTCTTCAATAATAATCTATTATAGCAGACAGAAAAAACATTATGGTGATAGTCTCAATATTTTGTCACAGAAACAGAAAGCTATAATACATATATTATTTATATTTTTCTTTGTATTCATGTTCTCTGGATATTTTTATTATAGGCAATCATTTTTTCTTCTTTTCCCACAAATATTAGGAGCTATATAAAAGACTAAAGAGGTTTTGATGATCCATATGTATGAATTTCAAATGTGTAGAAAACAATCAGCAATATTAAAACATCCATTGGATGATTAATCCTCCTTGAACTAAATGTTCCACTGCACACAAAATCAATATCAAAACTATTAAATAATTTTGGTATCTATTTTTATATGGAAATCTTGCGATAAATACTGAGTCTTATTTAAGTTATTTTTTAAAAAAAAATATGTATTGGTAGGTTGGTTGGTTAGTGGGTTTGGTTTGGGTTTTGGTTTTGGTTTTAGACAGAGTTTCATTTTGTAGCTCTGGCTGTCTGTGAATTCCCTATGTATACCAAGCTGGCCTTGGCCTCAAATTGACAGAGATCTGCCTCTCTGCCTCTGCCTCTGTCTCTGTCTCCTGAGTGCTGGGATTAAAGGCATATGCACATGCTTTGCTTAGCCTAAAAGGTTTTAATTAATGAATCAGAATGGATAAGTACATGACTGATTGTTTCCTAGGGAGTTGTGGGAAATGGTTGTAACAGGAGACCAATATTATTAAATCAAGAAGCATGCTACAAAAACTGTACAATCACACTGATATTGTATGAAGAGTATTCATGCACAATATTCACAAAATAAAAAATATTCATTGGGGGGCTGGAGAGATGGCTCAGTGGTTAAGAGCAGTGACTGCTCTTCTAGAGGTCCTGAGTTCAATTCCCAAGAACCACATGGTGGCTCACAACCATCTGTAATGGGATCTGATGCCCTCTTCTGGTGTGTCTGAAGACAGTGATGACAATGTACTCATATATATAAAATAAATAAATTTTAAAAATACCCATTGGTTTAAAATAAACTTTAAAAGTTTTACTATATCAAAGGTAAAATCTGAATCCAAGGCAACAGGCTAACATGTAATGAAGCTTCCAGAAGCAGGCTTACCTGTAGTTAAGAATCTTATAAGACAGGTTGACTGATTAGAACTTCAGTAATTGTGGGAGTTGAAATGTTGCAGTTCTAATGTCAATATACCATGGGCTATTTTTAGAGCCCTTAGTAGTTATTTATAACCCACCCCTCTGTTTGACCTTAGATAATTGTAACTTTAAGGCGAATCCTTTTGGAATGCCAATAGATCACTGACTTCAACCAACCCCAAAACTCATAATGTTATCAAAGATTGGCTAAAGTCTACAGCAGAAGTTTTCTTTCTTTGCTGTAACCTGATGTCTCCACAAATGCAACATAAGTGTCTTAATATATATCAGACACTATGAAAGTGTCATAAACTAGTTACCAGATTGGAACATGATATTCTTGGTGATCTGAACCCATGTTCCCAGGCAAAGTTCATTCATATTTGAGTCCAGAATAAACTGGCTCACGGTCCTTCTCGGTTCTACTTTACATTTTTTTTTCTTTTTTCTTTTTTCCAGAGCTGGAGACCGAACCCAGGGCCTTGCGCTTGCTAGGCAAGCGCTCTACCACTGAGTTAAATCCCCAACCCCTCTACTTTACATTTTTAAAACAAGCTGCTCACAGCACATGACTATTGTAACTGGATCCTGAGTAGATAAAGACTGTGGTGAGAACTATTTTTAACACCACTACCAATTGTCTTGCCTTATACAGGAGGAGGAGATAAAGCATTTAGTGACCTAATCGTCAAAATAATGATTATGTGGCTACTGGTTCGAGCCCCAGATTATCTTCATGTAGATACATCTGCTGCTGCTTCTCTTCTGATTTTATGGCTGTCTTCAGTCTCATCTCATCTCATCTGGGACGTCAGAAGAGGCAGTTGGTGTAGCAGAAATGTAATGAGTTTGGGGCTCGAGTTTCATGAACTTGAAAAAAAAATGGTTCTCCTCTTGGAACTTTGATTTATTTACCATTGTCAACCTAAATAGCAAGAGAAAGATTCGTCAAATAATAATGATATTTATTTTGTAATATCATAACAAAGCAACAGCAATAAGTATGTTCTACACTGACACTGGGGAATATCAAGATTCAGTGGGCTCTTACAGAAGCGAGATTTTTTTTTTATTCTAAAACAAACATTGGGTAGAAATGTGTGGGTAGCAGAAGTGGGGATAGTTGGTCAGGAAAGATATCCTTAGGGGGAGGAAGTGAGCCGGAGAAGGGAGTCATAACACGTGTAGAAAGGAGGTGACCTTTATGTCACATCATTGGGTTTTTTGTGTTGTCCACCTAGTAATGCTTTCCTGCCTCAATGGTACAACACAGGATTTCTCAAACATGCTGTTACATGTAGTTCTACATACCAACCTCTGCACTGCATGTGTCATTAGCATCTTAAATATCTACCTAGGGTTATCCACTTTAGTTTTATAGCAAGTCACAGGTCAGTTGCCCTCAGGTGCTACAGTAACTCCATGCTTGTGCCAGTGGCTCCTGCCAGCGCTGGTTGCCTCTGGTTGATATATCTGAGGTTCCAGCCTTCTTTGCCAGGGGGTTTATTCTCATTTTCTCATATGCTCATTTTGTTCATTTTGTATAAGGTCTTCTCCACCTACTTTTGTGTCTCAATAGGAACTATGAGCATGTACAAAAAAATGAAGGTTAGTAGAAGCTTTCAAAGATAAAAATGAGAAGATTACAACGAATGTTTTGAAACAATAATCCAACAACATGGGGATTAGTAACCAGAGTGTTGGTGCCAGGCCGGGATGAACCAAATGTCCTTGAAGTTCTAGTTTTTGCTTTTCATTTGACCCTTGTTCAAGGTTGTGGTTCTGGAAGAATGTCCGTGATAGTCACTGTCAATCAATCCCACTCAAGAACCCTTCCTTCCTCCCTTCCTTCCTTCCTTCCTTCCTTCCTTCCTTCCTTCCTTCCTTCCTTCCTTCACAACCTCACTAACCTACTTACCTTTTTGTTGTGATTAACAAAGTGACTATATCTGGATGGTGACAACGTTTACAGTTGAAACATAGGACCAAACTTGGAACCCTCTCAGAATCAGATGTGATAAAAGGCCACGTCCCTGGGAGTTGGTGAGAGTATTTTCTGCTCCCAAAAACTACATCAGAAAGAATTAGGAGGCAAGATGACTTAGCGCCTCCAAACTATTGTCCAAACCTCAAGGACAAGAGTTCCTTCTTTCCTCTTTGTGCTTAGTGTCCTTGGATGCCCAGCTTCTTGCCTGACTTAGATGCAGGTTGGAAAGGGGAATGAATATATTGAAGAAAACTAGAGATGCTAGAAATTTTGTTTAATTGCGTAAAATGTAAATATTTGAAATGAATGTGTAAATGTCCATTTGTTATTACTATAATCTCACACTTTATCTTCATTTCTAATTGCTATTTAATCAGCAATAGCCGGGAACACTCCATCTTTTAGTTTCTGCCTCTGTTAAGCAAGTAACAATCTACAAACAAACACTTAAATAAGTGCTACTTAAAGGAACCTTTCCTCCTTTTGTAATGTTAAGAAACATTTCATGATGCAAATGAGTCCACCCTGCAATTTTAAAGTAGGCTATTCAAAGTCTCCATTACCTATTCTGTTTAGAATTTAATTGCACATGATAAAGTACATATTACTTTTCTACTGATGCTGTAATAAATTCTATACTTAACAGCATAAAACAAAATTTTATAGCTCATATTTCTGTATGTCAAACATCTCATTCAAAAGGACTCACCTCAAATAAGGTATGGCCAGGCTGGATGGCTGGGGCTTGCTGGTCAGCGAGCTTTGCCTAACGGGCAAATTCCATGTCTCTCTGGGAGAACTTGCTTCAGAAAATCAGGTAGTACTAGTGAGATGGCTCAGTGGGTAAGGAGTCTTGTCACCAAGCCTAAAGATCTGATTCAATCACCAGAACCCATATGATGGAAGGAAAGAACTGACTTCTTTCTAACATCCTGTTACTATTACATATGTGGGTGGCATGCTCAAATCCCTCCCATGACCAAATAAATGGGATATATTTTCATTTAAACTTATATATATATATGAATTTATACTTATGAAAAATATATATGAATATTATTTTAAAATATATTGATAATATATTCACATACAGATATACACATATATAAGCAGAGTCACCACCTCTTAAATTTTATATGTATATATTTACATATATTTGTGGATGGCTCCTTAAATATATACTTAGAATGCTCCTTAGGAAGACACTCAAGGTTAGCATCTGGCTTATATACATACAGTGCATGTGTAAACATGCATGTGCATCTGGTGCATGCGCATGCACAAACACACACACACACACACACACACACACACACACACATTGTTGTACTGATAACCTGCACAGAGATATTACTTCCTATTCTAAGATATATCTCAAACAAGATTGTTAAAACTATTAGTGAGGTTGGGGATTTAGCTCAGTGGTACAGCGCTTGCCTAGGAAGCGCATATATCTCCGAAAAAAAGAACCAAAAAAAATAAAACTATTAGTGAACTGTACTCATTGGCTCTTCTTATCTGGAAACCTGTATTTTTCAGAGGGAAAAAAGTGCACAAACAAGATTGAAACCATGATTACAGTCAAAAGTTGAATTTTAACATTTTTGTGACCTGTGTGTAGTAAGAATTCTCTTGACCATTTTAACCCTGTATTTTATCTTATCTGTAAGTTCTTTCTTATCTACAAACCTGTACAATGTACCTGCAAACCTCTTTATAGTATCCTTTACAGAGAAAAATATCTTTGGATAAAAACGTAGTAACTCATTTTAATTTAACCTTTTAAATTTAAAGACAGATCACATTCCTTGGACACTGTAACTTCAAATGGCACAAAAATAATACAGACATAGCCACTGTTAATTAAGGTGGTCAAGGCCTCTCTCTTTTAATGCTTTACTTATAGCATGTATTTGATGCAAAACTGACTTGACCTAAACCAGTTTTTCTATAGCATAAGTTAAGATCCTGGCTACACAGGAAGAACTCCATGGCAAAAACTACTCAGGTTGGACCTGGACGCTTGGATTGATGTTTCCTGCTGCTACTGACAAAACAACTTTCCATCCTTCTCATTGTAGGCCTCCCTATTTCAAACTCAGTGCACCGAGTCTATCTATTTCATACCTTTCCTTTCTCCTTCAACCATATCTTAAAGGGAAAAAAATTACCCATTGACACTTCTCAAATCACAGCAAGGTGATTGGGCGTGGAGGTTCACAAGAAGGCTGTGTCTTCCTCTGTCTTCCCATTACCTGAGTCCCCTCTGCTTCAATCATACAGCAAAATGTCACCTGGATGACTTCGTGTTAACTAGTCATTTTCCTGTTCACCTTCTGTTTATCTAACACAAGGAAATAACTAATCTGCCATTTGTTCTTTATTTCTGCTTTCTTCTACCGTTTCCTATCAAAATGACCAATCACCTAGGCTGAGTCCATCAAAGTCATTTTACAGAAGTGTTGCTCGATTCTACAATCATAAATGAAACCTTCAGACTGTTGTCCTGTCCTTTAATGATCTCTACAGAAAAAGAAAATAGCTCTACGCTCTGTATCCCATTCCCATTGGCCCTTTTCATAAGTGCTCTTGAAAAGGATACATCCTTTCATGAGTTAAATATACTTGGCCCACGTAGTGGCACTATTTGGAGGTGTGGCTTTGTTGGGATAAGTGTGTAACTGTGGTCATGGACTTTAAGACCCTCATCCTAATTGCCTAGAAATCAGTCTTCTCCTAACTGCCTTCAGATGAAGAGGTAGAACTATATGCTCTTTCTGCACCACGCCTGCCTGGATGCTGCCATGTCCCCCCCTTGATGATGATGGACTGAACTTCTGAACCTGTAAGCCAGCCCCAATTAAATGTTTGCCCTTATAAGATCTGCATTGGTCATGGTGTCTGTTGACAGCAGGAAAACCCTAACTAAAACACATGTCTAGGCAAGAAAAACTGGGAAATTAGACACAAGGAGACAAAGAGTGTCAGTGACAGAGGAAGAAATCTCTCAACTGTTTTGTCAAGTTACAGTCGTAGAAAAAAGAATTTTCTGCAATAAAGATGAATTCAAGTTCTGAAATATCTAGGTAGGATTAGGATGAACACACACAGACAGGGTAGACGGTTCTAGGCACAAGCGAGCACTCCTGTCAGTGCCAGAACACAGAAACAACATGTGGCAACTTAATAGTTGCTTATTTCAAATAAAGCAACAGATCTGAGAAGAGCTTTTCCAAAATGTGGTAACTGAATATAGAGTGGGTTTGTTCTGTAATGAGTGCAAAGCCATTCTAGCCCGGCATGGCCTTGTTAGGGACAGAATGACATAATTTCTGCTCCTAGGACGGTGCCAGCAGATGGGGGCCTCCATGAGTGTCCATGGCTGCTATAGGCCTAAGGTTTGTTTGTATTACAATGTACATGTTTTCATATTCCTCAAAGGAATGTCCTCCCCGTTAATGATTCCATGAAAACTAAAAGTAGCGGAAGTCCAGGAGTGGGAGTGGGGGGTGGGGTATGTCTTTAGCAAAATGGTAAATGCTGGGACCTTCTGGAGAGCCTTTAAGGCTGTGGAAAAAGCTCTAGAAAACATGAGTTCAAAACTATATAATTTGGCAACTATGCAAAAATATAAGGATGCAATATGAATTGTATAACGTCATAGACCTAAAGGAACAGAAGATACACCACGAGCCAGCTTGTCAGAAAGATATAAAATAGGCAGATATGAATGCAGGCAGATTCCTCAGTTCAAGATCAGCTTGGAACAGAGCAAATTTAGGTTCAGGTATGGTTGAAATGTTAATCTCAGGACATGGTTCCACCCAGCCAAGTTTAAAAAGGCAGGCAGATCTCTGAATTCTTTCTGCAATGTTATAAGAAAGTGTATGCTTGCTGTCTCCTAAGAATTAAGGGGTTGGAGTCATGGGAAGCTGATTCTTAGGATAGTCAAAAGGTTACCTGGAATAAATAACTAAATTGATATGTAAATAAAAACTGAGCTTTTGGCCTGAATGAGATGAGCAGCTAGCAGCAAGTAATAGCCATTCTTTGGAATTTTTCTCTACTGAGAGCTAAGTGGTCTGGAGATCTCTGGAGAGCAAACACAGCTCTTCGAGAATTTTTTTCTAACAGGATTTTTTATTTTAGTTGGAAAATCCATGGAGATTGAACACAGTTCTTTTAGAATGTTTCATAATTCTTTTAGCATCTTTTTTAACAAGGTCAGAAATTCCAGGAATTAGTTAGAGAGCTGGCACAGCTCTTTTAGAATGTTTTCTAGCACCTATCCAGAGAAGGCTGTCTGAAGAATAAACACGTGTCCTTTAAAAATGTTTTCTGTCTTTCTGATTTTGATAGGAAAACCAAAGAATTACTTTTAGAATCTTTCTAACAAGAATTTGACTTAGTCAGAGCTCAAAAAAAAAATTATAGCAGTCTTTGGGACTTCAGTCAGAATGTAAGGCTCAAAGTGAGTCTTAACTAACTACTGGGAGACCTCCCAAGTGAGACAGGAGATCGGAGTTCAATGAAAACACAAGAGGTTTATTTTTCTGATGCATTGGGGTCGACCCTCAATCAGCCCCTCAAGGCGAGTAACTAGAAGATGACCCTGAATGGCTATAACAAGCAGTTTTTATACTTTTTAGTGGTACAGGTTACATCAGCAAAGTTATAGTTTAAACTTATTGGCTAAGTATATTGACCTTTGAATCCATTGCCTAGCAAGCATATGACATGCATTCAAACCAGAGGGTCAGGTGACTATAAGTCAGTACATTCTGAGTTTTTCCAAGAATGTTCCTGCTCCTCCTGAGAACCGTGGAAGAGAATGGAACTTGGCCTAGCCTTGACCGGAGGCGAGAAGCTAGTACTTGGCCTAGTCTCAACCTGAGGTGGTAGGTGTAAGACTGATGAAAGCCCTTAGGGTCCTTCAAGAAAACCTATGAGCTATTCAGAGAGCTTTTAGAATGTTTACTAGCAGAGAGAGCTGTCTCAAGCAGAAAGCTAGCTGTCTCAAACAGAGTTTTTAGAATAGCAAGAAAAAAGCTCTCTAGAGCAGACCAGAACATGCACGGAGAGCACTCTAAAAAGTCACCTCAACAGAACACAGGCCACCATCTGGGACCCACAATATAACTTTCAGTTGTTTGTTTTTGCTGCTCCCAGACCCCTGTTCCTCAGAACCACTCTCCAAGATGAGGCTCATCCTTAACAAGAACTCATAAACACAACTAGGAGAAAAACAATGAAAAAATGTTTAGTATTTGCAATGAGCAAGCAGTTGCTAGAGAGAATTCTCAAAGCAAACTCCTCTAAGAACAAAGAACATAGTTGTGGTAGTTTCATTAGTAATGGCCGCTGAAAGCTCATCTATTTGAATGCTAGGTTATTAATAGATGGCTCTAGTTCACAGGGATTAGGAAGTGTGGTCTTGTTGGAGTAGGTGTGGCTTTACAGAAGGAAGTATGTTAATGGGTGTAGGCTTTAGATTTCACATCCTCAAGTCAAGTCCAGTGTCTCTTTGTCTGCCGCTTGTGATCCAGATGTAGAATCTTTGGCTACTCCCCAGCACCATATCTGCCTGAGTGCTGCCATGCTCCCTACCATAACAATAATAACTAATAAAACAAGCCCCAATTAAATGCTGCCTTTTACAAGAGTTACTGTAGTCATGGTATCTCATCACAGCAATAGAACACTGACTGATACAGTAGGAAGTTTTGGGAGGTAAAAGTATACTCAGTTGTGTAGGAAAGACTCATCAACACCAAAAGTAAGCACATTTCTAAACATCCTTAGTTATAGGCAATATATTCCGTGTTTAAAACAACATAGACAGAACACCTCTGGACTGAGTGACTGTGTTATTTGAACTGTTTCCTTGCAAGGTTCTCTGGAGGGGAGACAAAGATGAAGAAGAAAGAGAAAAGAGAAGGAAAGGGGGAAAGAGGGGAGTAGGAGGTGAGGAGAGAGAAGAAGGAACAAGAAAGAGAGGGGAAAGAAAGAACAGGAAAACTTATTTTGAGTAAGTCATTTAAACAGAAAGCACCTTTCCCCTGAAAATGCTAATGGTTTCTCCCCCAAAAGTAATGATAACTGTTTAACACTATCTCTTTGTCTACTTTGAAGCTATACTCGCCAAGTGAAAAAATAGTAATTTCTGGCTTCTTTCTGGAGTTTTCTTTTTAACTAAACTCCTATCTTCTTGTGAAAGAATAAAATCTGTCACTATGCCTGGATAGCTTTTTGTTACCTACCAGTGTCTTCCTTCCCCCACCCCCACCCCCACCCCCAACCCCCCCCCACCCCTGAGCTGAGGACCAAACCCAGGGCCTTGTGCTTGCTAGGCAAGCACTCTACCACTGAGCTAAATGCCCAACCCCGTGTCTTCCATTTCAATGTTCAATCTCAGTCAGTATTCCAAAGGCAATGATCTGCAGTCAGCTGTACACCTGATAGGCCCAGGCACCTTTGGCCCAGCCCTTCACATAGTCTTCAAGTCCACTGGATAGCACTATATTATATATTATTCTCTGGATATTTATCTGCATTTCCCACTCTTTTCTGTTTCATTGGAATGGGCTTTTTATATAAACCACAGAATGAATTCGGCCAATGGGTAACCATACTATGTCCATGTCTCCATGCCTGTCATAAAGCTGTGTGTCCTCTCACTCTTGTTTAACCTTTTTTATGATTAGCTAATTGCAACAAACTTTCAGAAGGTTGAGGGAGGTGAACTCGATAATCTTCATTGACTGAGGCAAGCTTTCTCTGTCTACTGATGAAGTCACTGTAAAAGCTGACAGGCTAGAAAGTTCTTTGTTAAAACTAGATATTTCTTTTTTCCCACTGATTTACAAATTTATATTAATCATGTATTCATATTTAAATATATGCCCCAGTGAGTCATAGCTATAGCTGAATAATTCATTACAATCTATATGCTAGCAGACAAAGCCATCTCAAAGCCCTGGGTATAAAAAAAAGCAGGCTGTCTTTCCTCGTTTTGCTCATTCATTTTTCAGGAGAGACTGAGTGCTCAGCTTATGCCGTGGTGTGGGAATGAAAGACACCAAAGCACAGGACGAGTCCCACTGCTGTCTCCACAAAAATGTGCCTTGCAAGGTCCACAGAAGTGAATGGGCACACAGGCAGATGCTTCTAGACACAAGAAGCAGAACCAGGCCCTGCAGGATGATCAGCTTGTCAGAACTGGGCCTAAGGCAGACAGTTACTAATGCCAGTCATGTGACACCCTAGAGTTTGCTCAGAGTAAAGGCTACCTCCGAGGGCCTCTTCCTGATTTGCAGAGTCTTCCATTGCTTCGTGCAAATTCAAGTTCTCCTGAGCCTGCTGGAGAAGGTGGAGGCATTCTAACAGGAAGATTTACTGTAGAAATAGCAAGGTTTACCTTGGGGGTACATGAGCTTCCTGTCATTTAAAATACATAATGAAATCTGATCTTGCTTAGGATTTTGGGATAGTGTTTTGAGCACTGAAGCCTAACTGATTTTCTTCCTATTAATTCCATTAGGAGGATTAATAGGTAATAAAAATAGAAAAGTTTTCATTAGGTCCCAGTTGCTATCAAGAGTGAAAAACAAGCTTGAGGAATTTCTAAATTGTGCCATACTTTTCATCCAAGGGAAAATAAAGAGGCATGAGTGTCTCTCCAGAAGGGCAACCAGTTGGCTGACACAGCATGGACAGATGAGCGCTCCCTCCTGAGCAAGTTTTGGAAAGTAAACTTGACAAAATCGTCTCTGGCGGTACCTACGGATGCCAGGAAAAGGGGCTCTGATGGGGATGGTTGAGAAGTGTTATTCTGAGTTCAGAATGGAAGACAGAAAGGTAAAGGCAGGGCTCTGCATCCAGCAAGAAGGAACAACGTCCCTCCAGACAAAACTGTCTATACAGAGCCCTGAGAAAACTTGAACCCATTGCTCATTGCGAGAGGAGCAGGGCCAGGAGGGCCAGCCCCAGGCAGCAGTGAAAGTCTTCTGCAGAATCCCAGGCTGTGCCCGGAGAAAGCAGCAAGAATAGCTGGACTGGGCTGTTCTCCAGGAATGAGCATCACCAGCGGTAATCCCATTTTACAGAGGAGAAAAATGGAACACACCCCTAAAAAGCTGTGTATAGTGGGATCTGAAGAGAGAGAGAGAGAGAGAGAGAGAGAGAGAGAGAGAGAGAGAGAGAGAGAGAGAGAGGAGGACTTAGTGGCATTGTCACAATTTTACAGAATTCAGAAGAGCAACTATTTTACGGACAGAGTCAGAAAGTTCTTGCCATTGCAGGATTTGGAGTGTTACCCTCCCTCCTGATAAGCATTGTAGTAATGGAAGGAATAGTCCAAGTGGTTCCTAGTCCAAGAAAGAAACTCGATATAAATGCTGCTGCAGCTACAGTTCACATGTGGCAAGTTTTAATCCAATTTAGAAGCCAAAACTGTGACCTAACACGTGAGAAGACCGCACTGGGCACTGGGGTGTTAGGGGAAGGGGGACGTAGTCTTAAGAAGCAGAATCCAGGGTTGGGGATTTAGTTCAGTGGTAGAACGCTTGCCTAGCAAGCGCAAGGCCCTGGGTTCGGTCCCCAGCTCTGGGAAAAAAAAAAAAAAAACCTGAAAAAAAGAAGCAGAATCCAAAAGGAGGAGATAACTTTTACCAAGGGTCAGGCTACCGTCACCACAGAGATGTGCTCCGAATGCCATCCTGGAAGGAGCTGGTTGTTAGAGGTATGGAACAATTTGGTTGCTGGAAAGTAAGCACCAGAGGGCGATGAACTGGTCACTATTGCCCCCAGAAAGAAAGAGATTGAGACGTAGCAAGGAAGACTTTCGTGGTCTCCCAAACAAGCTGTGCACCCGCAGGCTCGCCTTGTTCAGAGGATGAAATGAGAGATCTGGAGAGAAGTGACCAGGTTTAAATGTCTGTTCCTGTTCATTGCATAAGGAACTGAGGGATGATTTCCTGCTGACTCTCAGCAGTGGGAGTGTGTATTGTACGAGTGTGCCCGTGTTCACGTGTGGACACAAGGGTCTGGATATGCGTGTGTGCATGTGTGTGCATATCCATGTGGAAAAGTTAATGTTGAGACCTCCCTCTATGAATATCCATCTTATTTTGTGTATGTGTATGTATGATGTATACATGGGTTCATGCGGGTATAACTGTACGTAAATGCACGTATATGCACACACCTGTATGTGGAGTCCAGAGGTCACCACTAAGTATCTTCCTCTATCCCTTTCCACCTTACTTCTTGAGACACAGTTTCAAACCTTAATTTGCAGACTTGTCTCACCTGGGAAGTCCATAATCTCCAGGGACTTGCATGTTTCTGCCACTCCCACACCTGCGCGCAGGGTTACAGATGCACGTTGCCACATTTACCTTTCTATGTGTGTACCAGGGAGCCAAGCACAGTCTTCATACTTGTGAGGACTTTTTTGATTAACCAATAGTACCATCTCCCAGCCCTTGGCTCCAGACTCGGTAGCACGTGATTACTATTGTTTTTATCCCATGCTTTTGGTACAGCAACAAAACACCTTAAATATATTAGCCAAATACTTATCATACTACAGAGACTAATCCTCCCTGATCCACCCCAGTCTATCTGCACATTACAATGCACCTAAAGGATATTTTATGTCATAAAGGTGATCAGGCAGTTCAGTTACTCCAATTCTTCGTTGGCTCAACATCATGCCTCAATCAAATCCACCTCTACCTATGACTCTTGCTCCAACCTCGTCTTTACTGTCTTCCTTTCCCCTGGGCTGCAGTCCCACCGATGGAATCAGTCTCTCTGCTTACCAAATAGTAGGACTTTGGCATGAAGAGTTCCCTCTTGCTCAAAGTTCCTCCTGCCCCATGATATTCCTACAGTTCTTGTGTTCTGTTCTTCAAGCGTTCTTCTCAAAGGAATCTTCTTGACACACTTTTTCCTGAGCAAGCCATCAAAACTGCTGAGCCCTTCAAGCTGGTCCTCCTTACCCAGCCTTACTGCTCAGCTTTAAACACCACATCGTACTTGTCTGTCAGCATTCTGTTTTGTTTTCAACTCTGCTGTTTTTTCTATAATATATTGAGAGGTGTAGTTTACCATCCCTGGGTTCCAAGACTAATGTTGACACAAAGCAAATCAATAAATACATGTAATTGATCTTTCTGGTTCATTCCCTATTATCTCTTATAATCACAGCATCTCAGTTCTGGAAAAAAAAAACAATGAGGAGAAGAGCACCTAAGGGGTAGTTCATGTCATAAAAAAGAAACTTTGTTGACGTCCTTCTCTGTGTCTTTTCAACAAGCAGCCTTCTGAGATCTGCATCCATTTCCCAGACTTGAAGGGAGCTGAAAGTAATGGACCATGGCCCATCAATGTCTGCCTTGGTTTTGGGGCCAGTATCTCCAAGCCCTGAGAAAATAGGTGTCTGAGTATAACTGTATGCTTGGCAGTCAGTGGCTGGTGTCTTTATAGGCACCTGATAAGCTTTATGATTCTTTATGAAAGTGAAAACATAATAAATAATAATATACTGCCACATGATTACTATATGACAGCTGTTGTGATGAACCACTCAGGAGGAAGAAATAACCACCAGCAGATAGAAAAGCAAACAAAGAAACAATCTGTTGCACTGCATCTACAAATAAATCTGGGAGCACAGAGAGATTCATCAGGGATTGAAATATTTTGTTGACAAAGCCACAGGGAAAACGGGAATGTTTAAATGTGTCCTTTTCTGCCCAGCTCCAACCTGCTCTGCCTGGATCTTATTCTTGAGCCCTCACAGTCACCAGTCACTTCAAGGCAGAAGGGGCCACACTGCAGCTAAGGACAAGTCATGCACTGTCTCTTTGTCACACTTTGTGGTTTGAAGCCACAACTCAGGTGCATTATGTCCAAGGGAAGCCGGTTTCACTCTGAGCCCAGCAGACCAGCAATTGGGCACTCAGAAATGGACAATAATGGAATAACAGGCTGTGTGATTTTTAACAGACTCTCCTCAATAAATAGGAAAGTATCGTATAGTTTTTGTTCCAGTAAAAGGAATATTACCGGATGTCTGAATGCCCTTCAGCAACAAAACACATACTAGGGGACCCAAAATTGGGTTCCTTTAAAACAAGATGGCTATACTATATCATTTCATTTATAGAACAACTTTAGAATGACAAAATTATAGTGATGGAGACCAGATCAGTATTGCCAGCAGTTAGGACTAGGGGGAGTCGTGGCTATAGAAAATCAATACTAGGTACTTTCTGTGCAGCAGTGGAAGAGTTTATAAATCAGTTGTTAGGGTGTTGATGCAAATGGATATTCTTGGTGAGATTCCATTCTACTCTAGCACCAAGTACACCACAACCACCATCACTAGACCTTGAAGACCTAACAAAACAAAACAAAAGCTTAACTAATAATATTGTACAGTATCAATTTCCTTGCTTTAAAAATGTATCCTAGTGTATAAGGTATTTTTGTTGGTGGGAAGTAACACAGAAACTGTCTGGATTGGTCTGGCAGTTTCGGTCAGTCTTGAATTAGTTTAACATAAAACATTTTATAAATGAAAAAGAATAACATTTCAGTGAATGCATACATATTCATATATAAGCATATATTTAATATATTATGCTTCTGAGATATATATGTATATATATGTATATATATATATGCTTTTGTTAACTTTGTAGTCATGAAATAATATGGAGAAACTATTTTAAGATAGTAAGCAACAAACAGAAGCAAGGTTTGGGGGGAAAAAGGCCAAAATTCAAAATTCTACCAGACGGTGTCACATTTGTGTGGTGTTATTTTTCTCCAGTAGTCCTGGAGTGAATTCAGTTTAAACTTGGACTTAGATGATGCCATGAGCATGCACTGAGAGAAACAGGAAGGGCTCTAATTTTGGCCTTGGCAGATACAATGACGAATCTTAAATCTTGAAGGAAATGTGGATGCCTTCTGTATTTTGGTTCTTGGTTCCTTTCTTCTTACCCTCTAGTGCCCAGCCCTAAGCAGTAACAAGTGGCCTTGGTAGAAGCCTTTCACGTAGGGCTGTGAGGCAACTGTCACTGTTTTATCCACCATAGTTCTCTTAACCTCAGACTGAGGTACAGATTCAAAGGCTGCAGCAAGCATGGAACATACATCCACAGAACCTCAAATCGAGTACAGAAGAGAAGTGCTCATTTAGAGACTCTTAAAACCGATGGACTTACTGTTCCCAGAACTCTACAGAGAGGGACAACTTCAGACAAACATGACCAGTAAAGCTTGAGTGGCATCACTTAGTCTCATTTTTAAGCTGCATGGGCAAGAGTTTGATTTTATTGGGTGTGTAAACAGTTTGGAGAAAAGTAATTCTTGGGTTTTCCAATCAAAATCAGAAAAAGTCTGAAATCAGAAAATCAGAAAGTCTGAAAATGCTAGAAGAGCTGTGTTCTTCAAAGAGCCTTCTCTAGGTAGCTGCTAGAAAACATCCTAAAAGAGCTGTGTCAGCTCTCTAAGTCTTGGGATTTCTGACCAAGAAATCCTGTTAGAAAAAAAATTCATGAAGAAGTGTTTTCACTTTCCAGAGATCTCCAGATTCCTCAGCTTTCATTAGAGGAAAATTCTAAATAAGAAGAGCTATCGCTTTCTGCTTGTTCACCTCATACAGACCAAAAGCTCAGTTTTTATTTACATATCAATTCAGTTATTTATTCCAGGTTCTCTCATGCTCTAACAATAAGCATCCTGTGACTCCCATCCCCTTAATTCTTAGGAAACAACCAGCACACATTCTCTTTTAACATTGCAAAAGAATTCAGAGATCTTCCTGCCTCTGTGCAGGGAATAAGCTAGCTCAGTCCTGAAATTACCATTTCTATCATACCTGGGCCTGGACTCCATGTGTCCCAGGCTGACCTTGAACTAAGAAATCCACCTGCCTTTGTATCTTCCTGACAAGCTTGCTCACAGTGTAGCTATCTCTGGTCCTTTAGATTCAAGAAGCTCCTCATAATTCATATTGTGGTCTTATATTTTTCATAGTTGACCCACATATATTGACCCATGTTTTTAGAGTTCTTTTCTACAGCCTTACAGGCTGTTCTCAAGGTCCCAGCATTAGCCACACCTTTGCCTCCTGGATTTGTGCTGGAGTCATTATCATTAGCAGGAAGGACATTCCTTGGAGGAACATGAAAATATGGCTTCTAGCCATAACATAATGTAAAATGCATTTAGTCCAACTTCAAAGGTACCCATAATCTATCACAGTCTCAACGAAGTTGAAGTGTAAAAGATCAAAGTCAATTCTGCTTTTTCCCACTTCCCAACTCCAGTAGGCACTCACTGGGGCTGTGACCCCACAGGCCTCTCTGGTCAGGGAAATGAATAAATTAACTCTAGATCTTTACCTCTACTTTCACCAAGTCTGATTCCAGAGTCTCTTCCCTAACTCTACAACAGACCACATGCTGAGCACCCTTCCCCATCCCCAGTGTTCCACACTGATTTCTCCTAAGCTCTCATGACTCAACTTTAGCAAAGGTGACCTGGGAGCTCATAGATCACTCTGGCCAGGGAACAGGTAGGCTAACTACAGGTCTTTACCTCTCCTCCTCCAAATCAAATGCCCTAGTTTTACCTTCAGCTCAAAAATATAATGCCTCCTATAGCTTCCCTTTCTTCCCCCAATGTCAAGTGGATCCCACAGATCTTCTACTCTTAGTCTCCCTCCTTCCATTATTCTCCTTGCTTTATTCTAACCTCTAACTCCAGCAGGCTCTCCTTAGAAACCCTCAGTTGCCCCCATCACCACCACCACAGGAGCAGGTAGAATAACTACAGATCTTTACCTCTCCTATTCTTCTAAGCCCAATCCACACCACTGCCCACACCACACACACCACTGAACACCGGTAGGAGCATCTCCCCCTCCCCCCAGTCCTCTACCTCATCTTTAGTACATCCCACAATGCTTCCCCTCTTAACCTACCATTTCCAAGTTTTGCTTCGTCCCAGCTCCCAAATCCAGCAAGCACTCTCTAGGAACCCATAAACTACTCTGACCATGGAAGTAAGTAGGCTAGCAGCAGATCTTCACAGCTCCTACAAGTTCAATCCTCCAGTCCTATCCCTCCAAATCTTTAGGAAACCTTCTGCTATAGACTCTCTTCATACTCTTCTACATTCCCAGAGGATTAAGTATATCCTGTTAGAAAACCTGTTTTCCTCTCTTTTTGTCAAGCCCCTCTACCACTCCTAGCCTTTCCCTATTCTTAAGTCTCGGATCAATTTCCCTTATAAAAATAGGTACAAAATACTCAATAAAATACTTGCAAACTGAATCCAAGAATCAAAAAGATCATCTACCATGATCAAATAAGCTTTATCCCAGAGATGCAGAAGAGAGTCAACATATGCAGCTCTTTAGATTTAGCTTTGCTACCCCATCAATGCTCTGGGAATGGGCCATGCTAGTAACCCCACCCAGCTTTCCTTGACTCCAAGAATAAAAACACACACACACACACACACACACACACACACACACACACACACACACACACACACACAGGTTGCTCATTTTCAACTTGCCTTTGGACACAATTTCTGGGAGCTATTGTCTCCCACCTGGAAAAATGTGTCCTTAACAATATTCTTATCTCTACACTTCTTATCTTCCCTAAACTTAGTTGTTCAATAATTCCCCCAACCACCCACCTGTAGGAGCAGCCGGTGTGGCCTCTCCATATCAAGATCTCATATGGCTGATCGACTTTTCTCCATCAGAAGCCTAGCAAACTTTCCTCTCTTCTCCTCCCTTGCACCTTCCTCCTTTCCTCCGGGGAACTGGAAGTCTTATCTATTCCTTCTGCCCAGCAACTGGACCATTGTTGCTTTACTGACAGATCAAAAATCAATTGGGGAACAGGACAGCATCAGACCTACCCCTATATAACTCAAAAAATAATATTCACCATATTTCTTTTTATTATGTTTAGTTATGAGCCTTGAATTCCTGATCTCTCCAAGACTCTTAACATGAAGGGGTGTTGAATTTTGTTAAAGTTTTTTTCAGCATCTAATGAGATGATCTTGTGATTTTTTTTCTTTGAATCTGTTTATGTAGTGGATTGCATTGATGGATTTTCATATATTGAATCACCCCTAAAGCCTTAGAATGAAGCCTACTTGACAGTGGTGAATGATCTTTTTGATGTGTTCTTAGATTTGGTTATGAGAATTATTGAGTATTTTGCATTGGTATTCAAAAGCAAAATTGGTCTGAAGTTTTCTTTCTTTCTTGGGTCTTTTTATGATTTAGGTATCAGAGTAATTGTGGCTTCATAAAATGAATTAGGTAATTCTCCTGTTTTTATCTTGTGGAATAGTTTGAGGAGTATTGGTATTAGATCATCTTTGAAGGTCTGGTAGAATTTTGCACTAAAACCATATGGCCCTGAGCTTTTCTTTGTTGGGAGACTTTTAATGACTGCTTCTATTTCCTTAGAGGTTATGGGACTATTTAGATAGTTTCCATGATCTTGATTTAACTTTGCTATGTGGGATCTATCTAGAAAATCATCCATTTCATCTAGATTTTCCAGTTTTGTTGATGATAGACTTTTATAGTAAGATCTGATGATTTTTTGAATTTCCACAGTTTCTGTTGTTATATTTCCCTTTTCATTTCTCATTGTCTTAATTTGGATACTGTCTCTGTGCCCTTTGGTTAGTTTTGCTAAGGGTTTTTAATCTTGTTGATTTTCCTGAAGAACCAGCTCTTGGTTTTGTTGATTCTTTGTATACTACTCAGCTATTAAAATCGAGGCCATCGTGAATTTTGCAGGCAAATAGATGGAACTAGAAAACATTATCCTGAGTGAGATATCCAAGACCTAAAAGGACATACATAAGTACTCACTGATAAGTGGACATTAAACCAAAACGTCAGAATACCCATGATACAACTCATAGACCATATGAAGCTTAACAAAAAAGAAGGCCCAAATGTGAGTACTTCAGTTGCACTTAGAAGGGGGAGCAAAGTGATCACAGGAGGGAATGAGGGAACTGGGAAGAAGAGGGGAAGGGGAAAAAAGGGGGCAGGAGAGAAACCCAGAGGCCCAGGAGAATGAATAGAAATATGCAGCAGTGTGTAGTGGGATGTGGGGGAAACCTCTAGAAAGTCCTGGACACCAGGGATGTGAGAAACTCCCAGGACCCAATGGGGATGACATTAGCTGAAATGCCTAACAGTGAGGAGATGGAACCTAAAGAGACCACCTCCTGTAGATAGACCCATCCTCAAAATTGTTGACCAGAATTTTTCCTGTCTAAAGAAAATGCAGGGGAAGAAATGGTGCAGAGACGGAATGAAAGGCCATCCAAAGACTGGCCCAACTTGGGATCTATTCCATGCACATGCACCAAACTCTGATGCCATGCTGTGCTTATGGACAGGAGCCTAGCATGGCAGTCTTCTGAGAGGCTCTACCAGCAGCTGACTGAGACTGATGCAGACACAGCCAAGCACTGGACTGAGGTAAGAACCCCTTGGAGCAGTTAGGATAAAGACTGAAGGAGGTGAAAGAGATTGCAACCCCATAGGAAGAACAACAGTGTCAACTAACCTGGACCCCTTAGAACTCCCAGAGCCTAAGCCACCAACTAAAGAGCATACATAGGCTGTTTCTTGGTCTGTGCTATGTATGTAGTAAAGGACTGCCTTGTTTGGCCTCACTGGGAAGTATCTGCTCAATTATGTACAAAGTTAATGTCCTAGGAAAGGGGGGTACTAGTAGGGTGAGGTGGGAGTAGGTGGGTGGATGGGTAGAGGAGCAACTTCTCAGAAGCAAAGGGAAAGTTGGATGGGGTGAAGAGGTCATAAAAGGGGACCCAGGAAGGGAGGCACCCTTTGGAATATAAATCAATAAAATAATTACTAATAATAATGGTAAAAATACCCACCATATAAACAAGCTGAAGGATAAAAAAAACCACATGTTCATCTCATCAAATGCTTAAAATACTATGGACAAAATCCAGTGCCTTCATGGTAAAAGTCCTAGAAAGATTTAGAGAGACAAGGGATATGCCTCAACATATTAAAGGCAGATAACGGCAAGCACACGGTCAATATCAACTTTAATGGACAGAAACTCAAAGCAATTCCATAAGATCAGGAACAAAACAAGGTTGTCCAATCTTCTCATACCCATTTAACATACTCCTTGAAGTGTTAGCTGAATAGTAAGACAACTGAAGGAGATAAAAGGGATACAAATTGGAAGTGGAAAAGTCAAATTATCTTTATTTGCTGATAATATAATAGTATATTTAAGTGACCTTAAAAATCTTAAAACGGAACTCCTACAGCTGATAAAAACTTTCAGCAAATTATGTGGATATAAATCAACTAACAAAATCAGTAGTCCTCCTATTTTCAAAGGACAAATGGTCTGAGAAAAAAATCAGGAAAACAACACCTTCCACAAAGGCCTCGAATTATATAAAATATTTTTGGTATCTGTAACCAAGCAAGTAAAATATATGTATGATAAAAACTTCAAATCATTGAAGAAAGAAATTGAAGAAAATATCAGAAGATGCAAATGTCTCCCATGCTCACGGATCAGTGAATTAACATACCTACCAAAAGAAATGTACAGATTCAATGCAATATCCATCAAAATTCCAATACTGTTCTTCATGGATCTAGACATCATAATTTTCAGCTTTATATTGAAACACACAGAGGCATGTTACACACACACATGCACAGGCTTACGTGCACATACACATACACACAGTATAGCTAAAGCAATGCTGAACAATAAAAGGACCTCTAGAAATAGCATCATTCCCTGTTTCAAGTTGTACTACAAAGCTAAAGTAATAAAAACAGCATGGTAATGGCACAAAAATAGATACATTAATTAGTGAAATAAAATTGAAGACCTAGATATAAATCCACATATCTATGAATACCTGATTTTTGATAAAGAAGCCAGAAATACACACTCTAAAAAGAATCAACATCTTTACCTAATTGTCCTGAGCAAATTGGATAGCTGTATGGAGAAGAATCCAAGTAAATTCATATTTACCACTTTGCACAAAACTCAACTCCAAATGGATCAAAGAACTCAACATAAAACCAGATTCACTGAACCCAAGAGAAGAGAAAGTGGGGAATAGCTTTGAAGCACAGGGAAATGACCTTCTGAACAGAATAGCTTTAGCACAGGCATTAAGGTTAAAAAATTAATAAATGGGACCTCATGAAAATGAGAAGCTTCTGCATGACAAAGGACCTTGTCATTCAGAAAAAGTGGCAACCTACATAACGGGAAAAAATTTTAGCAATTACAAATCCAATAGAGGATTGGTGCCCAAAGTATGGAAAGACAAAAAAAAAAAAAAAAAAATAGGGTCCAGATTTAAACAAAGAATTATCCATAGAGAAAATTCAAAAGGCTGAAAACAAAAAATGTTCAATGTCTTGACATCAGAGAAATGCAAGCAAGACCTAATTTGAGATTTCATCTTACGTAAGTCAGAATGGCCAAGGTCAACAAAACGAGTGACAGCTAGTGCTGGTGAGAATGTGGAATAAGAGAGATGTTCCTCGATGCTGTGGGAGTGCAAACATGTACAGCCACTATGGAAACTAGTGTGGTGATTTCTAAGATGAAAGGAATTTATCTACCTCAAGATCCAGCTACACCACTCTTGGGCATAAACCCATGGGATGTTTTATCCTACCACAAGGATACTTACTTAATCACATTCTGTTGTGGTTTGCCCTGAAGTTACTGTATTTTGATGCTAATTCCACTCCCCCAAGGACAGCTGCCTAGTCAAGGACTCAGAACTCAGGTGACTTCACCAGAACCACCTCTCCATTGAATTTGTAAAGTACTGGTGAGGGACAGGTACAGGATAGAAGGAGGCCTGTCATTGGAGGAGAAGGAAGGATGGGCGGGAGAGAAGTTTGAAGGAAGAGGAGGAGACTAGGACGAGAGGAGAGACGGGGGACGGAGAGAGGGGAGAAGCCATGGCAGGTGATGTTAAGATTCTGTTCTGTGTATGCACAGGTTGTTATTAAATGTTCTCAAGGGATGGATAGTACCAGGCTTTATGTGTTTAAGTGGGCAATTATATCTTATCAATTGAGTCTAAGATTATTGCGTTGTGTTCTTTTATATGAGGGTTTGAGTGTAAGAAAGTGTGTGGCTGGGCTGTGTTTTCGCCAACATATCTAGCAGATATCTTGGACACCGAGGTGTAGACCCAGCGGGGTAAAAGACCAACAGTACTTTTTATTTTTATATTTTTACAACAACAACATTCCTTGTTGCTCTATTTCTCATAGGCAGAATTTGAAAATAACCTCGATGTTCCACAACAGAACACATGATACATTTACAAAATGAAATATTACTTGGTCATTAAAAATGACATCATAAAATTTTCTGGCAGATGGATGGAACAAAAAATAATAATCATCAAATTCAGTGTGAGACCAGGCTCAAAAGGCAAACATGATATGTATTTGCTTATAGGTGAGTATTAGTTGTTAAGTTAATGATAACCAAGCTATGATCACAAGGGTGTGTATAATGTCAGGTAATAGAGGGAACAGAGAGATCTCATTAAGAAAGGGAAATAGAATAGATAAATATGGATGGAAGGAAGTGGGTGGGGCTGAAGGTTTAAGAGACCGGGTAATGGAGAGGAAACATGGGGAGAAACAAAAAAGTTAAGTGGCATTTGAAAGGTAACATAAGAACCTAACACAGTAAAAATTTCCTAAGATATGTACATATATGAAAGGGATCTAAATTAAATCACAGAATAATGGAGGAGACACAGACAACTGGACAACTCCTGTTATCAAATGATGCTATCAGTATCAGGATTATGTTGCATCTCTTTGCATTGTTGGTTAAAGGGGTCTCATGGGAACCCCCAAACATCCTAGGCTGTTTCCAAGACTGTCAGTGCTCTTCACAAAGCGACAAGGCCCTATTGCTGAGGGCAACTCCCATGTAAGTCAATGAGCATGGAGAAGTAGATCTGGTGCCTACACAGAACCTTCACCCTCCATTCTAGCATCTTCAGCACAGGAAGGGATTCTTCACGCTATCAAATGAGAAATGTAAACACAAAACTTTAATCTATACAAGATATGTTGGACAATGCTGGTACAAAGATTGGAGGATTATCCCGATTTTATTCAAGGCCTATTCCACCAGATGGAACCCTACCTGGATACTGTTTGGGTGACTAAAAATCAGAATCTAAACATACAAGGGACCGAGTATAAAACCAAATATTACTGGAATAAATAAACAAACAAATAAATGGTACAGTGAGTCATAATGATATATATTTTCCTATATTCCTAGACGAATGCCTTGTTCAGTCATCTTTAAAGAAGCTTCCTCCTGCAGTGCATGGGACAAATAGAGAGACCCACATATACACATTACACAGGGAATGCGAGCTTTGGAGCACTCAGGTCTAAATGGGATGTTTTGATCCCATCCCTCCCCTCTAAATCAGCATAAGCAAAGCTCATATGAACTTACAGAGATGGCGGCAGCATGCACTAGGTCCTCTGCATGCTTCCAGTTTTGCATTTGTATGGGAATCTTGAGTGAATGAATAAATGAATGAATGAAATTCTACCTAATAGGGTAAAGGTTAACAACTGACTGTCATTTATACCTGCTTGGAGAGGGGAAATCAGTTTTCCCCAATGAAGTAACACTGGGTGTATCAACCACTCCAGGTAGGCTCATGACCTGAAGTAGTTGACCAACATATAAGAGACTCCACAGGCTTTTGTCTGCTTTTATTTGGTTATACTTCCATATACTATTTTGTATTTATGAGTGAATGTTTTATTTTTGTTCTTGTGAATCTTTGCTGCTGTATTGGTTTTTTGTTTGTTTTTTGAGAAAGAATGTTATGCTGGGTGAATATAAAAGTGGAGAAGATTATGAAAGGACTTGGAGAACAAGAAGAATATGATCAAACCATATCTAAAGTTAAAAATTCTTTTAGAACAAACTAATTCTTGTCGACTGTGTGGGTAATATAAGGTCTAGAACGCTACAGGCATCACCGTTAGAATAGTCTCTCTTTTTCAGTTCACATTCGCCAAGACAGTCCATACTCTGAGACAAAATAAACTGAAAGTTTAAGGCAATTAAACTTCCTGGGAACTACCTCAGTCAATATGGAGATCAGTATTAACCTGAGAATTGGAGGCTCTGAGTTTGATCTCCAGAACCCACATGGAGAAAAGGGCAGCGTGGGCATGCGCCTATAGCTCCAGTACTGGGAAGACGGAAACATGCAGCTCCTGGGGCACCTCCCAAGGATTGTCACCTGAACTTTTCATCTGACCTCACCCAGCAAGTATACATATACATGCATGTATACTCACATGTACTTAGACAGGGCAAGAAAGGGAGTGGCGAGGGAGAGAGAGGAGAAGAGGCTAAGGCATTAAATCATTTAGTATATACTAAACAGAAGAAACATATTGGAAAATGCAATTTTTTTCTTTTGAAACAGTGCCTCATCGAGCTCAGAGTAGCATCAAACTCACTGTGTACCTGAGGATGGCATGTGACTTCTCAACCCCTTACCTCAATCTCTTGGATGCTAGGATCATAGGTACATACACAATTATGCCCAGTCTATGTGATGCTGGGAATCAAATCCAGGGATAAATGCATGCTAAGCAGGTAATCTATCGATGAGCCACGTTCCAAGCATTCTTGGGTGTTAATAAAACTCAACTAGAAATCAGTTATAGAAGGACGACTGAAAAGCATCCAAACACTCATTTATCCAACACCAAACTTTTGAATAATTCACAAGTCAAAAACTAAGCCCCCAGTTAAATTATACAGTGCATCAGAACTGGAAGAAAATGTAAACAAAAGATATAAACAGTCACATGATCTGACTGCCCCTAAATGAAATTCACACTGACAAACAACTTCTATCAAGAGGAAGAAAAATCACAACTCATAATCTTGCTTTTAACTTGAAACAACAAATGATTTCAAAACTAAGGAAGGAAATAATAAAGATAAGAATAATTGAAAATAAAAGAGAAGGAAGCTGGACAGATGACGCAGCAGTTAAGAGCACTATCTGCTTTTCCTGAGATTCTGAGTTCAATTCCCAGCAATCACATGGTGGCTCACAATCATCTATACCGGGATCTAATGCCCTCTTCTGCCATGCAGGTGTACATGTAGATAAAACACATATATGCAAAATAAATAAATGTGTCTTAAGAAAAACAGAAAATAAAAACCAACCAGAACAGAATCTAATTTTTTGAAAAACTTGATATATTTTTATAAACATTGATAAAGGTAAAAGGAAATAAGTTAACTGAAAGAGGTTCTCCCACTAAAGAGTCTATGTAAAAACTACAGCAGTACAATAACCAAATCGAACTCTACTCAACTCTATGAACTATATTCGAATTGTAACTGTTATCATTGCAATTCCTTTCCAAAATATAAATATCAATCCTGCATGATGAAGATGAATTAGATGTTCATTAAATATTACATAACACAAAGATGTGGAATAAAAACTCCTGAAATGTGATAGAATTCTTACATTTTTATAGACATATTATGCAAATATTGTTAAATTGGCATCATTTATAACAAAATTCTTTCATATAATAAAAATAAATATTTTCAAATTCATTTCATTAAACTATGCCCCTCTATTCTTTTTCCTTTTTTCTTTTTTTTCAGAGCTGGGAACCGAACCCAGGGCCTTGTGCTTGCTAGGCAAGCGCTTTACCACTGAGCTAAATCCCCAACCCCATCGCCCCTCTATTCTTAAACTAATAAAAAAGTATACAAATTATAATCCTTTAATAAATGTTCAAAATCAATAGCATAACAGAAAATTACATAAAGCAAAATGATAGTAACCTCATTTTAGTATAGTATGATCAAATAGAATTCACCCAGATGAAGAAAGCTGATACCAGGCTTTATTTATTTATTTATTCATTCATTTATTTATTTTGCCTGTTAAATGTTGGTACTTTATGCTTCATTAAAAGTCTTTCTGTTGTTTTGCTTTTTTCTTTTATTAGATTTTTTTATTTATTTTATTTATTATTTATTTTTTTATTTATTTATTTTTATTTATTTATTTTATTATTTTTTTATTTATTATTTATTTTTTTTATTTTTTTATTTTTTCAAATGTTATTGCCTTTTCCAGTTTCCTGTCCATAAGCCCCTATCTACTACTCCCCCTCCCCTTCTTCTATAAAGGTGTTCCCCTCCCCATCCATGCCCCTACCCCCGACATTCCCCTACACTGGAGGTCCAACCTTGGCAAGACCAAGGGCTTCTCCTTCCATTGGTGCCCAACAAGGCCATCCTCTGTTACATATGCAGCTGGAGCCATGGGTCAGTCCATGTGTACTCTTTGGATGGTGGTATGGTCCCTGGGAGCTCTGATTGGTTGGCATTGTTGTTCTTATGGGGTTGCAAGCTCCTTCAGCTCCTTCAATCCTTTCTCTAATTCCTCCAACAAGGCTCCCATTCTCAGTTCAATGGTTTGCATTCGCCTCTGTATTCAACATGCTTGGGCTGTGTCTCTCAGAAGACAACTATATCCGGTTCCTGTTAGCATGCACTTCTTAGCTTCATCAATCTTATCTAGTTTTGGTGGCTGTATACATGGGGGACACATGTTGGACAGGCTCTGAATGGCCATTCCTTCAGTCTCTGCTCCAAACTTTGCCTTCATATCCCTTCCTATGGATATTTTTGCTCCCCCTTTAAGAAGGGGTGGAAGCAAGTGCACTTTGGTCATCCTTTTTCTTGAGCTTCCTGTGTCTGTGGATTGCCTCTTGGGTAATTCGAGCTTTTGGGCTAATATCCACTTATCAATCATCACCCTATTGATTGTTTCAATTGCTATTCAGCCTTTAATTTCATATGAAATCTGTCAATTCTTGAGATTATTTCTGTGCCATTAGCATAATAACCAGAAACTCTTATCTATGCCTATATCTAGAAACAATTTATTAATGATTACCCCTATTTGGACTTGGATATGAGTGAAAGCTATGAGAGTTTGAAGCAATAAGACCCAAGTATGATATGTATGGGTAAAATGCTACAAGACTCATGCTAATTAAGACAACTTCCACAAAGTAAGGAAAACATTCCAAGATGATAAACGTCCCATACATCACTATATACTACTGATATCAGACTCCATGGTATCATATTTAATGGTCATTTTAACAAAAGATGAAATGTGCATTCTCACATATACTTCCTGAGCACTTTGGTCACTGCATGGAGCAACCAAAAAACAATACAAATGAGCATTCAAAAGCTTTATTCACTTGTCTGTGATGCAGAAAGACTGTAAAGTTAAGGGTATACGAAAGGACTTCTGAACAGTAAACCGACATCTGCATAAATAGCGTTCTGGCTTGGGGAGACAATTTAGAAATTCAGCTCAAGCATGCTTACTGGTATTTTTTTCCTTTTCTTTTTTTCGGAGCTGGGGACCGAACCCAGGGCCTTGTAAAAAAAAAAAATTGCATTCTCACCATCATTGTTATTCTCTGAACCTTCCCATTGGAAATTCCCAGCTGGACAAATCAAAAATAATTAGGAAAAGGAAAAATAATTAGAAAATTCTAAAATAATATGTTTAGCAACATTGCAAAATAATCAGTACAGAAAAGTAAACCTTTTACTATGCACTAAAATGAAACAATTAAAACCAGAAATTCAAACAAACACACTAGTCAAACCAACGTACTTTATATAAGTAAATCTAAAATTTCAATCCATATGTTGAAATCATCCAAAGCTGATGAAAAATATTAAAGGTCTAAATTAGGGAGGTCTATCTGTTCATGGATGTAAAGATTCTTCACAGTAAATGAATTAATGTGTCCAACAACACCCTCTGTAATGAGTACAATATTGACCAAGAATTTACCAAGAGCTTTGTAGTCACAGAGAAGCTGACTCTAAATTATCTGAGCTAGAACAGTTTTGAAAGATAAGAATAAATTCTGAGATTGCTATTGTCCATTTTCAAGCATTATTATGAGTCCATATTCATTAAGATAGTGCTATACAAGGGAAGAAATAAACATAAATCAGTTATTCAGGAGAGTGTCCAGCTTCAGACTCACAAAGACTTGGTCAATTGGTCTTTGACAAAGATACAAGAGCGGTTTCTAGGAAAAATTAGACCTTCCAATAAGTGGTAATAGAACAGTGAGACACACAGGCAAACATCTTTAAGATGTCACATCTTAAAAATTAACTCAAAACCAATTATACAATTAAAACCAAGATGAAGAACTGAAAATTTTTAAAACAAAATATTCATAACCTAGAACAATGCAGAGAATTAGAATTTGTAGTCATGACAACAAAAATCCTGAGACAGGAAAGAATAAAATGGGAAATTGAACTTTGTCATATTTTACAGGTTTAGACTTGCAAAAGACTGAAGGATGAACAACTAAAGGTTGGGAGAAAATACGAACAAAACACATCCATGACAAAGGGCTTCAACCTGTAATAAATAACTCAAAACCCTGAACAACATATTGTTTTTCTTTCCAATGTGGAAAGATATATTGTCAGCTAATTAATAAGAGAAGATAATGTGAATGGCATATAAATAAACTGAAATATTAACAGATACTAAAAGCTTAAGGCACTACCTTTCCTATTTATTGTATGTCCAAAACACACGCTATTGACAGTATCTAGTCCTGGTTCCCTCTGGAGTTACCTCTTGTATACTGCGAAAGTAAATATAAAGTGACATAGCCAATGGCAAATATAGTTGACTGGTTTCTTCTAAAATAAATGTATATTTACCATGAAGTCCAGTGTCTCACTCCTGTTATTGTTCCTAGAAGAATGAATACTTAGAATTGCACAGAAAATCTATACAAGAATATTAAGTAGCAGGTTAGTCCTTGAGTGCCCCAAATTGGAAGTAACCTGGGGTGAAAACTTAAAGGTTCTTTGGAAAGTCGATTGTGTTGGACTGTGTTTTGCTGTGTCAAACACATGGAGGGATGTTTTCCTAAAGTGGACACAGGTAAAAGACTAAGGCAGACTTGTTAAAGGAACGGCTCACTGAAATGGACACAGTAGAAAGGATATTCTGCTAAAGCAGACATGCGAGAGCACGTGTGATGGATTCTTTGCAAAGGACACACATGTATTGGTCTACCTTACATTGCTTAGTTACGTTTCTTTAGTCAGGATTCCATAGGGAGAAAAGCACCAAAAAACTTCTGGTGGTGTGCTGCAATTTCTTGCTGCTTCTGCTAACTCTGGGATGATGGGTGGAGTGATGTCAGCTGAGACAGACGCACACGATGAAGCAAGACCACGGAGGGCACATGATGTGTGAAGGGATATAAATAGAACTTGACAGACAGTGACTGAGGCTCGGCTAGGCTTGGTGGTGGAGCAATGCTTCTGGGTCTCACATCTTCACTGATTTTTTTTTTCATGGAGAGGCACAGCAGAGGACTTCTCCTGGCGTTCCTGTTGGCCTTGGTCCCTCCTGCTGACCTGTGCCAAGGCTGAGGCCTGGCTGTCTCTGCTAGGTAGTGCCACTGCTGCTGATCAGTGCTTGCTAACCCAACCCTACTGAACGGGCCTGCTCATGTACCTATGACGTGTTGAGGAGTGGATTGAGCTGATGCTACTGACCTGCAAACTGAACTGCTTTCCGGACAACACAGAAGGGAGTTGCTCCAAAGAACCTTTCTAAACAGGTCCACATTCTCTGTATCCTTTTTTCCCCATTACCTCTGGAGTTGGTGGGTTAAAAGAGAGGTTATAGAGTTTAATAACCAGCAATAAAAATAGACTGAGAAATTAAAGTTACTCAAGTTTATTCAGTTAAGAACTGCATAAGACTAAGGTGGCTCACTCATAAAACATACCTCAGCTATAATGAGGACAATCACTGATACATAAAATCTGAGATGAACCACAAGAGCATTATGCCTCATGCATATGAGTGATAAAAGCTAATAGTGAAAGGCTAGGAATCATATTAATTTACTTATATGCCACTCCAAAAACACAAAACTATCGTGATGAATATCAGATCTAATTGATAACTTCAAAAACTGTATGTGAGCGTAAAGAGACAGTGTGAGGGAATTATGGGAAGTGGTAGGCCAGGTCTGTATGCTGATCATGTTGGACAAAAAATGGTATGCATCCATTAAATTACATAGAAATCAATAATAAAGACAATGTGGAATCAATAAAGATAGTCCAGATATAACTTACACACGCAGAGTCTGCTGATCTGTTGTACAATATGACATTCACATCCCTTAAGTGAGTCCAAACACAGAAGTCACACGTTTTTCAAACACAACTAAAAGTGGAACACATACCCAAATGGAAATGTAAAACTAGGAAATTTCTCACTGGCTTGGTTAGAGTCACACCAAGATGTTTTATATTATTTGTGACTATTGTGAAGGGTACCATTTCTCTATTTTCTTTCTCAGCCCATTTATCCTTTGAGTAGAGAAAGGCTACTGGTTTGTTTGAGTTTATTTTATATCCAGACACTTTGCTGAAGTTATTTATCAGGTGTAGGGGTTTTCTGGTGGTATTTTTAGGGTCACTTAAGTATGACATCATCTGCAAATATTGATATTTTGACTTCTTTCTTTGCAATTTGTATTCCTTTGACCTCCTTTTGTTGTCTGATTGCTCTGGCTAGGACTTTGAGTACTATATTGAATAAATAGGGAGAGAGTGGGCAGCCTTGTCTAGTCCCTGATTTTAGTGCGATTGCTTCAAGTTTCTCTCCATTAAGTTTGATGCTGGCTACTCGTTTGCTGTATATGGCTTTTACTATGTTTAGGTATGGGCCTTGAATTCATGATCTTTCCAAGACGTTTAACATGAAGGGATGTTGAATTTTATCAAATGCTTTTTCAGCATCTAATAAGATAATCATGTGGTTTTTTTCTTTGAGTTTGTTTACATAGTGGATTATGTTGATGGATTTCCATATATTGAGCCATCCCTGCATCCCTGGGATGAAGCCTACTTTATCATGATGGATGGTCGTTTTGATATGTTCTTGGATTTGGCTTGTGAGAATTTTATTCAGTGTTTTTGCTTCAATATCCATAAGAAAATTTGGTTTGAAGTCTCTTCAGAGAAGAAGAGAATATCTTCAGGGAAAATTAGAGTAGTGAGGCAAGAGTTGGGGGTAGGTGGTAAAGCACCATCATAGAAGCAGGGAGAAGGGAGGGATAGTATAGGAGGTTTGTAGAGGGGAAACCAGGAAGGGGGATAACATTTGAAATGTAAATAAATAAAATAACCAATTTTTTTAAAGATAACATAGGGTAAAATCTCCATGGCCTTAAGTTTGGCTATGCTTTGTGTGTGTGTGTGTGTGTGTGTGTGTGTGTGTGTGTGTGTGTAGGGAACAACACAAAAACACAATCAATAACTCTATTAAAATTACACCTTCAATTTTAAGAGATGGCTTAATGGATACCAGTACTGAATTGTTCCTCCATAAGATCTGAGACCTCATCGTAGTACTCTCATCAGGAGGCCTCACCTATGGCCTTTACTCCAGTTGCAGGAGATCTGATGCGCTTGTCTGACTTCTACAGGTACTGCACTCATAGGTACACTTAGTATACATAGGGACACTTAGACATACATATATACATACTAGTAGTAGTAGATGTAGTGGTAGTAGTAATAGTAGTAGTAGTAGTAGTAATAGTAGTAGTAGTAGTAGTAGTAGTAGTAGTAGTAGTAGTAGTATAGTAGCTTTACTTGCTTTTCAAGAAAGAGTTCTTCTGTGTATCCCTGTCCTAGACCTCCCTTTGTAGACCATACTGGCCTTGAACTCAAGGATTTTTCCTGCCTCTGTGTTCTGAACACTAGGATTAAAAGCATGCACTGCCACACCCAGTTTAAAAATTAATTTCTGAATTTTGCTTAAAAATATTCTAACTTCAGCACAATAAAAACATAGCCAAAATAATTTAAAATGCCAAGCTTGGCATAAAATGATTGCCTCATAGATATCTAATGGCCGGTTTCCAAAATACACAAAGAAAACTAAAAAATAAAAAGCAAATAATTAAATTGGCAAAATATTTGAACAGCTAATTCCTCAAGGAAGATACACAGATGGCAATTGAACATATGAAGTAAACACTCAACACCATATGTTATCAGATACCACTAAAAATCTGAGATTCTGACAACCTTTGGTGCTGGTGAGACGTGAAACAACTGTAACTTTCATTCATGAATAGGAGTGGAAATGATGCAGACACTTTGAGAGACAGCTGGGAGAATTTTTAATCTCTTCCTTTTTCTGTCGTGTGTGTGTGTGTGTGTGTGTGTGTGTGTGTGTGTGTGTGTGTGTGTGTGATGAGTGTGTGTGTAAGTGTGTAAGTGTGTGTGTGTAAGTGTGTGAGTGTGTGTGTCAGTCTGTGTGTGTCAGTGTGTGTGTGTGTCAGTGTGTGAGTGTGTATGTGTGTGTTAGTGTGGGTGTTTGTGTGTGTGTGTATGTGTGTGTTTGTGTGTACGTGTGTGAGTGTGTGTGTGTCAGGCTGTGTGTGTGTGTGTGAGTGTGTGTGTGTCAATCTGTGTGTGTGTCGTTGTGTGTGTGTGTCTGTGTGTGTGTGAGTGTGTGTGTCTGAGTGTGTGTGTGTATGTGTAAGTGTGTGTGTCTGTGTGTGTGTGAGTGTGTGTGTGTCCAGTGTGTGTGTGTGTGTGTGTGTGTGTGTGTAAGTGTGAGAGTGTGTGTGAGTGTGTGTGTAGACCGAGGACAACTTTAGCTGTCGGTGGCTGTCTTCCTCCTTCTTTCACACAGAATCTTATTCGTTTGTTTTTCTACTTCATATGCCCACACTAGATGACCTGTGAGCGGATTAGCAGTATGTGCTACCATGCCCTACTCTGTGTGTGTTCTGGGGATTCAACTTCCAAAGCTTTTGTTTGCATAGCGTCATAGTTTGAGTGAGGATGGCTCCCACAGGCTTATATATTTGAATGTTTGGTCTGAAGTTGGTGGAACTGCTTGGAAAGGATTAGGAGTGTGACCTTTTTGGAAAAGATCTATCACTGCAGGTGGACTTCAATGTTTTAGAAGCCCATCCTGTTCCATGTTAGCACTTTCTCCTGTCCCAGGCTCATAGATGTAGACCTCAGATACTGCTCCAGGACCATGCTTGCCTGTTTGCTGCCATACTCCTGGCTACAATGGTTATGGACTCTAACCCTGTAGGCCCTAAATTAATTTCTTTCTCTTATAAGTTACCTTGATTGCAGTGTTTTGTTATAACAGTAGAAAAGTACCTAAGATCCTTAGGAAGCATGTTAACCCCAGAGCCATCTCATGGGCCCTAGTCTGACAAGTTTTTCAGAAACTTATCATAGTCTTCTCATGTAAACCAGAAATCATCGAGTGAAATAAAAGCTAATGTCTCACTAAATATCTGCAAAGGTCTGTTTATAGTTTTACTCCTAATCACCAGATCCTGAAAACAGCAAAGCTGTCCTTCAACAGTGCATAAATAAAATGCTATATCCATAAAAATGGGGACATTATTCAGGCTTTTAAAAGTGAGTGAGCTAGCTACAGGAAGGACATGGGGGAACTATAGAACGCATTGCCTTAGTAAAGATGTCCATCTGCAAAGACCACATGCCGTGTGATTTCAACTTTATGATTTTCCGAGTTAGACAAACTATACAGACAACAGAAATATCAAGAATTAGTGTGGCTTGTGGAAGGGCATAGCTGGGAATAAACAGGAGAAATACAGCATTTTTGAGGCAGTGGGACAGCACTGTATGTTACTGAAAAAGCAGATCCATTAATTACCATAGAACTGCATGAAGCAAAGAGTGAACCCTAATGAAAGTACAGAAATTAAAGATAATACCCAATATCAGTTGCACCAAATTCGTCACATCCATGCAATGTACAAATGTTGTACTACATATAGGAGAACTCCATTTCCTGCTCAAAAGTTTCTGTAAGCCTAAGAAACTCTGAAAACCACAGTCCATTATTCTGAAAAATACACTAAAAATGAAATATCAATTTAATGTACTGAAAATTAAACAAACCAAATAAAAGCTAATGTAGGTATATAATAAAGGGGGATGTTCTGATATTCATTCACCATCCATTCATTCATAACTATACAAGAGCAGTTGGGTTTTGTTTATTTGTTTGTTGTTTTGTTTTACTATAAAAATTAATGAAAATAACTAATTGTAGAAAAGAAAATATTTTGAAGTCTTTGATCCATGATTCATTGTCCCTCTTGTTTCGGGCATGTTTTGGTACAGCAGGAGGATGAAGTAGAGGAAGCCTGTTCGCCTTGTGGCAAGAGAAGCAAATAAGGAAATAAAAAGAGTTTAGATTCCACACCTTTAATGATCTAAAACCTTCTCTTAGTCCTTATCTCAAATATTCCACCACCTCCGCATAATGCTCAGAGCTGGAAGAGATCATTCTCCAAACGAAAGTCATGTATATCTTGGTGACTATGCCATGTCAGTCTAAGACATCCATTCTAAGAATGTTTCCATTTCTTTTTCTTCTTTCACTCAATTACTGTCATCTAATTGCCATACCATGAGACTCTTCCGTTGTGTCGAACTTTTTTCTTCTTCTACAATAGCAGCTAGAATATGTTTTGCGGGTAATTTCCTGCCATTATATTACGACTCTCTTGTGTCTTTCAGGCCCACCTAACTTCTAACCTGTGTGCAGCTAGTAAACACTTCCTTCAGCACGCTGAACACTGCTGGAGACAGCCCCGGGGGTCCTTTATCTTGGGAAGGAAGCAATAATTTCACCCTTTCTGATTTCAAGGAGGTAAGTGCTGCTCTTCAATGTTTTTGTATTTCTGTCTGAGATCCTCTTCCAAAATGATGACTCTTAACATTTTCCATTTTTAAGCACCTGACCCTACCACCTTACGAATTCACAGCGGTTGAAATCGCATCACAAATGGAATCAGAGTCTTCCTGTTCTCTCTGCCAGAAATTCCAACTATTAAACTAACAAATGTAGCCACCAATGCAGAACTGTGCTTGTTTGTCACCACCTGTTAGCATGGAACACTTGTCCTCCCCGATCTGTCCCTGCTTTCTATAAATGTCATATCGTTCAGTGACTTCTCGAATTTTTCCTCCAATGCATGTGTATTTCATATATATCTTTCTCAGCTTTGGGAAAAAAAACCTGAAACACCAGAGCCTCATTCCTCCTAATTTGTTTATTAATAATCTCCTGCTCTCATTATGTCTGGCTCCCCTGTATAACTCATGTCTCACATACTTCTCTTCTATGCATTCAGAGACTGGAATCAGAAAGACAGACATGATGCCAAGTCCAGTAATCACTCCTTCATCTTTATTTTCTTGTCTCTTCCAGAAAATGTTCTTCTTTGGCTTTTGTGTCTACAGGTTCCATTATATCCCTCATTTAAAAAAAAATAGCTCCTTTGCAGACTCCATTGTCAGATCTTATTCTTTTATCTTTCATTTAAATGCCACTATTCACTCTGGACACATGGCCTCTGAAGGAACCCTTTTAGTCTTATTGAATCGATTAAAGACCTTAACTCCGCTGTAATTTCCTCTCCTGAATTTCAGTTTCATAATCAAACTCCAACAAGTCTCCTCTATTTTAAAATATCCAAAATGAAATTCTGTACTTAAAATCTAAATTCTTTATCCTAATTGTTGTTTCTCTATATAACTGTTTGTACAATCATTGAAGAGGAAACCTTGGAAGCCATCCCTATCACAGCATTCTAGCTAACATCATATTTTTAATCAATTTCCAAAGACCTGTTTGTTTTCTCTAGTTGAGTACTAGTTAGTATTGGTGGGGCCACATTTGTATTAGAAGAGCATGGTTGTACTTAATTCTATAATGTAACTGATAGGATGTAAGTGTTGCTACACTTGTTGGTTTGTTTGTTCTAAGTTAACCCTCAAAAGCAATGTCATCCAAATTCCAGCTTCGGTGTATGAAAACCTTTCTTTTGATTTAAAGAGAGAAGAGATCAGTATACAAAGAACCAACACCTTCAGTCTCAGACAGGACTTCCCACCTGCTCAAAGCGTCAAACCTTAGAATGACTGATGGCCTTACCCCATATCTCTACAATCTGATTACTAAAGATTACCTGGAACAGTCCTTTAGAATGCTAATCTCCAGTCTTCTAGGATTCTTTGCTCTCTAAACAAAACACAATTTAAAGATATAGTTCTGGTTTTTTCCTATGTATCAGGTGGCACATACTTGGTAACACTACTACTGTCCATTGTCAGTCATGATCTAAGTCAAGCGTTGTATTATATATCAATTATGAATCCTATCACTTAATATTCTCTAGCCTCTGTTAGATATTCTTTTATATTAGTAAGTAAGATTATCTTTTAACAAGCAGAGATCTGGTTATATCACTCCTCCTCTTATGTTTAGAATTTTATCTCTGCAGCAGAGTTGAAAATTGTCCACACTTTGATTCAATAGAATATTCAGCTCTCACCATTTTCCACCCATCTGCCAAGCTGTTGAGTGTAGTCCCACATAATGCCTCCATGTTGTAATGATGGATCTCCCATCCCCTGAATTCGTGTTCCATGTGATGTCTCATGTTGTAACAATGGTGCCTCTACTCCCTGAACCCACACTCGCTGTCATGCCTTATGTTATAACAGTGCATCTCTAGCATTTTTGAGTCCCTGTTATGTTATGTTAACCACACCAGCTTCTATTTATGCTTTAATTCTCAGCTCGGGCACTGCCTTCTCGTTTTCTGGATAAAGGCACCTGCAATGCTGTATGTATTCTATCATATCCACTGTCACACTTTGCTGTAAATGATTGCTTACTTGCCTGCTCCTGCACAATAGGAACTTCTTAAGGGAAGATTTAAAATGTTCCGTCTTATTGATCTCATTATTCTTGCTGTCTAGCTCAGTAGAAAATTAAGAAGTGTGAGAAGGAGAAAGCTTGGAAGGAAGAAATGGAGAATAGAGAGACTAGATGGAGGATAGAGTAAGGAACCAACCAAGTACATGTCCTCTAAGGCTGTTGTCACATAAAGCTACATAAATATTATCAGGATTTTGTTGTTGGCATGGCATTATAGGATTTTTTTTCAATGTAAGAAACATTTTAAATCTTATCACATTTTTCTATAATTTAAACAAAATGACTAGTGTATCACAGGTAGTGACAGGTGCTCCAGGCATGGTAGAGATTTCTCTATGGTCACAAAAGATGTTGTCCATACCTGAAATGGATCTCATAGCCTCTCCCTCTGTTAGCTTGATCTGGCAACTAAGTTCAAGCACAGAGACTGTGTAACCTGTGACTATGTCAGCTTTGGGGCCTATCCCAGAAATCTCTATTGAGAATTCCTCTGTTCTTTCTATACATCTGATGTGGTCAGAAACAGCATTAAGGACTTAGGAAGAAGTGCTGGACAGACAGGTTAATCACTCAAGTGCTTGCCATGAATGTGCGTGGAATAGTGTTAGATTTACAGATCGGTATGAGAAAACCGAGGGTGGTAGCACACCCTTGAAGTCTACTGCAAGGGAGACAGAGATGAGAGGATTCTTGTGACTCATTGACCAGCCAGCCTGGTGGAACTAGTGAGCTCAAAACAATGAGGTAGACAACTGCCAAGGAATGAAACCCCAAGTTGACTGACTAACGGCTACCACGTGTATGAGTATACACATGTACACATGTGCATAAACACATGCACCCATACACTTGCAAATATGCATACACACACGCACATATAATCAGAAATATATATTGTGTATGAAAATGAAAATATAGAATTTAATATATAATAGGCATATATAAAATGGAAAAAATAGAATTTAAAAAAAAGAAGAAATATAAGAAGGAAGAAATGTAGGTACCCTGATGATTACTTGAAAAGTCATCCTGCCAGAAATCCTGTTTGTTTGATCTATTTTTACATAGGTGTTGAATTAAATAACTAAGATTTGAGTACGTGTGTAAAGGGTAGTTAAAGTGACACATTCGGTATATAGTCTAGCATTTCCCATAAGGACTTTATGACTATTTGGGCGTGGTAATAGTCTACTGACCACCCTCTCCATAGTACATGTAAGCACTCCAAATTACATGATGCACCGAGTTTAAGTTTTTCTCCTAAGTCTTCAAGCTCATGAGTGCAAATGTGATTTAGAACACTTCACATCCTTTGATTGTTTAGGAAACATGAATCCTGTCTGTCTAGATTCAGGACTTCCCTTCCCTTCCTCCCTCTTTACCTCCTTCCCTCCCCCGAGGCAGTTTCTATGGTTGAGAAAGAAACATTTTCTCAGACTAGGAAGAACAGGTTTGTTTGTTTGTTTTTAACTAAAAATGTTCACCTAAGAGTGGTTTTATCACCTTGATCTGAAATGAGATTTGTAAACTAGATTACTGAAAACAGCATACAATTACTTTTCTTTTTTGAGGATAAATTTCAGAGATGAAAGCGTATACACAGTTTAAGAATAAAAGAGTGCATACCCTCCATTCAGTAAAATAAAACAAAAAAAAGATTTACTGACAACTGTGGTGATTTGAATATGCGTGGCTGTTCTGGAACTTGCTCTGTATACCGACCTTGAACTTGAAGGTAAACATGCCTCTCCCTCCTGAGGTCTAGGATTAAAGGCATATACTACTATGCCTGGACCCAGGCCTTCAGGACAAGCCCAGAACATCATGTGTGGATCCCAGACCTTGTAACAAGAGTCTGTGAAGCTGAAGTTGTCTTGGAGACCCCAAGATGTTAGAGACGCCAGAGCCACGGGATACCTGCTGAGGTAAGCTGATAATAGGGACTGGAACCAGCCCAAGAGAAAAAAATTATGTTGCAGCCAACAAAACTGAAAGGAGTTGGGACATCAGACATGGAGATGCAGAGTTTGGAGTTTGCCGAGCTAACCTTGTGTTTTGCTTTGGTCCAGTATTTCCCCACTATAATGCTTTGGAATGATAATGTGTATCCTGTGATGTTGGAGGCATGTGACCTGTATTTTGATTTTGTAGGGGATTATGGTTAAAAGACTTTGAACTTTTTACTTTTAATGTCATGGAAACTGTTAAAGACTATATGACTTTTGAAGTTGGACTAAATATATTTTGTGTTATGCTATGGCTAGGTATGGCCCCTTTCATGTATTTGAACATGGCCAGTGAGTGGAATGTGGTAATTTGAATATGCTTGGCCCAGGGAGTGGACTATTTGTGGATGTGGCCTTGTTCGCAGAAGTGAGTCACTGTGGCGGTGGGCTTTGAGATCCTCCTTCTAGCAACCTGGAAGACAGTCTTCTCCTGTCTGCCTTTGAATCAAGATGTAGAACTCTTTTTGTCGTCTTCTCCAGCACCGTGTCTGCCTAGATGATGCCATGCTTCCTCCTATGATGATGATAGGCTGAACCGCAGAACCTCTAAAGCAGCCCCAATGAAATGTTGTCCTTTATAAGAGTTGCCTTGGCCATGGTGTCTCTTCTCAGCCATGGAAACCCCAAGAAAACAATTTAATTAAACAAAATGGACATCCAGCAACATATCCCCCTCATCTCTGTACAAATTTTAAAATTGATCTGGTCCCATTGATCATTTATTCTTTTACTTGATTTTTACACACACACACACACACACACACACACACACACACACACACACACACACATACATTTGTGCAGAAATAGTACAGCGGCATTTTTATGATTAAAACTTTGAAGAATGAGATGACATTATATATATCCTTCTGTAACTATCTTGCTACCTCTTGTATCTTCGTTTTGACTCTAGTGATTCATTGACTATAACATATATTACTACCCTTGTCTTATTGATTAAGGGGTTATTTCAATTTTTTGACAGTACAAACAATTTTGATATGCATTTTTGTTTGTTTGTTTGTTTGTTTGTATACGTATCTTCTTGTTCATGTGTGTTTCACCCTGTGAGGTAGGCATACAGAACTGATGTTCCTGTAGCATTTCTATTTGTACCAGACTAGAGAGTAGAAAGCAATTCTTCAGAGAGGCGAATCTTATTTTCATTCCCACCAGGATGTGTGAATGTGTTCAGTCCTGGTTCTGCACCTTCATGCCAGCAGAGGCTATATTCAAGGATTGTTGTTATTCATCATCCTTTAATTTAATTTACCTGATGAATGTGAAAAGTCTTCTGAGCCCGAGAATCATAGCATCTATTTATTGGCTCCTTTGGTTCCGCTTGTTCCTATCATTTATCCGTAAAGAATTTCTTATTGATTTACAATAACTTTTATATGCACTGTATGATAATACTTTCTGGTTCCATATATTACAAATATCTCTCCTACTTAAAGCTGATCTTCACAGTGCTTATGTTTTTGATACAGAAACTTTTTAATTAAAAATTTAAATCTACATTTCCCTTGATGGCAAACATTTTTCTTACAGTATTTGAGATATATCTTCCAATATCAGGATCATAAAGATATTTATATTTTTGGCTAACATTTCAAATGTTATTATTCACATTTCGATCTTTAATCAACTGGAATTGAATTGTTTCTATAGAATGGATATGGACTCTATCTAATGTGTGGCTTGTTTTTTTTTTCTTTTCTTTCTTTCTTTCTTTTTATTTTTTATTTTTTTGATGGATAAACTAATGCTCCTGAAATATTTACTGAAAAAAAAAATCCCTTCTTCCCAAATGATTTACAATGTCAGTTCTGTCAGATAGTGAGTTCCATTCACCCAGCATCTTTCTTTTTACTCTGCCACATTTTGGGTTTTGTTATAGGCAGTAGTTATTTACCATGATGAAATAATCATGCCCACATCTCACTGTGGGTTTCTATTCTGCTCCTTACTGAAGTTTACAGCTTCATGACTAGAACTGAAAGGCTAACTTTCATAATGATTATAACATTCACTTAGTCACACTACTAAATTAACTTCCATCTTCTTATTTCTCTTTTTCTAAGTATTTTGAGTTTCCTTTTTTTTACTATCTACTATCAAACATATTCATATATTTAATAAAACAAACCCATGTGTTAGACTGGGGTCCCTGAAAACAAAGAGTGATTCTTATGATGGTGCTTGACTTGAAGAAAGAACAATGAGAGAAAGCAGGATTGGGTAGGAGAGGACTCTTTCACACAGCCATGGACAGCAGACCAGAGGAGCAAATGAGTATCTTGGCAATCAATATTCATAACAATTGAGGAAGACAACAGAATAGCAACCTGGTTCACAACATGGCTGTGTGGAAAATCTCTCTCCTGCTCATTGTTTACATATATATATATTGTTTACATATATGTGTGTGTGTGTGTATATATATATATATGTATGTATGTATATATATATATAATTTTTGTTGTTGTTGTTAAAGCCTGCTCCCCAAGCGTAGCTGTAGCTATCCTGTGTAGCTATCCTGTACATGCCTACCAGCCCTTTCATATTGTTATCAATGGAGAAAAATAGGTTGATTCAGAGCAGAACAAGCTGACCACACACGCTTGACCATAACAAATTCCATGGCCATTAAGTTTCACTTAGGACCAATCAGAATAAAGGTCAGTTAGAACTGTTCCATCTAGCTAGCCAAAATAGCTTGAATCAGGGCTCACCACCAGAGGATTTTTTTTTTCCCTAAATAAACTGGCTCTGAAAAATATTCAGTGTCTAGTGTTAGCTCCCAAATCTAGGTTGCACTGATCAATCAGTTTTTGGGTGTGCATTAAATAAAGCACAGCCCTCTTTAACCGAGATCAGTGTCAGACATCAACATTTGGAGGTTCCACCAAGATCCTGGGAAGGCACCCTACCCTCGATCACCCCTCCGTTGTTGATAGTGAACACCACCAAACCAGCCAGCACCTTGAAGAGGAGGTAAAATTTTTTCTTTGTTTGTCTTGTTTCTGGTATTGTCTAGACCTTTTGGTGATACAAAGAAGACAAGGTAGACACAGCACTCACTGATATTAACATCAGGAAGCAGGGGAAGCCTTACTTCTCTTGGATGGGGGGAACATCGTACAATCTACCCTGTTAATTTAGATTTTATTGGGACTCTCAACTGAGTATTCTCCCTCTCCTCCTCCCTCTCCTTCTCACTCTCCCTCTCCCCACCTCACCCCTTCCCCCTCCCCCCTTCCCCTCCCCCTCCCCTCTCCTTCTCCTTCTGTAACTTTCTCCCCTTTCTTAGGAAACTTTCTTCCCTTAGTGAATTTGAATGGCCATTCTTTGGCACTAGCTGTCCCCCTGAGGGCTCCTTTCACTCACCTATTCTCCTCAACTCTATTGGTTGTCCTTAAAATGTTAGTGTGTTCATGTCTGTCAGTTTATGGCTGTAGTTCCGTTTAGGTGCTTGATTGTTGCTCTATGTTTCACATTCAGAAAAATGGGCCAAACTTCATTTGCTGGTCTTCATCCCTTGACTTAGTTTTAACTTCTTTCAAGGATTTTTTTTTTTTTTCAGGAAAAAAAGGCAGCTGAATTGGGATAACAAAAACAAATAAACCAGTGCTGCCCTTGGAGTCTTGTTCCTGTAGCTAGGATTCTAACACTGTTGGAGAAGCCCTATCTCCTGCCTGGATCAAGCTGACAGCAAGCTTGGGACTGCCTGGTCTTAAAGCTCTTTGCTCTTAAAGTGGCATGAGTATCTTCTCAGCTTCTCTAGTAAGGGAGCTGATACCTAGTCCTGCTGCAAAACCTCTGTGTCTGTGAGAACTGGACTCAGCTAGTAGCAAGGTGCTCCTTCGTTATAATTACATCTGGAGAAAATAAGAATAGCTTTGTCTATTTACATAAATCCATGTGGCCATGACGTCTTCATTTTTGACTGATCTTAAATGTTTAAGTTTACTATGTTCTTCATGTCTTTGTTACGAATTATTGGTTTATAAGTTATGGTGTATGGTTAAAAATGTGTAACATCTATGACAAAAAAGTTTGCTTAAAGCAAAGAATTCAGGATTAGAGCCATTCTGGGCAACAACACATGACACTAGTACAAAAAACAGGTCTTTAAAGATACTTTTAAATTTCGATGAAATTTTTATGCAATTTCTGCCCTGTCTTAAAAATCAGACTTAGAAAGTTTAAATTTAAAGCAATGTTTCCTTAATGAAGTATTAAAGCTGCACCTCCATGCATTTGTATACAAGAACTTTTCTTGCTCACAACCTAACTTTGTAATATGAAAATAACCTAATTGATATTTATATTGATTTCAGAAATATTAAGTTATTTTCATTGTTAGGAGTTGCTTTGCCTACTGAAAATTATGGCAATGTTCTATGTCTTCATTCTTATAAAGGTACTTTATTTTAATATTACAAAACAATTAAGACATTTGAAAATGTTTACTGGTTTATGGCATTAAAAAGCATTCAGAGTCACTGGCTTAAGAATATGTCTCTCCTTATCTAAGGACTATTCAGGCTAACAGAGACATATATACATATACATATATATATATATGTATATATATATATCTTACTTTTGCTAGTATTATTAAATTATAGCTTTTATTATAAACTGAGTCATACAGGAAACCATATAAAGGTCAGAAAAGTTGCCAGTCTCTTTATGGACTATGTTTAAGTATTAAAAATTTCAATTTTGATACCAGAAGAGCTTCAATTCAAAATCATGATTTTTTAAGGCTCAAACTTAACAGGAATGGAACCTAAAATCCTAGTCTCATAAAATTTACTATAATTAATAAATGAAAGTTGACAGTCCTTATATATTTAGAAATATATTTGAAGTTATGCTAAGAACTGATGCAGGTAATTACAAGATTAAGCTGTATTTAGTATTCTGTTTTATTTTTGAAAGATATTTTAAAACAGATAACTAAAAATACACAAAGATTGTTTAACTCAGACATGTTGGGTAGATACTAGCCCTCACATGTCAGAAATCTTCAGAATATGTCATTTAATATGCTTAACTTTATAAGACAGAAAGAGACTCCCAAATGCTAACAATGACCCCCACCAAGGTCTCTGAGCAGGAATGTGCACAACAACAAAGGACACTTCCTAGACTGTGATACCACTGGGCATAACTGCCCCTATTGTTAGCATTTTTCCTGGCTCCACCCCAAAGTTACCTGGCAACAGCCAGGTATGCCTGACTCATTATAAAAGGGGCTGCTCACCGCCTCTTCTATCTCTCTTGCCTTCTTGCTCTAGTTCTGTCCTCTCCCTTCTGCTCTCCCTTTCTCCACATTTCCCTATCCCTCTCTCTCCACATGCTCATGGCTGGCCTCTATGTGGTCGTTCTCTACTCCTCTGCTTTCTCTCTTCCTTCCTCTGTCTCTACTATCTTCTCATGCCCTGAATAAACTCTACTCTATATTATACCTTCATGTGGCTGGTCCCTCAGGGGGAAGGGGTGCTTCAGCATGAGCCTGCGGAGATACTCCCTTCCCCCACACCTGACGGCACATCCACAAACCATATTCTCTCCTCCTCTCTATCTTTTTATAAAACACAGCACCTATGCCTTACCTACTTCCAAGGCCCAGCCTGAACTATAGATAAACAGAGGACACCGAAGAATTGATTACCATATATTGCTTAAAACAAGGTGAGATAGTGTCTCCCATGTTCCTTGTCCACAGAAAAAGTCTCTTTATCTTCTGGGCTTGATGGCCAAAGACTGCCTTTTCCCTTGGAAAAACAGAACATGAAGAACACAGAAAACTGGGATAACTATCTAGCAAATAAAATATGGACTGGTTTCTGTCATTTTAATTGATACATAGACATTTATTTATATTACAATTAATCTTTCTCATGTCTCTAATCATCTTGATGATGGTTAAGCTAGCTGTAGGTTGATTGCTAGAAAACAACAGACAACTAGCTCCTTAGCCCAAAGTAATCTACTACTGAGTTAGTTTATTAGTCAATTCATTAGTTAGTTAAAACTACCAGCTCTCTTATTTAAAGGAGCAAACACATTTGCCTTGCTCAAAGGTTTCATGTTAAAGGGTTAACAGGTTTTAATGTTAACTTTTACTAGTCTTTCATTTAAATGATTCTCATTAAGCTTTCATGCTCTCAATAATTAACTACCTGTATCTCATAGTAAACAATTGGATAGAAAGAAAATAAGTTTAAAGTTTATTTAAGATCTGAGGATCTAAGAAAGGTTTTGAGGGTTGAAAAAGATGTCTTAAAGTTAATAATTCCAAGTTATAAAGATTGGAAGGTCTAAGGCAGTGTTTTAAGTTTGGCAAATGCAAGTTATGAAGATTAGAGGGCCTAAAATGTTTTAAAATATATAAATGCAAATTATAGAGGTATAAGAAATATAATTTAAGCTATATAAAAAATTTCCCCCTCTATTCTATTATTATACTAAGATTTCAAAACTTCAGAATTTTAGCATTAGGTAATGAAGTTCTAATAAGCTAATGGAGTATTAGCGGAATAATATCATCACAAGCTCAAGATTTTAAATTCTTTTGTTGTCTTCTGAATACTAACTTAAAAGTGCTTCTCATCATTATAAAAACATCCTGTTCAATCTATATATCTCAAGGCTGGAAAAAAGTGTTCATGTTTTCAACCCAAACCTATAGCTTTTAGTAGGTCTTCAAGCATGAATATTCATACCAGTTGAGGGACACAACAGAATAATAACATAGTTTACAACATGGCTGTGTAGAATCTTCTCCTGCTCAATCTTTCTTCCTCTCATTGTTTTCATATATATATATTGCCGAAACATGTTTCCCCATTATAGCTCTAGTTATGTTGCTCCATGCCAATCAGCCATTTCATATTGTATTGACACAGAAAAAATAGTTTGATTCAGAGTAGGGTCAAGCTAACCACATATCCTGTTATCTTAAGAAATTCCACAACCATAAGGCTTCACTTAGTACTAATCAGAATAAAGGTCAATTAGAACTGTTTTGTCTAACTAGCCAAAATAGCTTGAGTCAGGGCTGACCACCAGGCAGCTCTTCTTTTTTGTTTTTTGTTTTTAGGGCCTTTTTTTGTAATTTTATTGGATATATTTTTTATTTGTATTTCAAATGTTATTTCCTTTCCCTGTTTCCTGTCCACAAGCCCCCTATCCCCTCCTCATCCCCTTCTACTATAAGGGTGTTCTTCTCCCCATCCATCCCCCCTTTCCACCCCCCTCAACATTCCCCTGCACTGGAGGTCCAAACTTGGCAGGACCAAAGGGCTTCTCCTTCCTTTGATGCCCAACGAGGCCATCCTCTGCTACATATGCAGCTGGAGCCATGGGTCAGTCAATGTATAGTCTTTGGTTAGTGGTTCAGTCCCTGGGAGCTCTGGTTGGTTGGCATTGTTGTTCTTATGGGGTCTCAAGCCCCTTCAGCTCTTCCAATCCTTTCTCTAATTCCTCCAAAGGGGGGTCCCATTCTCAGTTCAACGGTTTGCTGCTAGCATTCGTCCCTGTATTCGACATGCTCTGGCTGTGTCTCTCAGGAGACATCTATATCCACTTCCTGTCTGCATGCACTTCTTAGCTTCATCAATCTTATCTAGTTTTGGTGGATATATATATGTCACATGTGGGGCAGGTTCTGAATGACCATTTTTCAGTCTCTGCTCCAAACTTTGCCTCCATATCCCCTCCTATAAATATTTAGTTCCCCCTTTTAGGAAGGAGTTAAAGAAGCATCTGCTTTTTTCTTGAACTTCCTGTGGTCTGTGGGTTGCATCTTGGGTAATTTGAGCTTTTGGGCTAATATCCACATATCAGTGAGTGCATACCATGAGTGTTTTTCTGTGATTGGGTTACCTCACTCAGGATAATACTTCCTAGTTCAATCTATTTGCCTATGAATTTCATGAAGTCATTGCTTTTGATAGCCAAGTAGTACTCCATTGTGTAGATGTACCACAATATCTGTATCCATTTCTCTGTTGAAGGGCATCTGGGTTCTTTCCAGCTTCTGTCTATTATAAATAAGGCTGTTATGAACATAGTGGAGCATGTGTCTTTATTTTATTTTGGAGCATCTTTTGGGTATATGCCCAGGAGAGATATAGCTGGGTCCTCAGGTAGTTCAATGTCCAATTTTCTGAGGAATCTCCAGACTGATTTCCAGAGTGGTTGTACCAGTTTTCAATCCCACCAACAATGGAGGTATGTTCTTCTTTCTCCACATCCTTGTCAGCATCTGTTGTCACCTAAGTTTTTGATATTAGCCATTCTGAATGACATGAGGTGGAATCTCAGGGTTCTTTTGATTTGCATTTCCCTGATGACTAAAGATGTTGAGCATTTCTTTAGGTACTTCTAAGGCATTCAATAATTCCCAGCTGAGAATGTTTTGTTTAGCTCTGTACCCCATTTTTTAATAGGGTTATTTGGCTCTCTGGAGTCCAACTTCTTGAGTTTTTTGTATATTTTGGAACATTACCAGCAGCTCTTCCTATACCTATATGAGAGCTCATTGTGTTTTTTGCCTATATAAACGGGCTCTGAAAAATATTTGGTGTCCATTTTAGTTCTCTTGTCTAGTTTGTGACACTGACCAATCAGTCTTTCAGTCTTGGGGTTTTCATTCTGTAAACCAGCCCTATTTAACTGAGCTCAGTGTATGGGTGGTTTGTGTGGCAATTTCAGACATCATTGTGTGTATGTTTGTGTGTGTGTGTATTGTGTGTGTGTGTGTGTGTGTGTGTGTGTGTGTGTATTTTGTGTATGTGTGGGCATGCATGTTTATGTGAAAGTAACTTTTATTTGCCTGAAGTAAATGTTGTCTCTGCATCTATCTGCTAGGCCTAGTCCTGGAAGATTCTCCTGTGTACAATCTAATCTAGGACTAAAATGTTTTCAGCCTCTGAGGCTTGCTGCTGAATAAGCTCCCCCTTTCTAGCTTTTTCTTAACTCTGGTCTGGCTGGTCAACTCAACTCTTCTGGCTCAAACTTCTCTCTAAGCTGACCGATTCAATCTTGCTTCTCTTGGCCTCTCCTGACTGGCTCAGCTTGGCCCCATACTAACTTTACAATATATTCTAATTTTCTGACTCCTTCTCAGTCTCTGGTTCATTCTGTCTTCAACTACCTACCTTGTTCTCTGTCTACAACTTGTCTTTGTACAACTGTCCTAGTAAAATTACCCTCTCTCCTTTTTTTCCTCTCTCTGTCCTGCTGTCTCTGAAATAGTCTCTCTCTTTTTTCTCTCTGGTCTTGTGAGAGCTTAGCATATTCTATCAAATTTTTTTCTGATTCATCACTTTGTCTACCATTTAATTTTACTTCACTTTCTTTCAAATATAGGTGCTTCTTTCTAGAACTTTATCTTCATTGTTTGGGATTAAAGGTATGTGCTAAGGTCAGGTCTGTATTCCAGCCAGAGGGATTAAAGCTGAGTGCTAAAGCTAAGCCACAGCACAACTAGAAATAGATTTTTCCAGTAAATAACACGTTTCCTGCAGTATATATACATATATGTATGTATATTTGTTACATTGTGTGTGTGTATGTGTGTGTGTGTGTGTGTGTATGTGTGGTGTGTGTGTGTGATGACAATTAAAGAAGTGGCCAGAGGCCACACATTTGAGAGAAAGCAAGGAAGATTACATGAAAAGGAGGAAAGGAAAAGAAGAAATGACATAATTATATTTTAATTTCAAAAAATTAAACATTACTACATGCAGATTTTACACATTAAGATTACTGTGGTTTGATAAAAGTGGAATTGGATGCATTAAAAGAATGAATTAAAAAAAAGAAAGAAACAGCCTTAAGGGAGTCTGTGTTTGATGGTTGAATGATTAAATTGTACTAATGTATATCTTTATATGTGTATTACAAGATTGATGTAAATAAGTGCACAGTAATCAATAGCTAGACAGTCCCAACCCTGAATACACACATACCCTTTAAAAACATTGACTTGTGAAAATCCTGGAAGCCGCATAAACCGCAGAGGTCTATAATTTAGGTGTTTTGTTGAGTGTTTGGAACTCTCTGCTAATGAATCAGTGTTCAGCCACTGTTCCGTTGTAGCTTTTAATTGCAGACTTTGGGACACTCTAATTCAGGGGCGAGTGGAGCCAGATCCACTAAAACCCAATACATGCTGATGGGCTTGGTTTGTTCCTGGTGTGGACCTCTTTCTGTCTCAGCTCCTCCATGCATTTGCATCATACAGAAAAATGATTTTTGTGCCCCAGTTTATTTATGCTTAATTCCATGAGCACATTCCTTGACAAGACTTGTTGGGGATCCATGATGTCTCAGAGGTTGCACTTTCCGTACTGGCTATCTTTTAACCAGCAGAAAATGTATGTAATATAGTTCATCTAATCCGATCATGCAAAGTCATTGTCATATTTTCGAAGTATCCAAAAGAATACTGCTATCCTTCATACCTCCTACGAAATGCACAAACTGGACTCCTGTCAACTTGTAGAAAAGAAACTCCAAATGAGGAAAGCAAGATGGTGAGCGCTAGCAGAAACCTCTGTCTCTTGCAGTGTTGCAGAGCAAAGGAAATACAAAAACACTAAAGAAATTAAGTGGAAGAATGAGTTTCATAACTGTTGATGTAGAAACAAACCTACTATAATAGAATCCATGGTAGGTCGAGTCTGGAAAGTAAGGTGTGGGTGCTGCCACAGATACAGAACACTTAGCAGCGAGCAAAAATTAATTAGGGAGGAGAATGAAGTGAAGCCAGAATCAGAGTTGTAGAAGAATTATGCACAGGGAGACACAAGAAGAGAATAATACTTGCACCCTTACCACAGGTCCCGAGGAATGCAGAGTAAGAATCCTCCTCTGAGGGTTTTGGAGGAGTGAGGTAAAATGGCTTACGCAACTCCTATGGAAATTAACCTCATAAGCCTTTTCGTGCATGGGAAAGGAGTCAAAATTCTCTGCTTATACAGGAAAAAAATAGTTCACAAATTTAAGAACATGTAAAATCCATTCCTAAATTGATAGAACTTTCAGGCTGTTTAGCAAAACTAAATGCAAAGCAAACCATATTCCTATTATACAAAGTAGGATGATGTGCAAGATGTTTGTAGATAAGACAGTCTCTGTGGAAGACACACGCTGGTATAAAATAATGCCTAATCCAGCATGGTGACATAAAACAATGCCGAAGCCAGCATGAGAGTGAGAAGAGACTTAGAGAAAAGGATTCAACCCAGTAAGAAAGCAGGCAGGAAGGAAGTCACAAGAATGTAAGGAGGAACCATAAGCATAGCGATGCCAAGGATTTAAATGACAAAAACTGAGTCTCAAAGGCTGAAGAGAACCAGGCATGTTAAAGAGCAAATGGTTTGCCCACAGGCTTGCTTTTCTGCAGTTTCTCTGCAGTGCTCCTGTGTAACATAGCAATGCGAGAACTGGACAACCAATGCTTAATGATCACTAAGAGAGTAAGAAATTAAATATAAGTATTTTCTGATATAAAATTAAAATCATTAACCTTTTAATAGTCATGAAGATAATGAGGAAGGAATACATTCTAAAACTCAGAAACGAAAAAGGTATATGAAATTTAAAACTAACAATATTACGATCAACTTTCAGGCAACAAATTTGAAAATTTAGGCGAAATAAAGTATTAGGAAAAATAATGATTCATTAAAACTGACATAACAGGGCTGGGGAGATGGCTCAGCAGTTAAAAGCACTGACTGCTCTTCCAGAGGTTCTGAGTTCAATTCCCAGCAACCACGTGGTGGCTCACAAGCATCTGTAATGGGAAACGATGCCCTCTTCTGGTGTGTCTGAGGACAGCTACAGTGTGCCGATATAAACAAAATAATAAATAAATCTTTAAAAAACAAACAAAAAACTGACATAACAAAGAAAAACAGTTTTTCCCATAACAAAAATTATGTCCTTATTCAAGTACAGCCCATACAGTTTTCCATTCGTTACATGCTGCATGCTCCTTCTGCTTCTAGACTAAAGAAGTCATTAGGAGACTAGCTGTCACCACTGTCTGCCCCTTCCCTGCCATACCACAGTGACAGGTTGATCTGAAACTGTGAGCCAAGCAAATCCATTCTCTCTCAAATAGCTGTTTTCAGGATGCTTCACTGCAGCAACAAGAAAGAAACGTAAGATGCAGCTAAAGTATTTGAGGGACTTAACTCACAGGAGGAAAAAAGAAGTCTCATATCAATTATCTTAATTTCCATTCTAAGAAACATATGGGTGGGGGAAACAAATTGCTTTTAGTAGGAAAGGTTTGCAATCATTAAAATGCAATATAATTGAATAAAGGAAAAATATTTCAGAAATTTACAAACAGTAATAAAATTGGCCAAAAGATATAGCAAGAAAGGTAAAGGATTAAAGGGAAGCCGATAATAATGTAGGTTTATGAGAGGATAATAAGGAAATATGAAGGGTGTTATGACAGTAAATGAGCTCAACCTTAATTAAATAAACACACTCTCAAAAAGGCAAAACTTTCTACTACCAGTGTAATAATAAATCTAATTTTTAAAGTGCCAATATCTATCTATTAACAAAAAGAAACATTTTCAGAAGGAAAGTTTTGGATTCAACCAAACTTCAATGAAACTTTAAAGATTAATGGTGCAAACTTTACACAAGCTTTATGAGGGGAAAACAGGGGGACAGGTGTACCCACAGCATATTTTACAGAACTGACAAAAACCAATGTTAATACCCGACAGGAAACATTTAAAGGAAAATGATTACCAATCAATAGCTCTCATGAGCATGAACATAAAATCCTTAATAAAATATTAGTGAATCTTTCCGAGGCAAAATAAAATAGGTAATAAATCATTACCAAGTTCAATTGATCTCAGGGATGCCAGAATATTTTAACACTTGAATGTAAGGGATATAATTCACCATATCAAATGGGTGAGGAAAGATAAAAATCAGCTTCTCAGTAAATGCAGAAAACTGTTGTTTGATTAAATTTACAACCTCTGCATGATAATAACTCAGGAAAGCAGGAATGCCAGGAAGATTCCTCATCTGAGAAAAAGTGATGTTTACTTAGTCAAAACACAAGCCAAAACCCCCACTATAACTCACATGCTTCATGGTGAAGTACTGAGTGTTTTTCTCTACTAACATGAAGGTCAAAATATGCTAGGAAAAGAGAGAAGGAGAAAAAAGATAAAGGAGATAAAGTTTGATTGGGAGAAAAGATTCATTATTTGGTGAGAACAATTATATACATAGAAAAACTAAGCGAATTTTCTTCAAAAACTATCGACATTAAAAACAAGGGCTGACAACCATCGGACTGAGCAGGGAGACCCCGATGGATGAGTTAGAGGAAGGACTGAAGGAGCTGGAGGGGTTTGCAACCCCATAGGAAGAACAACAATATCAACCAACTGGATCCCTCAGAGTTCCCAGGGACTAAACCACCAGCCAAAGAGTACACATGGAGGGATCCATGGCTCCTGCTGCATATGTAACAGAGGATGGCCTTGTCTGGCATCAATGGAAAGGGAGGCCCTTGGTCCTGTGGAGACTCGATGCCCCCAGAGTAGGGGAATACTTGGGTGGTAAGGCAGAAGTGGGTGGATGAGTAAGGGAGCACCCTCACAGAAGCAGGGTGGAGCGAGGATAGGATAGGGGGGTTTGTGGAAGGGAAACCGGAAAGAGGGATAACATTTGAAACGTAAATAAATAAAATAACCAATTTCTTAAAAAAACAAAATGAACAAACAAAAAGCCCCAAGGGCTGAGACATAACTCAGTTGCTAAAACACTTGCCTAGCATGCATGATGAGTTCTAAACCCAGCACTGCATATAACAGATACAGTGTTTCATACTTATCCTACAAGCTCAGGAGGAAAGACATGATCTGATCTCAGATGATCAAAGTCCTTTTGGATACATAAAACTGTCTGAAACAAATCCCTTCATAAGGAAATAAATAAATGTAAAACCTAGATGGAAATGTCATTTAGTGACAGAGTGCTTGCCCCGAAGGCACAGACCTGAGTTCAATCCTCAGCAGTTAAAACAAAGAAACAAACAAATTAACCCCACCCCCAAAATTTATCAGACTCCGAGAGGGCAATGTTAATACTGTACAGGTCTTAACCATGCCTTAGACACTGAGACTTTCAGCTATCAGTGAGAATTACAGTTCTCGGGCTGAGGATCTCGGGCCCTCGACCTTCACGGCTTGACAGCTCCTTGGAACTCTGAGCAGACGGGACCTACAGTTTGTCTTCAGCTCCTCTCCATCACTTCTGTTGACTCAGATCCATAGTACGTCTGGAGTACCAGAGAGTATTCACTTCTACAGTCTGTAAGCATTTTAAGTGTCACCCCACAGTTACCTGGCATTATACCTGACTCACTCTAAAAGGGGCTGCTTGCCCCTCTGCTCTCTCTTGTACTCTTGTTTTCCTGCTCTCCCTCTGTCTTCTCATCCCTCCCTCCCGTCTCTCCACATGCTCATGGCCAGCATCTCCCCTCTCTCTCTCTCTCTCTCTCTCTCTCTCTCTCTCTCTCTCTCTCTCTCTCTCTCTCTCTCTCTCTCCCTCCCTCCCTCTCTCTGTCTCTACTATCCTTTCAACTCCCCTTTGTGTGGCTGGTACATCGGGGAGGAAGGGATGCCTCAGAATGGGCCCTCGGAGGCACTCCTTTCCCTACACTTACCACACATCCACCAAACATATTCTTTCTCTCCATTATCTTTTTATAAAACACAAAGTATCATCTTTTATTTAAGGGAGAAAACAGCATCATTAGAAGGGTGCTTACAATGGAGGGTGTTAGCACTGACAGTGTTTAACTGTTCAGCTCCACTCGCCCAGGAGAGCTGAATCTGTCTAATCCACCTCATAGCAACAATTTATCTTCTAGTTGGAAACAGAAACACATGTGGGCAAGGGCCTCAAGAGACAGCACATGATTTGTCCTGGAACACAGAACACGTCACATAGGACTCTACCCTGATTTCCTTCCCATTGCTGGGTTAATACACACTGACCAAAAGCAGGTTAGGGGAGAAGACTGGTCCCATTCTACTCTTCCAGCTCATTACTGAGCAAAGTCAGGGCAGGAATGCAAACAGAAACCATGGAGAAATACTGTTGGCCGGATAACTCACAAGCCTGTGCTTAGCTAGCTTTCTTACAGCCTACACAGGAATAGTACTGCCCACAGTGGGCTAAGTTCTTCTACGTTAGTTAGCTATCAGGACAACTCTCCTGCAGACATGTCTCTGTCCAGTCTGATCTTGACAAGCCTTTAACTGAGATTCCTTTCTAGGCTGTGTCAAGATGACAAAGCTAACTGGAACAGAGCTCCTGTCAGCCAAAGGCTACTAGAGTATATTTTGAGTTGAACTCAATTATCTGCTTGGGACTCTTCTTGGAGATTCAGCCTTTCCTAAACTACGCTCTATCTTGGGCTTCTTGTGTCTTTGGACAAGTCAGCTGTCATCCAAATTACCCTTTCCTTCTCTGTGATACACACTTGGCTTTCGCTGTTTTGAGGTCTTCTTTGCTGTCTCTCGCCCTCTCTGACTCCTTTGTCTCTTATCTCTGTTTCTATCCTTGTCATTCACAGCTTGTCAGAGTGCATATGGTATGATAGATTCAACCAATTTATAAAGAATAATCCTTTGGTATGTTGAGTGACCTACTGAGGACCCAGGATGTTGGCCAAGGTTGCCTCAGCCTAACTATTTGAACTACCTGTGACTCCAGCCATTATGCACCCTTAGCAACCTCTATTCAACCCATAATCCCCCAACAGCATTTCCTACTAGATTAGGTCTCTGAAAATCAAAAACTAGCGTTGAGCTCAAACCTTAGGAGGCCAGGATTTTTTTAAAGGCTGGTGGAGATGTCTAACGCTGGACATCCAAGAGGCAGAAGTCAGCAAAAAATGGCCTACACTAGATGTCTAGGGAACCTATCAGTAAACACTGATGGAATGTGTTATATAATTCTTTCTGAGAATTATACATGATTCTGTGTAAACACAGCCTTGAGGTTAGAGGCCTTTGATTTTACCAGCCTGCCTATATGTGGCTTCCTACAGATTTGTAGGCTATCTGCTATGAGCCTATGTCTGCTTGTTGAGTATGCGCATATGTCCCTAAAGGCATCAGCTTGCCTAAAAACCTGTGTGCTGGTGAATAAAATATGTCTTATGACTGTGACTCCACATTTTCTTCAGTCTTCCAGCTTCCAATGGCCCCGCTCCTTTCTTATCATCAGAACACGGGCCTCACATCACTGCAGAACACACCCCAGACAAAATAATCAGCAACCACCCAGCTTATCTCATGATTCTCCTCATTTCAAAGAACATATCTCCGCCTCCTTGCCTCTCTCATAATCTAAAACCTTGTCTTGTGTACTTCTTCAAAACCATTTCTTTAATTTTGTGAAAAGTATTTTTATTTATGTGTATGAGTGTTTGCCTACCCTCGTGTATGTGTGTCTGAGCAGGGCATGTATCAGCCTGGTGTCTGGGGATTTAGCAGTGGGGCTTGGGGAAGTACATAAGTTCAGTCTCCGAAAAAAAAAGAAAAAAAAGAAAAAAAAAGAAAAAGAAATGGGGTTACAATAGTTGTGAGCCATCATGTGGGTGCCAAGCCGAGCCCTGGTCCTATGCAAGAGGAACTGGTGCTCTTCAGCGCTGAGCCAGCTCCCCAGCAACTCATTTCTTAATATTCCAACAATAACAATGACCTAGTACCAATTATCTTGAGGAGAAATGGAATTCCAGGAGGTTTTGGTTTTCAAGTCTTCAAACATCTAGAAACTGTGAGAGGAAATCAACAATGATCAGCATCTTCCCATGCTCACAAAATTATCTTCATGTGTGCTTGACTCCATGCCATTTTTAAGCAAGTGGTAGATTTCATACTTGGTGTTTTAATTTCCCTCTGAGTTAAAAGCTTCTCCAATATTAATACAGATCTAATAATCACACAATAATAGCTAGCATTCATTTTATATAAATTTAGCTGTGTTTCTTCAAAATATCTCTATTAATGATTTGTTCTCTTTTCTTATTTATTTCTTCTAAATCCAGAATCCGGCTCAGACCTGCACATTGCCTTGCTTGTCTGTGCTTCCATTGTCCTTTTACATTTAGAAGAGTAGTCTTGGTGTTTGTTTATTGATACTCTTTGAGACATTGTCTCATTGTGTATCCTAGGCAGACCTAGAATTTGAAATCCTTCTGCCTCCCGTTTCACCAGAACTTGGATTAGAAGCACATCATACACTACATCCAATCTGTTTTCTTCTTGGAGTCTAGGTCTTGCAAATTTTCAATATCTTAAACTTTTCTAATTGTTTAGTTGTTATGCTTTTTAATGCATTCCTTTACATTTTAGTTAAATACAACCTTTGACATCCCCTAAGATAAGCATTTACTTAGATTAAGATAAAAAAATTAAGCATTAATGAATATTTAATTTGATATAGTGAATATATTTATGTATGATGAACATATAATTTAATTTGTCTCAATATTTCTGTAACAGTATTATAACCTTCATACAACATTGAGAAAGATATGATCTTCTAGTTGTGTCTATTTGATTAGTGTGGTTATCACTATCCATTTTTTTCTCCCTTTAAATCAGAAAAGAATTGAGCAGTAAATTGTTACTTTGTATTTATGTGAGAAATTCTCTGTTTTTCTCCCCAAAAGTATTTTACCTAAAAGCTTTCCATATATTGCTTACACTTGCTTGACTAATTTTTATTTTGGAAATTTGAGGGGTTTTTAACTCTACATGTATTAACTATCATTTCCTATGTATTTCCCTTTTTGTCTTTTTCTGGGAAACATGAAAACAAATGATAAGCATAAGAAAATTATTATTTTGAAAACAGAATCTTTAAATCATTTGCTTCCCCTAAGGTATCCTATGGAATGATGGAGCACTCAGCATCTAGGCCAGTCTAGCTGGAACTTTCTTCATCAAGACAAGATGGCGGCAGCAGGTTTTTGTACATTCCCATTCCCAAGCCCTTTTCAGGCTTCTCTCATGGTCTCAGCTTAGCACTTCCTCTAGGGCTGTTCTGGCAAGGAGTTTCCTTGCTGACATTAGGAGTGGCTTATTTCTCAGTGAAAGGAGGTAGGTTACTACCCTGCAGTAGATAGGAAATTAGGTGTGATGCCCGCATCCCCACCACCACTGCTGTTGATACTTTCCCAATAGCTTCAACAAAACACACTTCACACCCAAAGGCGCCTTCTCTCTTCTGAGCCAATCATCCCCTTTCAAAGAAGAAGAAATAATCCTGGGTAAGCACGGATGGACATGACTACAACAGATTGTATTTCATTTTATCTCTGCCTTGTTTGCTTTGACTGTTTGGCCAGCTCTCTCCTCAACAGAAATTCAAGGGTAGTTATTTTCTTTCTTAAAAGCTAAAATAAAATGGAAGTCAAACAGGTCAGCTCTTCTGAGACTCATTCTGCATTCTGTAGCTCAAATGCATCCAACCAAAGCACCGGTCATTCTTTTTCTGATGATAAAAGGGTACCATTAAATGGCTTTTCCTAGAGGCACATGAACAAATATCTGTTCATCCCAAATAGGGTATTGATAAGAGACCAAAGGGCAAGTACATGCAAATACAGTTTGCTGGACCGTCAAATTTATTGTAGTCACCCACAGGAACGTCGGTGACTCAAAAGCAAATCGGCATCACCAAATAGTGTATCAGTGCATAAGCAACACTTTAGAGAAACTGCCTCCTGGAGCTCTCTGCATAATTCCTAGGCGATTCCACCTTGGGCGGACTAACCTTCTACCTCCTACCTCTCTTAACTTCCCAGGCTTTCTGAACGCTGCAAATTTTATAAGTCTTGTGAAGGGAATGTTTCAATTAGAAGAAAAGAGCAACAGTTCTATTTTTCACAGGTTCATTGGCAAGGTAATTCATTCAGCTTTGGTTAATGCATTGCCCCTCCAACACGCACTTGGCTTTGCAGCCATCTAACTTGTAATAAAGGGCCCAGTTTCCCATAATCATGTTTTTTCTCAAATCAGGGAAAATAATAAAATTATGACAAATGAGTGCTAAAGGAGATGCTCTAGAACAGGTGGCTTCTGAGAGAACAGATGCACCATGATTTTAGTCCCCTGTCCCTCTTCCTCGAAGACTTGTTACTCTTTTAACTCATGGTAACCACAGAAGACAGGAATCCCCTCCCTCTTCATATTTAAAGATGTTGAGAGCATTGACTAGAGTCAGAAGCACTTATTTATCACGTCCTCTCTCCTGACCCATCCTAAGTCTCTCAGAAAACTAGCATGAAGTGTCATTCACTGTTTCATAATGAAGGACTTACCACAGTCAGGAATTTGAATCCTAATCTCAGGACAGATCAGGGTAAAGTGAAGTTCCCATTCCTGCATGCAATCATACCTCATTTGCACTTCATTTTTCTTTCTGGGGGGACAGGGCATTATATTGACTCTACCCATCCCCTCAATGAAATGTTTCTGGGTAGTGTCTCAGGACACTCCTACCTTCTGACTCAGTGTTGGGACTGTGTCTCATCTGTCACCTCAGCTTATTACAGGTTGTTTAAGTCAGAGAGGAAGACAGATGGACCACTGCTATGTGTGTCAATCTCCGTTCGATTTGAGATTGAGAGACCTTGTTCTTAAAACATTGCCCTTTCCATTTATTAAGATTATAACTGATGGAGATCTGGGCTTGGTCAGTAGAGCATAAATGCAAAGGTCTAAATTTGGATCTGCAACACCATATAAAAGCTGGACACGGCAGCATGTGACAATCCCATCTAGTGGGAAATGGAGACAGGCAGATCCAGGAGACTTGTTTTTCAACCAGCCTAGACAAAATGGCAAGCTACAGTTTAGTTAGAGACTCTGTCTCAAAAAGGGTAAGATGGATAATGATAGAGGAAAAAAAGACAGCAAACATCAAACTCTGGTCTCTGTATAGACATGTGCATCTGCAGACACATATCATTACGATATAATTAATGGGTGAGTAAAGAAACTATAGACCGCATTTATGTATGTGCGTACATGTATATACACACATATTCAAAATATAACAAGTGTTATGGAGTTACTTACCAAATTTTCATAGATTTGAGGCCTGCTTTATAGGGAGAAAGTTCATGTCTGGTACATAGAATCCTACTCAAAATCCATGGATAGGTAAATCATTGACCATAGAGTAAAATCCACTATTGGCATTTTGCTCAATGGTAATGCTGTCAATTTGCTTATACCCATAGACTAGGGTTGTCCTCAGCCTTTGCCAGAGAAGCCTCTCTTTGTAATGGGTAGTAGTCAATGGAGAGATGCACATCTGGTCAGAGTGTTGAAAATTAGAGACAGAGTGCTCATCCCTGAATGGAAGATCCTTATGAAACCCTTACCCGCTTGCCAAGACTTAATGTTGTGTAAGCCATGGAGGATGAGGACGAATGTGGTAAAATGTTGTCTTCTGAACATGACATGACTCATAGCCTGTATTAGTATGAACTCATGCCGGTTGTGTTCTCTAGCACAAGATTGGTGTAAGATCAAGCCATCCAAAGTTTCCACATAAATAGAAGAGAGGCTCTACTACACCCTACCTCTTACTGAGATGTTACTAGGAGTTGAAAACTGTTGTAGAAATAGAATTATTTATGTTTGAGGTGTACCCTTGGTAGGTTTCCCATGCTCTAATGGATGGCCCACAGCTATGTAAATAGAGACAGCACTAATTGGACTTAGTGGGTTATAAATAAAGCCAAACTATGAAGTAAGATAAAACATGGAGGGACACCCTTTCGGGGTGGTATGAGAAAAGTTGGAGGAGGAAAATTGATGGTGGAGGCCCAAGAATTTCTTAGTATTGCTGTGATAAAGCATCATGACTAAAGGAAAGGAGGAGGAAAGGGTTGTTTTCACTTGCATTTCCAGATCATAGTCCATCCACAAAGAAAGTCAGAGCAGGAACTCAAGGCAGAAACTGAAGCAGAAGCGATGGAGGAGTGCTGCTTACTGGCTTGCTCAGCCTGCATTCTTAGACCATTCAGGACCACCTGCCCAGGAGTAGCACCACCTCCAGTGGTCTGTGCCCACCCTTATTAATCATTAACCAGATGCACCAAAGACTGGCCCGTAGGCGTATTTCATTGCATACATCTATGAAATTCTCAAGTATATGACTAAACATGCAACATAATACACTTACGCAGTGGAATACTGTTTAATCCTTAAAATCTGTGCATGGTTGTGAGCAGTCATGTCAGTCTAGGAAATGACCTCGAGTCTTCTGTGGAAGCCGAGTGTGAGTTCTTAGCTCCTGAACCACCTCTCCAACCTCTCTACGGGTTTCTTACAGCTTCTGGAGAATCTTTTCACTGAAGTGTCTACGGTGCAGAAAAAACCATCTGGCTCAGTGATATGAATCATCCCATCCCCAACAGACCCTAAGATGCTAAACACCCAAAACTCTTCTGCTAGAGACCCACCTTAGCCTAGGATGTAGTACACAGAGCCTGTCTCTTCAGGTAAAAATAAGTAATCCGTTAGGTACTTTGTTCAAATATTCTAATCGTCACTGAAACAATTCTGGAGAGGCGCGCGTACGTACACACACACACACACACACACACACACACACACACACACACTTGGGCAGCAGCACTTAGATTCTCTAATAGCTGTGTTTGTAGTATAGCAGAACATTTACTTCGTGGTGTCTAATTCTCTTTGCCTTGAGACAGGAACAATTAAACAATTTGCTGTCGGTGACAATTTAGGCTAGTATTGGCTAAGTGGTACCTGATTAATAATGGCTAACTTCCTTTGTTCTCTGAAAGTAAGAACTGTGCATTTTCATCCCTGCCTTTTACAGATTGTGCTTAGAGCACAGGCTCATGGGTTTCAATAGATTTCCAGGAACCCTGCGGGTATAGTCATAGTGGAAACCATAGTGGCAGCCTGAATGCCATTTTGCTAGGGCCAGAGTCTCTCACCTTCTATGTAGGAGATGTGCTGATCCAGGGCTCCTGGGACGCACAGAGCGTCAGCTTCAGTTCCACTTGGGTCCTCCCTGACTGCCTGTCCTGTGCTGAATGCATACTTGAGTATCAACTGAATAGAGCTTTTTCAATAATCGATTCGGCTTGACTCCAAGTAAGCCAATGATTTAAATAAGCAAAAGGAAAAGCTATTTACTGGCCTCTACTGTTTGTCTCACAATTGCAAGCACATTTGGCTAACTAACAACCCATTTATATGGGGAAAACCAGACAATTAAAAAGTTTCATTATTACAACCTTGATAGCCTTTTATGCAAATGATGCACTGTGACACACAGAGATTTACTATGCTCAGATAAAGCTGAACTTAGGTGCTTAAAGACCATTAATTGTGGTAAGATTCCCATTTGGGTTGAGCCTAAGGCTACCTTCTTTATGAAAGGAAGCACATACCAAAATCAGCATCTTTACCCTAATTGTTAAACAAATAGGTCAGTAATAAGGACAGAGCATTTATGTTTTATCCACTAAAACAACCATGTGAATCACTAAAGCAGCCACATGAATGGTCCTCCATATCAGCCTCCAGCCTCAGTTTCGAGCTTTCTGCACTCCAAAATCTTGTACCTCTGCACGTTTCCAGCCACTTTCACTGGCAGCCACACCCTGAGGTCATATCATGATCATCCCCAAAGTAAGCGTATAAATACCCACCCACTCCTGCCGAGCTTACGCTATTCCAGACTGCGCTAAGTGCTTTTCATGCATTATCCCATTTAAGTCTCACCACAAGCTTTTGACACGAGCGCTATTATTATCTCTACTTTACAGATTAAGTAATTGAGCTCCAAGTTCACACAGCTCATAACTAAGAGACAAGGCTCACACACAGGTGTGTCTCACATCAAAGTACATTATTTTTTTTTATCAGTTTCACATTTTCACTTCTCTTTTTGTAATCTCTAGTTTAACCTCTTGATGCCTGACTGTCTCCCATCAGCAGCCCTGGTAAGGCCAAGCTACAGTACATCATCTAGAGAGAAGCTCTTTTACCTTCTAGATCTTTCCAGCCTGTCAACTGACTCCCAGCTTCACTTTCTCCTTGGCAACCTTGTTGCTGGGTTGTCAATCATTTTAACTACATGTTTACGAACTCCCTCAAGTCCCCAGATTCCTTAATTTTTTTTTCTGTCTTGGTTCTGATGATGTCCAGGCCTGCATTAGAATAACTACCTGTTTTTCCCTGCTGTCCTGAGAAGGCAAAGGCTGCTACGGAAAAAAAAAATCACTATACATATTTGAAGTCATTCTGCCTGGAGACGCCGGCCCCAATCAAAATACCCTACCTTGTTTGGGCAGGCAATCTTTCCTGTCCCCATCATTGAGGTCACCCAGCCCTGTTTTAGTTTTCAGCCTACCACCAGGACTTCACCTTATTCTCACTCTCTTCCTCTGTTGATGGATAAGTGGTCTATGTCATCAGAAAATTGAAATCATTAAACATGAACTTCAGCTCTCCTCCCTGTAGCCTCATTCTGTCTCCGCCTATTAGCTAGATTTCAAGAATCCTGGTTTTCAACAGGACCAAGTACGCTTAGTCAAAAGGCCCAGGTCTATCTTGTCAGGAAGTTCCTTTTATAACTGTAGATTTATAGTCAATGGGTCTGTGCTGTATTCCTGACCAATTTTCATGGTGCTTTAGAAAGTCCCCTCCCTTGACTCCTGAACTTAACAGATCTTTGAAGTTCCTATATGTACATTTTCTCATCTTTGGTTAGGAATGTCCCTTCCCTTGAGTTCTGTAGAGACATAGTATTTATTTTGGATGATTTCGGGGTCCTCTCTTTGACCATTTTCTCATTTCCCAAGGTCCACTCAGTCTTGGAAAGGCACTCAAGATCTTCCCACAACTGTGTTTGTTCCTTACTCTAGTCATTCTCATTCTCTGAATGGATTTGAGGCTACATATGTATGTAAATATTATCTGTATTAGTTGGTTTTGAGTTACACCTGAGGGTGAGTCATTTATAAAGAAAAAAGATGTTTATTTGTTCCTTCAGAATTTCACAGGCTTTAAGTCCAAGAATGAACTCTGTTTGTTTGGTTTCTGATGATAGCATCGTGGCTGTGTATGAACATAGTCAACAGTTGGAAAAGCATTGATTGAATGCAGAAGGGATCAAACAAGTGGTGTGACCTCCCTTTATGACAATCGACTCTTGAAAAGACTAACTCACTCCTGGACATCAGGCTATTCCCTTCCCAAGGCAGTTGTTCCCTTCTAAACTGATCACCCGCTATGACCCACCTCATTCAGACTCCCCGGCTTCTTACTGTTGTCGCACTAAGGATCAAGTCTCCAGTATAAGTACATTAGGAAACAACTCAAATAAAAAAAACCATGGCAACAAGTAGGCTAATGAATCAAAATTAATATTCTTTGTCCAGATTTTAACTAAACACTAGATATTTGCACTTAAGTTGGAAAGTTTTCATGCCAAAATTAAGTCTACTGCCTCTTCCTAAGCCTAGGTTTTGACTGTCTTTGTTTTAGCTGATGATGCTAGCTAACATTGATTGAGTTTCTTGAAATGGAAAGAATCAAGTTACCATTGTTTTTTTTATCAATTAATGACCCCCATATATATGTATAGAGAATATCTTGTGCGCTGTGTGGAAGCATCACCTGTTAGTAAAAAGCTGTTGGCTTATTAGCTTAGGCAGAAAATAGCTGAGAGTTCAAGCAGGGAGAGAGGATTACAAAATCGAGTCAAAGGCAGAAAGATTTACCCCCAAACACTGACTGAGATAGACTAATGAAACTGAGAAGAGGTAACCAGCCAGGTGGCACTCATAGAATAGAATAAATGGGTTAATTACATTATCAGCTAGTCAGGGAACAAGCCCTAGCTTATGGCCTAGACATTTACTCAGAAATAATTCAGTCTCAAGAGTCATTATTTTGGGAACTTGGGCACAGGTGGAGAAGTTCACTGTTGCATATTCATGCGCAGCTGAAAAGAAATAACTCCTATTGAAAAAAAACTCACTCATTTTCTCCCAAATATTTATATGAAATCCCACCCACATAAGAAAAATTATTACAGCTATAGTGACACATTCCAGGGACATCATAGATGTCCCAGCTGAAAACAATGATTCTGTCATACATAGAGGGTAGAAGGAGATATAATCGATTATAGACCTTGTCCTCATAGCTGTTAACATCTCATGGAGAGGCATGGACATGAATAAACTCAGAATCAGCTAGGAGGCAAAATATTACACACACATCAGGAAAAGACAATTGAGTTAAGAAATGTATAAGAATAAAAGCTAAAAAAAAATAATTAACCTTATGTAGAATTCTGTAGTCAAATTCCCTGGAATGGAGACATTATGAAATATAATTGTCACTGAAAAGCTAGTGTGACTAAAGCAGAAATTGATATGAAATTGTGCAAAATGAGACTGCAATTGGGAGGAAAGTGGGCCACACAGAGCCTAGAAGGTATGTCTCTGTTATTAAAGAAGCAGTGTGTAAGATGCTAAGACGGCTTCGAAAGCTAAGTATGATGAGATAGGTAGGAATACAGAGGACAGAGAGACAACAAGAGAGGCAGATAGTCAAACCTGAATTTTGAAAACAATATCACTCTGGCTGCAGCATGGCCACCAACTAGTTTAAGTAAAAATAGAAGTTGGGGAATGTTTGGGCAGCTCTGACCATATCTATGCCATAATAGGAGTGACATTTCTTGGGCTAATAGAAGAAGAGGGAGTCTGAAGGCTGTGACTAGATTGGTAAATCATGTAGAAAGTAGAACCAACAAGGCACAGGGGTGTGGTGTAAATGAAAATAAGTGAAGGACATTGTATCAAATTCCTGCAGATGTTTGTTGCTTCTATAGGGGGCTTGAAAACTCAGAGAGCAGAAGAAGGTGATGTGTGATTAAGAACAGCACTGGGAAATTGTGAGGAAGACTTTGATTTTGATTCTGGAAAACTGGTTTGCTGAGACTTTCCAATAGGAGATATGCACTGGAAGTCCGAGGAGAGAGGAGGCAGCGTATCAATGTGTGTGCCGATCACGCTCAGAGGGTGAACTGATGCTGCGGTGACAGGGAGACTACCCAGTTGGATGAACAGAGAATTGGGTCTATGGATGGTTGAACATGAAGGAAAAGCACTCAGAAAGCCAACAGAAGACGTATCAAGAGAGAGTATGAGGAAAGGAAGTGCGTGTCATCATATGGAAGCCAGCGGCAAAGATGCTCTGAATAGGAGAAAGTGGTCATCAGAGCTCCCTCAAGTTCAGGAATAAAGCCTTTTGGAAAAACCTCTACTCAGTGAACCACTTAGAAGTGAGATTATCAGGACCAAAGCTACATTGGAATGGCTGAGAAATAAATTAAAATGGTGAATCAGAATGTTTTCTTCAAAGAATTTTAATGAAAGAGGAGACAGTAAGAGCTAGAGGGGATTTGGACCCTGAATTGGACTCATGCGTAATAGAAAGGGCTTGAACACAATTAAAAGCTAATAGAAAAATCTAGTTAACAGGAGAATCCATATATGCGAGAATGGAGGTATCGATGCTGTGAATTTTAATGTTGCTGAAAAAAAAAAAGAAGTAGAAGGATGATAGGATCCAGACTGAAGTGTGACCTAAGTTCTCAGGAGAGAAACTATCATTATTGTTATAGGCAAGAAAAGGGGAAAGATTTGGGGTAGATACTGGTCATTCACAGATTTGCAAATGGAAGTGAAAGAATTCTTATGGAGTTGATTCTGTTATCTTTGTTTTTCTATAATGTGGATATGGAATGAAATAAAGTGAGCAAGAACTCTTGCTTTCAGAAATATAAAATAATATACTTTTTCTTATTCAGTTAACATCTTTGAACACTAAGGAACAAATGGAACAAGCTTGAATATCAGACAGAAGAGACTGGCTAGGACCTTGGATATGAAGAACAACATGGCAATACACTCCTTATTTTCTTTAAACACACACACACACACACACACACACACACACACGCATGCACACTTGAAATTGAAGATATTGAAGAAGGAGGTACTGGAAATATCAATAAGTTCAGATTTTTAAAAAGGTATCAACAAAAGATGTTCCTTATAGCCTAAGTGTCAGGAAACCCAGGCTAGATAGATAGAATGTCATACAAAAACCATAGCAAAATATCGAGGAAGAACCATGGCCTCTACACATTCACACTAAAAAAAGACAAGTAGGAAGCTGAGTTTAAGAAATAATGGAATGTTTCTCTAACCTGAGGTGCTAGCAAAGGTCAATGTTGCCAATCACTATTGGGGTATTAGAGTGCTTGCACTAGTCTGGACTGTCATCCTGATGTCAATGAGGTCAAGAACAGACACAAAACTTATATTTTTACCCAGAAATAATGAATATTCTCCCACCCTGGAAAGGCAAAGGAAGCCAAGTTAGGAATCCAAACTTCGACCTTCAGATTACAAGGACCAGGAAGCACCTTTTTTTTGTTGTTGTTGTTGTTTTGTTTTTTTGAGCCAGAGTAGTTTCAGTAAGTGTAATCTTTCAATTATAACAGACGATTTCAGGAGATAGAGTCTCACTTCACAATACCACATGTGTCCAATCTACAGAAAAACTACACAAAACAAAACAGGTTAATAAAGATCTATATGAGCTAGGATACCCATTAGATGTGTGTACTGAGATGGAAGATGTTAAAAGTATCTGATAAAGATATAGGACAGTCACTATTTTAACAAGCTTTCAGAAAACGACTAAACATATGCTTAAAAAGAGAAAATAAGAAAAAAAAACAGGATTGGAAGAAAGAAAAACGGAAGACGGAAGGGAAGGAGCTGAGCATGATGGTGCATATAGACTTTAATTCCAACTGCTCAGGAGGCGGAAGTAAGAAACGGCAAGCTTTGAGGCCGGTGTAGCATTTACAGCAAGTCATATCTCAGAAAGTAAAAAGAAAACAAGACAGAAAATCTTGGGAGGAAAGTCTCCACAAAAAAGAAAGAAAGAAAGAAAGAAAGAAAGAAGGAAGGAAGGAAAGAAAAAAGGTATAAATTGTAGCCAAATAGAAACATGCAGCCTAAAAATATAATAATATAGATGAAAAGTAAAATGCAGCTATGCATAGTATCTATAGCACATTGGAGTGCTCAGAGGAAAATAATCTGTGAGAATAAATATAGAACAATAGAAATTAGACAACCCTGAATAAAAAAATAAAATAGACTTTAGAAATTAATACGGCTTCAAACATTAGTGGAAAATACAAAAGGCATCTAGCATTCATGCTAGCAGAAGAGCATAACAAGTAAACAAAGATGATATTAGAAAGATTCTCAAAGAAATATTGGATGAAAACTTTGAAAATACCACAAAATTTATAAAATTATAGATGTAGGCTGGTGAGCAAAACCTGAACCAGACAAAACACCAGAATACACACACCATCGTCTAATAGTAGGAAACTGGAGGGATAGAAGTTATCTTCAAAGATGTGAAAGTAACATCTTATGTTTGAAAGAGAAACAATTTGAATACAGAAAGGTTCTTATTAGAAACTTTGGAAGCCAAAAAACAAAGAAACAAACAAACAAACAAACAAAAAACTCCCCAGTGCTGAAAGAGCAGAAGCCTCATCCCGAAGTTCTATACCCAGCAAAAATAGTATCCAGGAAAATGAGAGGAACTCAAGAGAGTAACACTAAACACAAAAACAACAAAAAGGGATTTATCACTAGACCTACTTTAAATACCAAGTAAAGGAAGTTCTAATGTGGACAAAATCAAAAAAAGGAAGAATATTGGGACATCAGGCAGGAAAGGTATAGCAAACAAGCAAACCAAACAGGTCGACATACTAGCTTTTTCTTCCCCTTAAGTTTAAATTATGTTTGATGGTTGAAGAAAAGAAGTTAAACATGTACCTGTTTCCCTTTCTTCCTTCCTTCTTCTTTCTTCCCTCCTTCCATTCTTCTATTGGTTTTCAGCATAGTCTTACTTGCCCACTCATAGCTTTTTAACATAATGGCTATGTTACAAGAATTTACCAGAAAGTTAACATCTGTCAGACTGTAGGTGAAAGAAATATTTAATGTGAAATGTAAAATAATTATATAGTCATGTCCAAAGTGAAAAATAAAACATACTATGTGAGCATTAAGGTGAAATGAGGACACCAATATCAATAACAGATAAAGTATAGTTTATAGTAAATAAAATTGCTAACAGACATAATCTTGTACAATGCAGACAAGGTCAACCTACGAAGATGTGGTGATCTTAAGCCAGAGTCTACACATTAAACAACAGAAACATGTAGCTCTGTACAATAGCAAAAGCTGACACATCTGTAAGTGGAAATAGATAAATCCACAGATACAATCGAAGTCTCTACTTCCCCAAGCATCAATAGCACAGCTAGCCACAATCAAGAAGGGTTTAGAAAGCTGAACGGCATCATCAATCACAGGATCTAATTGATATTCATTAACACATCGCCCAACAACTGCAAAATATATACAAAGTGATCACAAAACATACATGAAGGTAGATCAGATGCTGGGCCATACATTTAGCCTAAATATACTCCAAAGAATGTCAATCAAATAGAGTATTCTTTGATGCTAGTGAAAATCAAACTGAAAACTCCATCTTAGAAATTTAGCAGGAAAACTCTCAAAACTCTTTGACACTAAATACATTTCAAATTACTCATACATCAGAGACAAATTCTCTATAGAAAAATCTTTAAGTTATTGAATTAGAAAATAAAAGTCCAAAGAGTTTAGCTAAAGCAGTACTTAAGGAAAAAAATAAAGCTAACCGGGGCACATTAGGGAGGGAGAAATTATAACATGAATTCATCCCAAGACTCACAGGAAGTGTCAGATTCAAAGCAAGAAACAGGAAGGAAAAGATAAGGGTAACAACCAATATAATTTGATACAAAAGCATTAAATAAAATCAACAGAATAAAAATCCAGTTCTTTGAGATATCAGTAAAATTGACTAACCTCTAGAAATGTTGACCAAGAAAAATAGAAAAAAAAACCCAGAGATTTCCAACATTAAGAACAAGTTTGATGACAGACTCCAGGCACTGCTGACACATGAGGACAATAAAGAAATGGTGCCATCAGGCTGGAGAGAAAGCACTGACTGTTCTTCTAGAGGTTCTGAGTTCAAATCCCAGCAAACACATGGTGGCTTATAACCATCCGTAATGGGCTCTTATAGCTTCTTCTGGTGTGTCTGAAGACAGCTAACAGCTACAGTATATACATATATATAATAGATAAATAAATAAATAAATAAATAAATATTTTTTTAAAAAATGGTGCCATCAACTCAACTCAAATACACACTTTAGACAACTCACATGAGCTGGGTCAGTAAAGCTCTCAACACACAAATCACAGTCAGTCCGATGTGAAGGAGATCAATGGCTTAACAACTATTGCTAAATTTGGATTCATTATTTAGGCATCAGCTTCCCGAAAAATGCTGGTCAGAAATCTTCATTGGTGAATTTTACTAAACATTTAGGATAAACTAGCACAGATCCCACAAATCTCTTACTAGAAACATTTCCCAGCTCAACAAATTAGTGTTGCTCGAGGTCAAGAAAGGGCAGGCTGCCGCACCCAGCTTCTGGTATTTTGGTATAATATTGCAAGGTGACAGCATTGGAGGAAAGTGGAGAAAGAGTACAGGGAATCTGCATTATTTCCCACAACCTTGTAGAAGTTGATAATTGTCTCAAAAATGTTAACTTGCCAAAACATTATAAGGGAGATGAGGTGTATTTACACATCTGAAAAAGATGAAGAGTTTCTGGAGAATATAAATGGTGAACTGGCCAAAATTCCTCATAGCAATTCCAGGCCTCTTTAAGACTGGTAATCGTTGACTTTATAAAAGCAGACGTCTGCTCTCTTCAGAAGCTCTCATTACCTGTGCTCCACTTCCTGAGTATAGAACTACATAAGAAGGTGGCCAAGTTGGTTCAGTATACAGATGTCCAAGCAGGTTCAACAACAAAGACAATTTTTCTCATATCTTTCTCTGTCTTCTGCATCTTCCGTCCTGCTCGAAATCAGATTTTCATATCTCCTCACTATCCCCAAGTCTTTTTCCAAACAAGTCACTTGTCAGTCTGATCATTTAACCAGTTACCCTTCAAATTCCTGGGACCAGAGGAAACAGTTCCTCCAACTTTGCCTCCCCATTCCTCTCACCCCTCTGTGTAGATATGGAAGGTACAATCTTGCTATAATACACGCTCTTTTAGACCCAGCATGACTTCCATATTGTCTTACATGTGAATCTATTGAATTAGGCTTACTGAGAAACAGAACCAACAGGAGGTGTCAGTAGACAGACAGCACATAGACGTGTGTGCATTTATCTAAGTGACTATCTTATATGAATTTGTAGACTTCCAAATATATTAGGCAAATCATGGTCAGTTGCTGTGGACAATCTGAAGCAGCTCATACCTCACTCCTGAGATTAAAAGAAAACACATTCATATGACATTTCGCCATTTTTAAAGAAACCAAAATTCCCACTGTACCTGTTTTTTGAGTCATTTATGCTCCTATAAGCAACACCTCCCCCATATTCCTGTAACTTCAAACTCATTGGTTTGCCAAGTCAAGCATTGGTGGTATATGCACTTTTTCTGTTGTCAACTAGAGAGTTAACATTTGTTCACATCTCCCTAGGCATAGTGTCATGCAGCAGTTGTTTGACACATCTGAAATGCCTCTGGTTACTGAAACAACACAAAAAAAAACCAAAAAAAAAAACCCACCAAACCAAAAAAAAAAAAAAAAAACCAAAAAAAGCAAGCAAACAAACAAACAAAAAGCCCACAGAGAAGAGAAAAGAAATTATTTACCTCTGCTTAAGTACACGTGGGAAATGTCCCAAGCTCATGCTAATCTATACTTGGACTCCTGATCAGATTAATCTCAGAATCACACCATTCTTCCAACAGTTATCTTGGCTCCCTGTGCCCTTATGTGGCTTGCTTAGCTCTCAGTGTGGGATGACCCCTGTGGCACAGCTCCAATGTCTTTTTAAGGACTAAGTACCCCTGTCTCTCCATCCTGCAGAATTTGGGGGCCCTGAATATACAGCACTGTGAATGCTGGTGTCCAGTACTATTCTTGATCAACCTGCCTCTTCCCTTTAGCATAATTCCCCTGATGGGAGGATATTCCCATTGTGAGCCTAGGAAAACCTGAGCCTATGTGAAACTGGAGAGGACAACTTCAGAGTTCAACAAGATCAGATCTTGCTCTTGAACTCAATTCCTGGGGAAAATCCCATTTCAATAGGAAATGAAAGTCACAGCTAATTTTTTTCATCTCCACAGTAATGCCCAGGCCCACACATAATAGAACAGCATCTGGTGACTTTGCTGTCAGTGAGGGGCACCTAAGACTATCCATGGACTACCAGCATCCTGCAACTTGAACTTTCCTGAATATACACCCACAGAGCTTGGCTCAGAATCTCTAGATTTTCCCTGTGTGTCCAGCTGGACTCATTTCCAGCATCAGCCCTTGGACTTTACCACACTGTTTTCCCTGCTCTCAGTAACAGGAAGTCTGCCAATCCTTTTAGTCTAAGATCTGTCCCCTCATATTCCACTGCTGATGGGAGGATGTTTAATATAGCAGCTAAAACAAAGACTGAGGGGTCAGACTGACCTGGTTGATCCATGTGCAAATTTAAGTTAGGGGGCAAAGAAAAACCCCAAAGAACTCAAAAAGTTAGAGCCTATTAAAATGGGTTCCTAGTGAATATGGTGTCATAAGGAAGGGAGGAGGGGGGGTGTTTTCGGAAAGGGAATAACTCATAAATGTATATAAGAAATCAAGTTAATAATAATAATAAAAAAAAAAAGAATCTCTAACACAAAAAGGGCTTCAAAAAAAGCTGTTACAAACATATTCAGAATGGCTGAGAAACAAAAGTGTATCTTTTTTATTCAAAACTGAGCCAATGTCTATGACCAGCAGAGCTTGAACTCAATTCCTGGGAGGGGTATGCTTCTCACCCACTTGCTAAGCAGCCATTTGGATAGGACAAGGCTCTGATGTTCACTGCCTATTGATTGCCAGGGTGGAAAGACTTATATCACAGCTAATTTTGGGTTCCTAACATAATGTTACACAGTAATGCAGTGAACACAGCGTTGAGAAACACACACACCACAGAACAGCATAAAATCACACATCAATTCTGGAGTAACTGGTGGTGTAAAAGATGGTAAGAGTTTATCTGACCAGTAGTTCTGCCTTTTCCAAACCTACTCTAAAGGATCCCACTCCATCCACACTCACTCCAGTGCTGCATCTCCATGGTCACCCATTCCATACCTGCCTGCTTCACTCTTCCGTATAGGATACTCAAGAAAGCACGGGATGGCCTTATCTATCTAAATAAGATATTGCAAACGATTCTACTCGACAACGAAGCATAAGCTCCTCGCCTGGGCCATCCATCACTTCATAATATTGATGGTGAACATGGCCCTTAGGGAACTTTCCAGCATTTTCTGTGTCACCTCTTATCTTGAAACTGTATGAACATCTGCTGGAAACCTTTACTTCTTAGAAGCAAGTGGCCCCAGGACTTTCATTTCTGTTTGTTAAGACCAATACTTCCAGGAATAACAGCTAGAAAAGCTGATTTAAAAAAAGAAACATCTGCTTGCAGGTATTAAGAAATTTCTGAAGGAGCCAAGATTAGAGGGCTTTGATCCTATGGGGAACTGTAAGGAGGTTTTCCAGTTGCCAGTTGCCACTTTGGTTTACTGCAAGGAACTGAGGAACTAGATGTCCTCTGCTCCCCAAAATGAAACAGAACCTCCCGAAATAATCAGCTAAGTTGAGCTTTTCATATACTTAAGTCAACAAAAGTTATAATTTAGTCTAATGAAGGCATCCAGACCCGGGAGATCCAAAATGGCCAGATGGACAGAGCACAGTGAGACAAGAGGTACACTGTGTGCCTGCTTCCCTAACAAGGAATTAAGTTCCTTTAAAATTGTGTAGGAAAAGAGACTAAGAGGCAGAGGAAAAAATAAAGGGTATAAAAGGGTAAGCAGTGTTTTTGTCTGACAATGGTAAAAGACAATATGCATGAGAAGAAGGCCTGAGGAAGAAGAGGGCTAGCAACATGCTTTTGTTTGTGAGTCCTACAGACCAACAGCTAGAGGCTGGGAGAAACTCAGAGCAACCCATCTTTTCAGAAATTAGACAAATGCTCAAGTCAGTCGCATCCCTGGATAACGAGGTGATATGTCTCATTGTACATGCCTGGTGCATGGCAGTCATTTGATTTTACTCAGAGACTACCAATTACAACTGCAATTTTTTCATACTCAGTGTCCAATTTTGAACACAATATGGTTGCGCGCGCACACACACACACACACACACACACACACACACACACACACACTCACTTCTAGTGCTGCAATATAAGAAGCTTGAAGATTATTCCATCCATAGCAAGCAAATATACCGAAGGAAAAAACCAAACAACCAATTATTGGATTAACTAGAGAAGAGAGATAAACTCATAGAGCAAATCATTTCACCCTAAATGTTTAGAAAAAAAACAGACTAATGTAGTGACTAAGAATTCACTAAAACAGACACCTGCATGCAGAAATTTCTGTAGAAAGCAGCTTGGGTGGAACAAGCTACACCAGCCACTGGAGGCTCAGAGTGGAAAACTGAATTAAGTGGTGAGCACAGGGGACACCCCAAGTTCTTGTGACTTTTACCTTCAGGAGCTCGATCTGGTCCTTAAAAGGTGTATCAGGGTAAATGCTGTTCATGCTTCTGGCAGTGGCAGAGAAAGAACAATTTGAAAATACATCAGAGCACTCCATTCAAAAGTAGATGGTCTTGTTACAACAAATGGTTTTTTGTTTTTTTGTTTTTTTCGGAGCTGGGGACCGAACCCTGGGCCTTGCGCTTGCTAGGCAAACACTCTACCACTGAGCTAAATCCCCAACCCCAACACAACAAATGGTTTTATTCAAGTCTGAAATATTGAGGTCTTACCTGAGTCTAGTCAACTAGAGAAAAAAGATGTACACCACTCAGAGTATCTCTAGGATTATCTGCCAGAGCAGGAAGGAGAGGGGTGGGGTAACTGAGATGCACTTAAATAGTCCATAGCCAAGGGGAATAGGGTCACACAAGAAGAAAATCTGGTCATATGACTGCAGAGTGTTTTCCATACTCCCCGCCCTTGCCACCTTGCCAAATTTCTACAGGTCTCTTTACCAAAGAAACTTTTATTGAATATATCATGCCGCTCTTGCAACAGAAAGTTATAAAACATGGTAAAGCTCCAATTACACTTTTAAAATACAGAAAGCACTAGTATCTGACTCAGCTGCGTCAGGAGTATTGGAATAATCAGGCCAGGGATTTTACAGCACTGTGGTGAGCATGCTGTTCTGTGTTAACTTCTATCACTGTGATAAAGCCTATGCCTGAAAGTGATTTGGGGATGACAGGGGTCATATCACCCCGCAGGTCACAGTCCATCACAGAGTGGAAGAGGAAAGCCATAGCTGGAACCTGGACACAGGAACTGAAGCAGAGGCCGTGGAGAACACAGAGAACAGGGCTTCCTCACTTTCCATGGCGGCTCAGCTTGATCTTTGCTTATATAACTCAGGACCCCTGTTCAGAGGCGACATCATTCACAATGGTCACAGTCCTCCCACATCAATTATTAGCCAAGAAAATGCAGTAAGACTTAGCAATAGGGCATTCTGGTGGAGATATTTTCTCAGATGAGGTTCCCTCTTCCTAGATGATTTTAGTTTGCTTCAAGTTGACAAACAAAATTAGCCAGCAAATTCATATGCTAATGATCCTCATGTAAAAGAGTAGACATCATGTAGGAACAGAGAAATAATAAAGACAGAGAGATAGATTTTTTTTTTTTAAGACAAGAATGAAAAGGAAATAATAGGGACCAAAAACATAGCCAACAGAAGTGAAGAACGTCTTTGGACAGCTAATTAGTCAGCTGCATCTGTTTGAGAAAATGTCAATGAAAACTTTCAATCCTGGAAACAGAGAAGAAGGCAGAAGATAGAACAGAATGTAATCATCAACAACTATGCAACAATTACCAACGGAGTAACCAATGATGGATGGGATGCTAATAAATGAACGAAATACTTAAAGCAGGAATAACTGAGTACTTTAATAAATGTCAGGTATCAAATCCCAAACTCAAGAATTTCAGAGACCATCAAGCAGGGTGATCCTTACCTCCCACATCACACTTAGGAATATCTTATTCAAACCAGACAAAATGAAAAATAAAGGGGGGCGGGGGGCCTGCTCAGCAGAGCCAGAGTGAAAACAACACCTTGCGTATAGAGGCAAAAAAGGTGTTTGCTACTTGGATTATGCCCAACTTACTTAGAAGCTGTGGAAGTCAGAGAGTGGAAGAAATATTTAAAATGTTGAGTGAGAAAAAAGCCAACTGAGAATTCTATATACAACAAAATTATCTTTCAAAGGTGAAGGAGAAATGAAAACTTTCTCAGATAACCAAAAAAAGGAGGAGATTTATTGACAATAGACCTGCCTAGCAAGACATGCTAAAGGAAGTTCTTCAGAGAAAAAGAAGATGACATAGGTCAGAAAGTCATATCTAATAAACAAAGGAAGATCATGAAAAAATTAGAGGTAAAATGAAAGCCTATTTTCTTATTCTTAACTGAGCTAAAAGATAATTTCTATGAAATAATGTGCAACAATGTTTTTTCAATAAATAGACCTTATACATAAGTGGTATGAATGTCAATGATGATGCAGAGAATAAGAAAGAGAAATTATATAATTTTTTGTGACCCGTGAGGTCATGAGGAGGTCTGATGTTATCTGGAAGTGAACTTGGATTCGTTGTAAATGTAAATCATAAACTCCAAGAAAACCACTGAACAGTAAATAGAAATATAAATGATTTGCTAAGCATGGATGAAAAATCGAATTGCATAAAAATGCTCAACAAAAAAAAAATCAGAAAAGGTAAAAAGTAAAAAGGAAAGAATAAAACAGTAATAAATAAGGTAAACAATCTAACCATGGCAGTGATTTATTGCAAGCATTAATGATCTAAATATATAATTACAAGGCATAGTGTTAGGAGATAAAGAGAGCAAGACCTAATTAAACACTGGTAGAGAAAACTCACATTAAGTTTAAAGCAAACATGAATCAAAGGAATGGAGAAAGATATACCTGTTAATCCCAATCCAAAGAAAGAAGCTGTGCTAATTTTAGAACATACCTCCACAGAATTAAAATTATCAGAGTAGTGACAGGGCTATGAGTTACAAAACATGGAATAACTCTCACCACCTGAGCATCAGGATTCATGAAACGGTAGAACCTCATGGAGAAAGAGATTAACTCCTTGTTCTACCTAGAGACTTCAATACTCCTTTCTCAGAAATGTGCAGAAGCTGCAGATCAATAAAGATGGGTTGGAAGTCAGTAGCCCTATGAGGCTGCAACAGAAAATTCACATCCATAGACTGCATCCAATAAGAGCTCAAGGAAGATTCTTTTCAAGCTCGGGCAGAAGAAAGCCATCAGGAAAAACCCAAGATGTGGATATATAAGAAGGAGATGATTAAAAATAGAGCCTAAACTAGAAATCGATAGAAGAAAAGATCTAGAAATTCCTAAATAGTTGAAGATTGAACAGCACATTTCTAAGGAACAGATGAGCCAATGAGGACATCACAAGAGAAAGTTGGAAGTGTTTTAAACTAAATCAAAAATGCAGTTTCTCTAAAACATCAGGGTGCAGCAGAGAAAAACCAGGCTTCAGAGAAATGCTCAGAACTGGAGGTACCTGTGAGAAACAAAGGAAGATTGAAAAGGAACTGTGTTTCTAACAAGAAATTGGGAAAAAAAAAGTGCGGCTCTTGAAACAACTGTAAGAAGGAAGAAAAATACAAATTAAAGCAGAAATTGATGTTGTTGAAATGGTAAGTCAATAGAGAAAATTAGCAAGAACAAAAGCCAGTTCTCTAAAAAGGAAAATAATTGATAAACTGCTAGAGTTAAGAAAAGAAAAAATGAAAGATGAGTGGAAAGAGTTTAAGAGCCAGAGGTGAGAGGACTCCAGAGAACAGGACCCTCTGCATCAACTGAGCTCATGGGACCTCATAGATACTGAAGCAGCAAGCACAAGGCTCATGGGGCTCTTCCCACGTCCTCTGCATATGTATCCATAGATAGATGATAGATAGATAGATGGTAGATAGATAGATAGATAGATAGATAGATAGATAGATAGATAGATGATTGATAGATAGATAGATGATGATAGATAGATAAATGATAGATAGATAGATAGATAGAGTAGATAGATAGATGGATAGATAGATAGATAGATAGAGATAGATAGATAAATTGATAGATGATAGATAGATGATGAGATAGACAATGATAGATGGGTGATAGATAGATAGATGATAGATAGATGGGGATGATAAATAGATGATAGGACAATAGATAGATGGGTGATAGATAGATGATAGATGGAGAGAGATAGATAGATGATAGATAGATGGATGATAGAGATGGATGATAGATAGATGGATAGATGGATGATAGAGATAGATAAATGATAGATGATGGATGATAGATAGATGAGATAGAGATGGGATAGAGATGATAGATTGATGGATGGATAGATGATAGATAAATAGATGATGATGGATGGATGATAGATAGATGGATGGAGATATGGGATGATAGATTGATGGATGGATGATAGATTGATGGATGGATGGATGATGGATGGGATGGATAGATGGATGGATAGATGGATGGATGGATGATGGATGGATGATAGATTGATGGATGGAGATAGATAGATAGATGGATGATAGATAGATGGATAGATGATAGATATTGATAGATGGATGGAGATTTTCAGATAGCATTTTTGGATGGATGGATGGATTCTGGATGGATGATGGATGGATAGATGGATGGATGGATGATGAATGGTGTGTTTCTCATTTTGGTCTTAGTATGTGAATGAGTGTATCTCTGGTCTCTTTGAGCTTTGGGGCTCCTTTTTCCTGTTGGGTTGCCTTGTGCAGCCTCGATGTGATGTTTTTTGTTTCCTCTTATTTTTTATTTGCTTGTTATCTCCTAGAAGGCTGTTCTTTCCTAATGAGAGACAGAAAGTAAGTGGACCAGAGGGAGGGAAGATGAGAAGGAGCTGGGTTGAATAAGGGAGGAGAAAGTGGAATCAGGTATTGTATGAGAAAAATTCATTTTCATAAAAAAGAAAATATTTTAAAAGGTCGCTATGTGTACAAAGTGGAAGATCCATAGGAAGAAAAATTAAATTTTGCACTCATCCATTAAAATTCCATACAAAACAGTAGGCGCCCAAATGAAATTAATAATGTGAAAAAATTAAAACATGAATTTATCAACCTCCCCCACAAATTGAAAGCATTAGGCATGGATGAATCACTTATGGATGCTAGCAGACATCTGAGAAAACAATGACTCCAATTCTTTAGGATAGCTTTCAGAAGGCAAAGTCAAGAGAAATGTTTTCCAATTCATCCTATGAAGCCATCAGAACCATACAGGCAGGTGTTACAAGAAATTAATTATGTAGACCAAAATGGATCGTATACAATCTGAATTCAGTAACATCAAAATGATCTGCTTACTAAAGGCCACTTACCTTAGGTATGAAAGGCTCATTCCATTTGCACATGAAATTGAATACTAATTACAATTCAGTCTGTCACTACGATGGATTTTTATAAAAGTGTATGGTCATATTAACAGATGCAGAAAAGGTGTTGGAGAAATTCGTCATCTACATGTGGTTAAAGCTCACAGCGAGGAGTGGTAGAAGGGAACTTTAGTATTACTACATGGCGAGATACCAAGTTTTCTCAAATCCATAAGAGGAAAGGATATTTCGACATTACCGAAAACTGTTCAATAAGACAAGAAAAATAAATAGTCACTCCTCTAGATTGCTTTCTGTGGCTGGGACAAAACATTATCCAAAATTAACCTGAGGAGGAAATGTTGATTTGGCTTAGAACTCTTCACTGAAGAAAGTCAGGGAAGGAACTGAAGCGGGAACCTTGAAGCGGGAACTGAGGCAGAAACTGAGGGAGTGCGGCTCGCTTGCTCTCCAAGGCTTGCTCACCTTGCTTTTTATATAACCCAGAGCAACCTATGCAGGCAAAGCACCAACTGCAGTGGGCCTCCCACACCAGTCATAAATTAAGAAAACGCACGCAGAGACTTGCTCACAGGTCAGTTTGATAGAGGGAGTTCCTCAGTTGAGGTTCTCTCTTTCCAGATAAACTGTAGCTTATATAAAATTGAGAAAATCCTTGTCTGATCCCCTGTAAGTAAATCTGTAGAACATTTCCTTAATTAACTCTTGGAACTGGAGGGCCCAGCTCAGCATGGACAATACCACTCCTGGGCCGGTGGTCTTGGGTAGTATTTAAAAAAAAGAAAAAAGCAGGTATAGCAAGCCATGAGTAGTAAGCCAGAGTTTCCCTTATAGCTTCAAGCATCCCTTCCTGCCCCAATCTCCCTTTCATAATGGACTACAACTATAAGCTGAAATAAAAACCCCTTTTTCCTCCAAGGTGCATTTGATCGCGGTCTTCATTAAAGCATCAGAAAGCAAATGAAACAGGGGCATTTGAAAAGGAAATACTATTAAATGCTAAAAATAAATAGAAGTCCTACACCATTATAAGACATGGAAAATCTTTTTTTTTTTTTTTTTTTTTGCCAAGCAGTGATTGTTTATTAACTGACCAGATTATAAAATATCATGGCAATACCTTAGTTCATCCGTCTAACAAGCCTGTTTATCTGGTCTTCCCTGTTGCCAGCATCTCCACCTTCTACAAAGTGAGTTGTCTTTTTTCTTCATTCCACCTCGTGGGGAAGATAGTTTGAAGGGCCATAGGAAGTTATTTGCTTCCTTGAAGCGTTTCCCAACTGTATAGATCTCATGAATTAGATCCTCCAGGCAGATGATGCCAAATTTACCAAGAGATCGAGCAATCAAGGAATTATCTGTCAAGGCGATCCGCTTTTTATTGATTTTGCCACTCTCGCTTGTAGATGAGCGCATTTACTGACTTCGGGTCGAGGTACCCCCATGCAATGTACGGTTCCACAGTCCTCAGCATGTTCACTGAAGCCCTGTTGAGCTTAACAAAGGTGTCATTGAAGATCTGCCGGAGACGAAGCAGCTGCAACACCGTGCGCACCTTTGGGCTTACTCCATTGATACCTCGGGCTCTGATGACGAAGGCCAATTTTGGTTCTGCGGGCAAATAGAAGTTCCCAGCATTCCTTGCCATCCTAGCCACGGGAATCTCAGTCCGGGACATCTGCCTGTACTCATTATGAGAGTGCTTTGCCTTCTCATAGATGAGCTTCCTCCTTGCTTTTCGCAGTGTCTTCAGGGCAAACTTCTTCCTCGGGGAGCTTCACCTTCAACTCTGTGAAATTCCTTCGCTTTTTCTTAAGGGTTTCTGACTCAGCAGGAACCTTTTTCTTAAGTGTTTCTGGCGCAGCGGCAACCTTCTCTGGTACAGCCTCCATGGTTCGAACCGGAAAAGCAGAAAATTCAACTATGTGAGTCTGTGTGTGTAAAAATATAAGAATAGTGTAGATTTAAAAGATCAGTATTGGCAAGGATTGGAATCTGGGTGGATATGAGAATATGAGCATAACAGGACAAGATTTCATGGCACTGGAACTCCATGATCCTACAGTGGTTGATCCATGCTGCTATAAGTTGGTTGTGTCTCCTAAAAAACTCAATCATAACCTAAGACTAAACTTAAATAGTGGGTCTGGTAAAATGGATCAGCGATTAAGAGCACCTTCTGCTCTTATAGAGGGCTTAGTTTTATTGATAGCCTCCCTACCGGGTGCCTAACAGAAGCTTGCAACTCCAGGTCCATGGTATCTTCTGTCCTCCGTGGGCACCTGTACATGCAAGTGCACATTAAGTCATGCAAGCATACAAGTATACACATAGAAATGAGGAAAGCTTTAATTAAAATTTAATGGCCAGCGTGGACATATTATATTCAGAGGTTAAGGCTTCAAGAAATGATTAGATCATGAGCAGTCCTTCAAACCTAAGTGGAACTGGGCTTCACACAGCATTTGCAAATGCAACGAAAAGAAACCACCTTGTAGTCCGACAGCAGCATATACTCAGTCAACTGAGCCTGAAAAGACCTCGGGGTTGGAATCCCAAGACTTGAGAATTGTGTGAGAAGTGCATTTCTGTTCCTTACCAATTTCTGAGTCTCTAGTACTTGATTCAGAAATTCTCACAAGTCAATCATGAGAAGATCGAAGGAAACGAAACCTAACCGCAAGCTAGCGAAATGACAGAGCTGACCCAGAAATCTACAGTTCCATCCACAGCGTCCCTTCATCAGAAGAAACCAGGAATAGAAAGTGTGGGGAAAGCAAGCCAGAGAAGAAAAGAGACAGGCGGGGTTGGGGATTTAGCTCAGCGGTAGAGCGCTTGCCTAGCAACCACAAGGCCCTGGGTTCGGTCCCCAGCTCCGGAAAAAAAAAAAAAAAAAAAAAAAGAAAAGAGACAGGCCACAAAAAGCTACCCAGCGAAGAACAACCAGAGTAAGCTGGGGACAGCAGCTCACACCCTTAATCCCGGCTCTCAGGAGGCAGAGGCAGGTGGATTTCTGTGAATTCAAGGGCAGCCTGGTCTCTATAGAGAGTTCAGGGCAGTCAAAGCTACACAGTGAGATCCTGTCTCGAACAAACAAAGGAACGAATAACCACAGTTAGTTCACATTAAAGCTACTCTTAGGTTCCATGCACACCCAGCATGGCTTGAAAATAAAATACATAATGAACACTCTGAAGAGATTGTGAGACAATAGCAGCTGTTACACTCGGAAGTCAAGGTCTGGAAACCAGCAGTGTGGCTTCTGCTGGGGACTCGGGGGTCTGCTAGAAAGGCATGCACAGACCTACCCAAGCCAAGCGAGGAGTCAGTGCTTTCACAGGGATCCATGCAAAAGCAGATGGAAAGCCGGCTAATTAAAGAATTGATGAATTATGGCACATTCATACAATGAAATCCTCCACAGAGATGAAAACAAATTTCATGAAGAAACGTTGGCAAATCTCTCAAGTCAATGTTGAAAGAAAAAAGCAAAAAATGTAACAGATTCTGCCCATATATATCTCAAAATTCTTACAGTGGTCTTAAAGTGGCACCACTTTAGGGTCCTGCAGGTGTCACCTAGAGAGGGACACAGGAAGGCTTTGGGAGGTCTGCATGTATTTTATTCTTATTTTGATTGAGGGCTACACAAGAGAACTCACACTGTAAAATAACTTGTGCTGTGTGGTTTTGATTTGTGTGCCTTTCTGCATAGATTTTAGAACTTCTTTTAGTCATATATTAAAACCACGGCATTGTGACTGGGCACTTTGTGACCATATTTCCTATAATATACCAGGTTCTAATGGCAGCTGGAGGTGTTTTTTTTTTTTAACCTTTCTTCATTCATCCTTTAAAACAGAATTTCTATAGATATCAAGCTGATGCTCAGAGAGGCTAAGATGGCTACGTGACTAGAAAATAGCAGAGCCTGCTTTCAAAGGCACACCTGACTGACTTCAAGCCACGGTGTGGTTGGTATAGATCTCCATGCCTCCTCATCCTTCTGGGTGACACACTTAGGAACAGTCTCACGGATTACTGTGCCACAGAAGCTCGCCAACTCTCTCATCCACACAGCGCCATGCAGAAGGCTTGCTTCCAGCTCGGACAGAAGCGAGAGTTTCCTTCTGGGACAGAGGGAAGCAGTGTGCTTGTTTACACCCCAGGATCGGTGTGGTAGCTTTCTACCCAGTTGCTTTGGTAGCCGGTACCCTCCTCCCTGGTCCCGAGATGCGCGTGCAGGTGACATTACAGTCACCACCCCGATGTGAAAGGGCAGATGTGTGCTTTCTCCGCGAAAGCAGTGCATGCCACTCTTGCCTCCTCTCAACCTCAGGTTCACCAGGAAGAGATTGAATTAGTTCCAGATATTCAGCATATAATCCACGTGAATCCCAATCCTTCCTTCCTTCCCCTCTCCTCTCTCTCTCTCTCTCTCTCTCTCTCTCTCTCTCTCTCTCTTCTTTCCTTTCCCCCATGTTAAACTGTTTTGATCAGCTACAGTGAGGGAAGCTGGTAACTTTAGCTCTGGGAACCTTATAAGGCAGGAGGCTCATGGGTGTGCGACCAGTCGGAGTCACACAGTGAGCCCAAGATCAGTCTGGCTGTGTAGTGAAACTGATTTTAATCTTTTAATTTCTTCCCCCTCCTTGCTCATCTCTATCCGTTTGCTCTTAGGAAGTTGGTCATCATGAATTGCCTCACTGGGCTCCTTGGCCTGGGGGCTCCTTAGACTGTGCTTGGTCCTTACAAGAGATTAGAGGACAAACACATGGAACCGATGTAGACAGAGTATTTTCCCCCTAGTTTGGCCCTGTGTATTAGTTACCCTTGGAGTCTTATTCTTAGAGTAGGACTAAGCTCTGGTCAGTAGTCTTCTCACAGTGGCAGGACCTCCCAGCCTTTAAGTGGGAAAGAAAGCACAGGACTTCCTTAGGGTTACTTTGCTACGTGCCTTGGGATTTTATTGGTGTTCACCTTTGTGAATATTTTCTCTCTTAAAATCCCTCAGTGTCGCAGTGTTATCTCTTTGTTTTACATCCAGAATCACTACTGAAAGCACAACCAAAATACAGCTTTCTCCTACATGCCACCAGCACTGTCTATGCTGGGTGAGTTAGTTATGTCTGATGATACATTTCTGAGTGAACAACTGAATCCAGTCAGGGTTCCATGCCTCAAGTTCAGGAAGAAAAGATGTAAAAAGACCCCAGGATACATATTCTCTGTAGCTCCCAATGTGGGCCTTTATTTTCCCCCAAAGAACAGAAAGAATGTCTCCCACTGCATCTGTAAAGGGTTGTCACCTAAGGAAGCTCCTCAAGGTTGACTGTAATACAGAGTATAGGACTATGACCCTTGCCCCTCAGACCACACCCCAGGAGCCTCCATCAAGGCCACTGTCCATGTTCAAGATGCCGCCTCTCAACCCCTGACAAAGTCCAAACTGGTTTCTTCTCTGCATCCCACCATAAGCATGCTGGGAAGTTGAGAGGGCACTGATTGATCTGCTCCCAGTCAAGCCATCTTCCTCCAGCAAAGACAGGCTATTACTCACTTGCTATCTGTGAACTTTTGTGCTGTTCAATCATGGAAGCAGGCCTTGGGACCCAGGAAGAAGGTAATGGCTAATACAGTGAAATCCCACCAAAACAAACCCACCAGGGCCAAGGGTAGGACACCAGTTCCGAGATGTGAATAAAAACACTTCTGCCCGAGTACTCTGTATGAGGATGCACAGATGAAGTAGTTGGCTAAGCTCTAAGATTGACACCTTATGACAAGTGCTCTGGGTGGGCAAATCACCATGGGAACACTCATCTGTGAGGGTCTACTTCTAAAGGTACCTTACGAGAACCTCAAACCAACTTACGGCTCCAGAAACATGCTAGAGATGAGACAACAGAGAGGGTGCAGAATCAGCACAATGGATACTTAGGTGCTTAGTGACAAAGATTCTAAGCAAAGTCTTTCGGGTCCTAGTCTGATCTACTATATGGGAGAAAGCTATACTATCTCTCATGGGGGTTCACTAGGCTCTACCCTGATGTAGGAGAAGAAAATTCACTTCACTTCCAGGAAACTAAGGGAAGTGTGGCTTCTCTTGTCCAGGTCTGCTCTGCCATTTGGGATTGCCAAGTTTCCACAAAGGCTGTCAGAGGACAGGAGCTTGTGAACTGGGGAAGCCGTATTTTAGTAGTTGTGGATCATTTCAATTGAAAAATCCTACAGCTGTAATGTCCAGAGAGAAATGTAAAACCAGGTCACACATTGATATGCAATGTGCCTTCCTTCGTCCAAGGGGTGTGGATATATTTTCCTGTTCCTCTTGCTTTTGGAGCTCAGCCAAGGAAAATAGCAAGTGTCCCTGTGCTCCAGGCTTGGTGCTGACACTTGCATATATAAAGGCGCCTTGTGTCTTTGTCCCTCAGCTCCTCTCATAATTTGTGCATTGAAATCTTAAGTCCCCAAACTGATTCTATTAGGAGGCAGGCCCTCAGAGGTGATGAAGCCACTAACTCTCACAAAATAGATCTCCAGAGGGCTGCCGTGCTCTAAGTAGGGAGCAACTGTGAGCTGGAAAATAGCTACTCGCCAGAAACGCTAGAACGGTGTGAAATACATTTCCGCTGTCTAAAGCCACCTAGTGTCTGGCATTTCGTTATAGTCACCAACCTCACTCATACTATGTAAGGAAATCAGAAAGCTTTTCTGAACCTCATTTTTTCTCAGTTGTAACCACATATGACAGTAGTTAAGATCCAGCGAGGTGAAACAGAAAGTCCCAGCACAGAGTAAGCATTCACAGGTCTACTTATATTTGTGGTTCATAACCACAGAATAAAAACAATGAGATTACTATCATTATTATCTGAGTGAAACCATAAGATTCAAGGTAAGCTAGGATATGCTCAGGTTGCCAATAGCTATAAGTTACAGAAGGAGGCTCCAGACTTCACTACCTTATACTTTATCACTGTTTTAAACTTGGGATCCCAAAATATGGGTGTCATTGGGACATTTAAATACATGCGGTTCATTGGAATTTGTTCTTATTCATGTATCTCTGTGTCTCATCTCGACCATCTGTTTCTGTTGCTGGATTGGGCCACAGACCCTCTGCTGCTCAGTTCCTATGCATCCTGACAGTGGCATGAGGGTGCTAAGGGTCACTGCATTTCCCACACCTCTCTCACACTTGTGGAAACTGTTCTGTTCTTCTCTTCTGATGATCACCAAAATGGAATTATACCCAGACACCAATGTGGGGAGGGGCTGTGAGATGCAGGGGCTTGCCTGGTATCCAACACTTAAGGACATTAACTTAGAGCTTTGATAGGAGGAGTTTAAGAGATTTGGAACCCCATTCTAGGAAAACATGCTCGGCATGTTCGCAGAGAACCTCCTTAAAGATATTTGTCACCTCTAAGTTCTGTGTGGGGGCTTCAGAGGGAATTCCTACTATGAGAGAGAATTTCAATGTCTTCGGAGGACCCTAAGGTTTGCTTTGGACTAGAAAACAGTTTCTTCTAGCGAAGGAAAGGTACTCTTAAAGAGACAACAATAAGAGACATTTGGAGGAACCACTTATTTTTCCGAGTAAAGCCTGGAAGACACTGATGCCTCTTTTGGCTGAGGATCCTTCAGGGGAAAATACCTAACCCAAATCCAACTTTGAGGACAGAAATGAGCCATTATACTATATATACTATAATATATATATATATATATATATATATTAGCCATTATAAGATACAAACAGATACTTGCTATATTGGTCAGACTTTTTATTGCTGAGAAAAAGAAAACCTAAGCAAATAAAACACAATAGGGAATAGGTTAATTTTCTCCCTTGCTTCAGAGATTTCATTCTATCATGGCATCATGTCAGAGAGAGAGAGAGAGAGAGAGAGAGAGAGAGAGAGAGAGAGAGAGAGAGAGAGGCAGAAAGGCAGAAAGGCAGAGAGACAGCGAGGCTGTAGGTTTTCTCCTTTCTCTTGTGCTCCCAACATGCTAATGTCCATCTCATAGTAAAACACTCAGCAAATCATTTTCAAGATTAGCTATCATCTTAACAGATCCAACATCGTTCAAAATCCCAATGTCAGTCTTCTCTGAGATCAAAGTCATTCATAGGTACCTGTTTAGTTAGAAAACTATTGGTGGCATCAGACCATATGCTAGAAGTTTGTGCTTAATTCAAGAAGAAAAGGGAGAATAGCGATTAGTGTAGGTACTCTCAACAAAAAAGTAGAGGTGGGACCAAAGAAATAAAAAAAAAAACAGCAGGAAAAACATTATCTCTTAAAGCCCCATGGTTGGAGTCTGCAGCACATTGAGACTTAGTATGAGTCACAGCCTCTAATGCTGCTCTTGCCCTATGGCATTGCAATCTATATGGCCCCTCTCTGGGGATGGGGGATGGGCATGATCACAGCCTGTAGCTATCTTCAGCAGCTGTTCCCTGATCCTGCCTAATGCCTGTGTCACCACCTCGACATCCGCCTTTACTTTTCACACTGCCCCATCAGTGGCTGCCTGCAGGAGTCCTTGCCTGCTGGGCTCTCTTGGGAAATTTGGGGATAGCCTATATGACCTCAAAACTCTTGAATTCTGCATATGCAAAGAAAGTTAACACCAAATGGATGACTTTAAGATGGGCCACCAACTAGGCTGAGCAGTAATTAGAGCCCCCCTGGGCCAGGCTGGAGGGATTTCTGAGTTGCTGGTTGCTGAATACGGGAAACTTTTTTTTCTAGATGGCCCTTGGCATGCAGGTGTCTGCAGAGTTCTCTTTTCAAACCAACTCACCTTGCAAGTAAGTTACAGCCTCTACATCATTGAGTTTAAGATGAGTGGGTTCCAGGCAATTTCTTTCCTAGATGCTGTCGGCAGCAGGCACACTGGTCCAGGGCAAAGCAGTTGGATTCTTTGTCATGGCCTCGATCTTTTCAGCAGACACAGTTTCCTTGGTCCCAACTTTACATTCACTTCTTTCCTAGTCAAAATGAATGCTTTCAAACCCCTTAAGAAAGATGTCTTTATTACATTTTACTTGTTTTATTGTGTGTTGTGTGTGTTTACCACAGCACACTTGCAGAGGACAGAGGATATTTTATGAGAGTTAGTTCTCTTCCACTATGTGGGTCCTGGAATCAGACTCAGATTATCAGGCTTGGTGGCAAGCACCTTTACCCACTGAACCACATTAGGAGTCCTCAGACTTTTCTCTGCTTCCTGCTCACAATTATCACTGTAGGCTTGACTAAAAACAGCCAACAGGATCCGTGTGGTAGCCAGAATGCTGGGATGCTTGAAGTTTCTTCCATCGGATAATGTAGCTCTACAGTTTTAAGGTTAGTCTTTAACAATGTCTTCTCACAACGACAAACCGCAGAGCATTGCTTACCAGCTTATGAATGAATAGCTTCTTCTCCAGCCAGCAACAGTTTTCACTTCCATCTGAAACTTCACAGACTGAGTGCTTACTGTTTGCAACGCTACTGGGATTCCAGTCTTTGAAAGCCCCACTAGAATCACCAAGTCCCTCTCCCAACACCCTAGGAATTCTCTATCCTTCATCTTGAAGCTTCTCAATGCTACCTACCCCTCTCACACCTCACCCCCAACAAACCTGTTCCTGAAACTTCTGAATCACATGGTCAGGTTTCATCACAACAACGACTCCATCACTTTGATAACAACTTTATGTGTTAGAGATTTCATTGTTGTGACAAAATACTGGACAGGACAACTTAAAAAGAAGAAATACTTTGTTGGGCTCAGAGTTTCAATCTACCATAGTGGGAGAGTGTACTGAAATGGACCAGCATCACTTAAAAGTGGTCAAGAACATAGAAACAGACTGACTACTGAGTGGGTTTTTTCTCTTTTCCTTCCTATGTTAAATACAGACTCCCAATCTAGCAAAGTGACCACTGAGATGCTGAGCATATCTTCTTCCTGAGTTAATGTCCTCTGGGAAGAGCTTATGAGCAGACTTGGAAGTCTGCTGCATTAATCTAGGTGCTGCTCAGTATAGTCAAGTTGATGCTCAAAATTAGCCATTGCCATCACCTTCCTCTGTATACTCTGTAGCCACCAATGAGAAGGAAATATATGTAGAGGCTAAGAACACCTTCGGTGCCCATGATGCTATGCTTTGGGACAGAGAAGATCAACCTAGATCCAGTAGGCAACAGGATCATCTTCAGGAGAGTATGTATACTCACCAACTGAGTACCACACCTTTCAGTTTAAGTTTTCTTCCTTTTAACAATATCTGTCCTGGATAGCTGATCAGAAAAGAAGCTACAGTAGACTCCCTGGAAACTGATGCAGCACCAATAAAATGGTTACTGACATGAATATGACCATAGATCTCATATAGAAATGAGGTGTCCTGAGGAATGGTTAGACTTTTATTTTTCGTATTTCAGAGATTCTTATATATTGAATTTTTAAATTAGTGTGTGTGTGTGTGTGTGTGTCTGTATTTGTCTCTGTGTGTGTCTGTGTGTGTCTGTGTGTGTACACCATGGTGTAAGTATGGAGGTCAGAAGACAGCTTGGGAGAGCTGGTTCTTTCCTTCTACTAAGTTGTCCTGAGGATGATATCAGGTCGTTGGATTTGGCAGCAAATACTTTCCCTCTCTGAGCTATCTCACCGGCCTGAAAAAAAAATCAGGATTTTAGAGTAAAACAAGTAAGCAATCGGTAACAAGAGGGTTGGCTGTGTGCACCAAGATGTCCAGCAGGAATGAAGCCACTTTCCCAGAGATAAGCCTTGTACCTTAGCAGTTGATTGCATGAAACCACTTGGTTTACTGAAGCTGTGCACTGGGCAGAAACACCCTAAAGCAGCATCTTTCTTCCCATGAGCCATGTTTTCCAGCTCTGGTGAGCATAGCAACTGTGCCTGCAGCACTCAAGCCCATGACTCTGCTTTTGAAATGCAACATATATACTAGAAAGGGTGAGCGTGTCTGCATAGGTATATGTCTTCATACCTGAGTATGCACATATGTTAATATGTCTGGGTGTATTTTTGAGTGTAAATAAATTTCAATATATTGGTGAATACTTGGTTTTTCCTTGGGCCTTGACATTTTCTTATCCTGGAAACTCCATGCTAGAACCTGTCATCATTGAGTGCTCTTTGAATACCACTGGACTGCTCACTCCAAGTATTCAGGGAGAGCTGTCTGGTCATCTTCCTTTCTAATTCTGGTCATTGCCATTTCATTTTTCCAAGGCTTGAACTGTTATTGCTGCAAAGAAGATTCCTGCTGTCACTGGAGCTCAGTATCTGGTTCAGAATGAGGGGCTTGGATGCTATCAGTCAACACTGACAATTATCTTTTCCTTTCATAGTCAGTGCTTAGAAGCTCACCTGCTATAGTGGGGGCTATATGCAGTCTTTTCATAACTGATATCTCCTGACTAAAATACTGCTGAGAGAGAAAAATAAAGCAATGGCTAAGATTATTGGCAAGGAAAAGAGTTATTATCTGGAATCTCTTTGGGAAGAAGAACCAAGTATAAATTCATTTGTTAAAATTCAATAATGGCATGAAATAAGAGAAGGTTTTAAGAATTAAAATGTTCTGCATTAAGAAATGCTGCCTTGATTATTATATGCATATCCAGGAAAGGTGGGTTAAACATTTTTTTAGCCTTTATCCAATCTTGTCTTGCCAAAGCTAAGAGTACCAGACAAGGCTTTAAGACATGGCTGTTCATTCGTGAATACTCACATTTGAAAGATGTAGACTTATTAAAAAATAACCTATGAAGGTCTCTACCTTCAGGACCATAGGAGAGCCAAGTTGACCATTAGATGCTTTTCATACTTCTTATTATGTAAGAGACTTAATTATATTTAAGATGTAATTATAATATTTAATAATTCTGAAATATTTAGTACAGTATCTTATGTATTATTAAAGTAAGAGGTTAATAGATTAAGAAGCAGAAGCCACAGAAAATAAATATGGACTATGTCAAGGCTGTGTGACATCCTTTTTTTATGTCATTTCTCCTTTTCCAGAACTTGAAGACATGATAAAGTAGAGAATTAGTTTTCCCCTAACCTGATTTGTATGGTATAGAATTTAGGAGTGGGGCTTTATTTTTTTTTCTTAAGAAAGCAGAGCACTTTAGAGTATTCTTATAGCTGGCCCTGACTGGTCCAATTTGTCTGTGTAGATAATATGGGAGGGTTTCTCCTCTGCCCACATCTCCTGTCTGAGGACCATGACCCACATGGGAAAAGCTTATATCTGTTTCAAGGGTGGAAGAATAAGGGTCCAGTACTCTTCTTTCGGTTTCCAGAAACTGAGATCTTTATTATGAAAACCAGCCTCCTCAGATTGTCCTGACTTACCCAATGTTCTTTTCTTCATGAAGTTCCAGAAATCAAAGGGAACACTGAAATACTGTAGGTAAGGCCAGGAAGTGCAAACATCAGGAAAGTTGTGAGGAAGGAGTGAAGTCAGGGAGACACCTAAGTGTTGGACATGTCCTTGAGAGAAAGGAACACACAGACCTTACAAAGGACATACACTGAGAAGTCAAACTAGGGATCCCATGAGAGGAGGCATGCAGATGGGAAGGTGATCTGAGGCCAGAGGGAACACAGAGATGAGAAAAGCAAAGGAGCCAGATGGCCTGAGAGATGACTCCCATAATGCAATGTGTGTTATGGCCCAATTCTCCCCAAGAGCTTTGCAAGAACTCAATCTTTTAAAGAAAATTGATTCACTAACCAAAAGCTGGAATTGCTGCCCAGTCTGTCCTCTTACTGTCTACTGATTGGTATTAGTGGACACCGGATATACACAGGATAAAGAGGGCATGGTCTGTCCCCATCAATATCTGAGAAAAGTTCCCGAACAACTGTGCATGCCATACGCAGAATTTAACACCTGGCTGTCGCACACCCAGAAACAGAGTACACCTCATCCCAGAGAATAAGAGCATTAGGAGCAGACACGTTTTATTATTAAACAACTTTAATCCAAATGCTGATTATTATTTGCAGTGTCTGAAGGCACAAAATATACCTAAAATGTATGGAAGAGTCTAAACAGTTATAAATCCACAGAGCAAAGCATGAAAAAGATACATTCTGAGCTGACACAGATATCTGAGTTGGGAAGAATTTGGCTATTGTTGTCTCCCCCTAGAGAACTTGCTGGAATATCAATCATTTCCCTCAATAAAGGGTGGGGGGAAAAAGACATAAATATGGTGACTAAACACTGTGAGGTGTTACAAATGTCCAGAAACATATTTTTCCTAAAGATTCTCTCTTTCTTCTTTCTTTCTCTCTACCTCTCATTACACACACACACACACACATACACACACACACACACACATACACACACACACACACACACACATACACACACACACACATACACACACAGACGTCTCTTTCTCCTAACCAAAGACATCCATCACCCACGGTATACCAAAGACACCAGGTCATCTTTGGGATACAGACAGGTGCAAGATAAGGCAGTGAGACCAGAGTTTGAATTTTAAAATGGAGATTATATGTATGAAAAATTAATCCTCCAGTTCAAATTGCCCAACATGTTAATGAAAGGAAAGCAAAGCCTACACATCCTTAGGGTGATGGAAGGGTAATGGCTTTGCCATGTATACCTGCCTCCAAGCTCTATACACTGACTGGAGAAATGGGAACAGACCAGTCCAGTAATACTAGCATCATGGCAAACACAGCATAACAAGAAACACTTTCTTCATCTGGTGCTTTTAGCTGACTGTGTAATTTAGTCATTCCTTCCTCCTCACTACCATCATTATGGATTTGGGGAAGTAAATTCACCTTGAGTCAGTTATCACCCTCATGGGTATATATCTTTCAACTTAACTCTACATGAGCATAGATAGAATCAGCAATTGATAGGACTTTATATTTCTCCAAGATCTCAACACCTCAATTTGTGATGGCGGTTGAGCCCCATACCCTTGAAGCTGGATGGGGTTCATGTTCTACATCCCAGCAATGTAGGGGATTAGAGACACTTCGGTCTTCAACAGGGGAGGAAGGGACTTTTAGTGGCACAGCTTGGGTTCCTCTTGATGGATCATTCCCAGTTCTACAGTTTAGTTACCCCACAAAGGGCAATATAGAGAGGTAAGGTCCCTAGGTTAGCCTTGTTTTATGAAACAGGACTTCCCAGCAAATTCACCATCTCAGAGGTTGTCAGATGCCCCCAGTTTGAAGGATCCCTGCTGTGGGCTGGTTCATTTAATCTCCTGGTGGAGAAAAGGCAGTAAAGTCTGAAGAAGGGACTTGTGCCAAGATCTGGTCCTGGTTAGCTGATATCATAAAGAGCTAAAGGCTTTAAGGACTCCCGATAGCTTCATTAGGGCAGAGGGGAGTACTTTGTTTTAAACATTATACAGCTATGCTTCTCCAAAAGTCAAGCTTCTTCTCTATGTGGTTCCTCTTGTTTATCCCCAGTCTGCCAGTCACCTGGAGACACTTCCGCCCTTCCATCAACTCTACTGCATAGAAACCTTTACCTGGGACCATGATGCTCCTATTCTCTGTGTCTGTAACCCTTCCTTTCTCTCACTCAGAGCTGTGAATCCTAATCCAAGCAAACAGTCTTTACCTGGATTCACATCCTTCCATCCCTTAGCCTCTCGCCAAAGATGTCCCAACCAGGTCGTACCTCTTACTCGATGGGGTCTGCCCTCCTTTTCTACAGTCTCCTACTAGTTGATTCTTTTGAGTAGAAAAAGAGTTAAAAAAAAAAAGAGACCAACAATATGCTGTTCAAACACATTGGTATCAAAGCCTCAGAGATTGTGACCTCAATATGGGCATCTTTTCTGAGGCCCTGGGGACACTTGCATGCTACACACTGTGACACACAGTGACCTTACCATCTTGAGCCTGATTGTCTAGGACCATGTCTAGGGCAGGTTGCCCTACAGCTCAGGGAACAGATGGGCCCACCCAACATGGGCTCCAGACTCAGACACATTCTGAATCTACCCAAGGACACTGAAGGAGGAATGAGGGACTCGTAAGAAAAGGACAAGAGGGAACGCTGTGTGTACAGCAGCAAGCAGCATTCGGGGCTCCTCCATGTCTTCCTTCTCCTCAGCAGCCAGGAGCTTCTTCTCTGATGGTTCTTCCTGCCCTCAGAAAAGCCCAGGAACAGGGGCTCCTTTGGCACTTCAGAATGATCACAAGTAATTTGCCTTTTTTATTCATATAGAACAAAATTTACAAAGTCATTCATACAGTTTTTGTTTTGTTTTGTTTTTTTTACTGACTTCGAAAATTGGGAATATTCAAAATACACTTTTACCCCACTCCATTCTGTCATTATTTACACGTATGTACAAGAAAAATGAAAGAGTCTGTGTGTGTGTGTGTGTGTGTGTGTGTGTGTGTGTGTGTGTGTGTGTGTGTGTGTGGTCTGTGTTGTCATTTTCTTGTATTAAAAAAGCTCTGCTGGTCGGGTAGGTGGGTGGGTGGGCGGGAGGGCAGGCGACACAGTCAGATGGAGGTGCCATGAGAGGTGTCCAGAGCCTCTGGAAGGACGCCTCCAGGCACGGGCTGGAAAGACATAGGGATGGGGGTCTTCACTGGACTCTGTCGAAACAGTCCCCCATTGGGCGACCTGTGTTTGCACTGAATTGAGGGCATGGTGGCTGAGCTGCTCAGCGGCAGTGGCAGGTTGCTGCTGGGCCCTGACGACAGTGTCCGGCTGGTGCCATGGCTGCTCTGCTCAGGCAGAAAGGTGCTGACTGAGAGCTGGGTATTCTGGTACTCCCTCGTGGGCTCCAAAGCTTGGCTTGGAGCCAGGCCCCCCATCTCCAGGGCAGAAAGCTCAATGGATGCTGGGGAAATTTGCTTGTGAGCAATGTCTTCATCCATGAGGCTGTTGATGCGCCGGTGCACCTGTTCCAGATTCACTTCTTTGTCCTGGAGAGAGAAAGTTCAGGAAGGTCAAAGGACATCCTAAGAGTGTGCTGAGGCCAGCTGGCTTCAAAATTTGGAAACCTGGAGGTACCAGGCCTACTGAGCTTGCCATACAGAGTTTCCCCTATTGCTCCCACCTTCCCTCAATCAGATGGTTAACCCTTAGCTATCTGGGGAACCCATACGCTAGAACACTAATCTATATATAGCAATGACCCAGACAGCAGGCATCAGAAGCCTCCCCCACCCCTAATGCACATGCCCAGGGGCAACCCCATAACAAGATGCTTTGAAGAGCTGTCAGACACAGGAGGAGATAAATAGAGTGCTAGGAAAATAGAGGAAATGGTCTGGATCCCCCAATGTGCTCCATGCATTTGCAGTTTGAATTCACGTCCCTCCAAGGCTTGATACTGTCACCCCTGTCTTACACGAAGGTCAGGTTTAGAATAATGTCATTGATTCATGCCACCAACCCCATGAATATTAGAGGCTCCCAGAACCTCTGGGTTCTATGTGCAAAAGCTATGGAAAAGCAACTCTGTTCTACCTGGCAGCCTACTTTTTTTCTGTGTAGAATTTTTAGTTCATCCCAGAGGGGAAATATATTCCCATCTGGTGGGACATAGGAACTTAAGTGGGGAGGAGCAGGGACAGGGAGGTGTCAAGTGGACTTATGGCTTCCCAAACAGGTAGCCTCACCCTTGACGCTGACTCACCACAGTGGGAGACATGACAGAAAACCTTTGGTTTATCTGCTGAAGGGTACAGATAAAGAATACAATGACTGTAGTAATTTTTCTCAAGTAAACTGATGCATCGTCAATGTTCAAATGAACTAAGGTGATCACTATGCTTGAGAGCTCAAGGAAGGTGTCATCTGCTTCTCTAGTCCTCCTTCATACCCCAGTGAAGTGGACAACTGTCTAGGAAACGTGCTATATCATCTCCCAAACAAGGGTAGGAGCTGCAGTACTATTTGGGACTCTGTGGGTACCAATATTTCAGGCAAGATGGTGGCTACAGCTGGCCCTTTCTGATTTCAGACTCCAAGAAAAATGCTGTGTCAAAGCTCATTTCTAAAATACAATCTTGCCAGTTTTCTGGTGCTCAAAGCATATGTCAGAGCAAGGAACAGAACCCCTGTTTATGTTGTAGGTATCTTAAAAATATCCAGAGATGTAGAAGCCTTGACATGCTTCCAAGAGGCAGAAGAAATGACCATGCAAACAGAGGTTGCCCCAGTGATTGATTGCTTTGAGCTCCTATGAGGATGAAGAACAGGGCCTCCCCATTAGGAGGCCACTTGGAACAAAGGCCATAAGCACTCCTCCTTTTACATGATGCCAACCACAAAGTCAACATTAGGAAGACTCAAGTCAGTATTTCTCACGTGGGCAAAGAACTGACGTACCCTGTAATTCACTCCTTGTGCCAGTGCCCCCTGCCTTGTGGGAAAGTAAATCATTACTGTCTAAATGCCCATGACTTCACAGGTGGCACGCTGTTCTTTGCTTCTGCTAAGACACGCTCTGTGGTTTCCAGATCATCTCCCAAGGCAAGAAAACTGGCAATTTCCTTAAGACAATGAAGTACTCATTTCAGGCTAGGAAGACACTGAATAACAGGGAGCACACTGGTCAGAGGGTGAGGGAACACTATGGCAATTGGCTTGGTGTCATAAATGGAAATGACGTTGGAAGTAATTGAATAGTCACTGAAAAACACCCATGATGCCAGCGATCTACAGGGGTATAACTGAGCTCATCAGTGCCTGGAAGCTACTTCGAAAATAAGAATACCTCTGAGTAGCAAATGCCATAGGAAAAGGGTAGGGAAATGGGTGGAGGTGTTATCCTCTGTTTTGCCTAGCTCCAGACCATTCTTAACGTTCCTTTGTCAGCTCCTTCCAAACTGTAAAGAGCTGTAGATGCTCCTCAACTTACAATGTTAAATCCTAACAGTCTCACTGCAAATTGAAAATACCATGAGTCAACAATGTAAATGCCTTGACTACCAGGCGTCCTCACTTAGCAACAATGGCATGGAGGATTGGTACTCTCCGCTGGTACTCGGCCGCTGGCTAGGAGGGTGGCTCTCACCACAGAGTACTTGCCCAAGAAAAGACTGAAACTCTGAAGAATTAATTTCTGCTGATTGCATGTTGCTTTTGTACCATGGTAAAGGCGAAACATCATAGTTGAACCACAGAAATTAAGAATAATCTGTAGATATAGTAAACCAAATTCAAGTTATTTGTTTAATTATTTTATAATGTGGTTGAGGTAGCTCTGTAAAAATTCTCCTTAATGTATAACTTATCTGTTTTTGAGGAATTTTTTTCTTTATATAAAAGAAAACCTTTTTCTTTCTTCATATAAAATTTTTATAGTATTATTTCATACTTAATATTTGAGGCTTTAGTATCTTGAACTCTATCACTATTGGCAACTTCTTAAATAATCTACAGTTCATTTGGTTTTGGGAGTTTTGTGGAAATGGCTATCTTCATTTTATAATAGTGTGGCGGTGGCAGGTAACACTTCCCACCGAACAGACAGACTCAGACAGAGAATGGTTGGAGTATCATCCCAGTTTTGCCATTCCCAGTGTTCTGTTATGTGGCCTCAGGGCCTGGGCATCAGGACAAAGTCTGGCCCTGCTCATCAAGAAACTTATTCCTTCAGCCTTTCACAGTTGCAATGGTCTCCTCTGCTGCTCTGGCTATGGGATATGACCCCTTTGTCTGCCCTAACCAAAGTCAGTGCCACAACTCAGCTGGTGAAGGTATTTACACCACCATCTTCATCCCCAAAAAATGTACAAAGGCACAAGGAAGGCTATAAGGTAGAGACATTGAGATAGAGTTTCAGGGGCTTTCAGGGTTTGAGGCAACAATATTCTCTCCTTTGCAGCCAGCAAAACTTTAGAATTCTAGATGAGCCGGGTACCCTCATTAGAGCCTATGGTTTCCATAGAAAGAATGCTATCCAGTGATGTTTCTGAGTCCCCTTCAAAGAACTGCTTAATTGCATAAGCAACTTTTTCTCCTTTCTGTTTTCTCTTCGGCACTGTAAGAGACCCATTTGGAGTGGCAGTAAATTAAGTTGCACCATGGACTAATTTGCAACAGGCTGGAAGCAAGTTGTCTTGGTTTCAGATCTGTTTACTCTGGATTCTGAGCAGCTATAGGGAAAGTCCAGACCGGTTACTAAGCAGCATCTAAGTCCTGGCCCAGGCAGCTGATCAGAAGGTGTGTTCAGTCTTTCAGGCATTGGAGAGAAAGGATAGCTTCCTGTATAAGAATGCCCTAGGGATTTAGGAATTTGAGAATCTCTTATAAAGAGACAATACTTTGTACTCAGTGCCAGAGAACAAATATAGCTTAGTGGGGTGTTCCAACCAAAGTCCTGTGGAGAAAAGAATATGAACAGGGGTGGGAGGGAGAGGCCTTTTAGTTCAATGCCTTCAGCACTGACATCCAACACCCAAATGGGAAACAGTGGTGGTCTGGGGTAAAAGTAGGACACAGGTAATAACTTAGCCTTTAATGCGGCTGTGAGGTCATGCACCATCAAAGTACTTAGGATAAAGACTCACCCAAGGAATGGATACTTCCTTTTGCTTTTATTTATATGCTGAGAATTTCATATAATATATTTTGATCATAATCTTTCCCCTTCCCCAACTCCTCCGAGATCTTCCCTCACCTCAAGACCTACCCAACCTTCAAGTTCTATCTAAAAAAAAAAAAAATTAAAAAATCAAAAAGAATAAAAAAATCAAAATAAAAACAACAAAATCACATAAGAACACAGCAGAGAGCACGTTTTATTTTTCCAATCAAACCCTAATAGCATTAAAAAATAATAGCCCATGATATGATAAATAGGGTTACATAAAATTAAAAAGCTCTGCAGGTGCACACACATGCGTGCACCACCACTACCACCACCACGGTCAGCAACAACAGCTAAAACGTCAAGTCTGATTTGTGTTGCCTTGCTCTTCCTGTATATCTGATGGAAAGATCTTGAATAGTTTCTTAACCTAGTGTATTTTTTTTTCCCTGCCACAAATTAAGGATGGATGAATCAGTTGCAAGGAGTGTGAAGCCGTGCAGTGCAAATCAACTCCCAATTGTGGTTATCTATTAGCCTTTAACCTCTCCGTGTCAGGATGCACAGAACATGTTCACACCAATTGAACACATTTTCCAGACAGAGCTTCCCATGCCAAACGGCTGTCAAGAATCCAGCTTTCTTAAATCAGTAGGACCTCTTTCTATTCAAATTCCATTATCCCAGGAGCTCTAGGAGAAGAGGGCCCCATCAGAAGTCTCCTGCACTGGTTGGCTAACTCTATGAAAAAAGGAGCAGAGCTACTCTAAATGCAGCCTGACCTCCCTGGGAAATGAATGCAGCCTGCCTCAGAGTCTTTACTCCTTAAGCTGCCCATGCCTGCTGCTTAGTCTAAAAGCCAGCACTAAGGGGCAAGAAGGGCAAAACCACCATGTTTGGGGTCTTTGAAGATGTATTCTCTGGTATCACCTGGGGCTACAGATTTAGCACATGCAAGGTCATGTCCATGGCCAAGGAAAGAAGAAGTCATCAGCGTAAGCAGGGAAAGTGGCAAGAGTGATTTCAATAACAATCCTTCCTTCTGACAAAATGATGTATTCTATGATGTTATGCAAATGAAATAATGGGCTTTTTTATGTGAACTACATCAGTTTACATCCTCATTATTCCAAGGCTTCAGTGTTCAGCCAGGTAATGACAGTTGTGAAAGAGACCTGGGAACTTAGGGCTGCCTTCATTAATCTACCACAGGTAAGTGACCTAGTCAAACTTCCTGAATACGACCTAGGATTCATTGACTGCATTTACCTACAAACTGCCTAGATTCCAGCTCTGAATTCCTCATACCATGTTAAGCGTGATGACAAATGCAGAAACAGAGGTTACCAGAGGACCTCTCTCAGGCAGAGATAGAGTTCTGTAATTAAGCCGCTGTTCACCACTGTGGAAATAATACAGTATATTGAAAAACGGTAATTAACTAAACTATCATCTGTGTAACAGCTTGTTACATGTGGGACTCATTAGAACTGACTTTGTTTGGAATCCAACAGTTCCTACTTAAGGTAAGCAGGAACAAAACTAGGGCTTAGGGACTTCCTGCCTGACCCGGATGATTGTTGGAAGCATCCTCCAAGTACCATTGAGACCCACCAGGTAGTAATTGAACCCCAATGGACAGGAATAACACCATCCTCTTCAAGTGTGCTAACAATTGGGTTTGGGTCTGGGTGTTGTGATTGTATGAAAACAAAGAGGTTGAATTGCAAGACAAGAAAATGAGGCCAGGGGCTGATTGGTCACTCATTAAAGCATTGTGGGACAGTGTCCAATCACCTCCCTCACAAGTATTTCTTGGCAGGGAAATGAGAGGGAACAAAAAAGCACTTTACCCAACAGATGGGAATGGCAGGACCCAAAGGAAAGAGCTGAGACTCTCCCAGTGGAGAGATAATGCTCAAGGTGACCCATGGAGTGCAGCACTGAGAACAGTACCCATGTCCACCTAGATCCAACGCTGGTGTTCTTTCCTACCACACCAGGCTCACCTTCCTCACCATGGAAGGTTCTTGCACACCTTGATAGAAAAAGGATGGGCAGTTTTAATCCTTGGTAAGCTATCAGAAACAAATGCGGAGACTGAAAACTATAGTTTTCTAGATCTTCTTACTATGACCCAATGGAAGTTCCAGAATTAATCATCTCTAATAATGCAGCCAGAATTGAAAGTCATTGATCCAGCTGCAATGATTATACAACAATTTAACATTTAATAACATTTCCTTTATAGGAGGCCAGACTGGTTCGTTCATTCAATAAGTACATTTGAGCTCCTACGACCAGATGAGCTAATGTTCTTGGTAAAACATTCATCTCTGGTTCCTGGCATATAGAAAATGTTCGATACCTCAATTATATTCATCACCCCCTAACAAGAGCTCCTGTGTTCCGGAGAGTGGGCAAAGCAATTCAGATGCAGAAGTAAGGAGGTATTGCAGGCCTTGAAGCAGAAGAGGTAAAAAGTTACCAATAAGAAAGGAGACGGGCAATGGTCACAGGCAAAGAAGGCTTCATCAGGGACCTGGTTCTAGGATACTCAACCGTGTACAGGTGTTCAATGCCTTCTTACTGGCACTGGACTAACTGCTGTAATGCACTAAACTGTCTGACAGCTAGTATCAATTTTTAACAGAAGAAATAAGCCAGGGTTAAAGAATGCTTTCCTAGAATCTGACCCAAGGAAAAAAAAATGAGTCTCATCCCTTATTTTTAAAAATGTTCCAGAAGATGCTATGTAGAAATTAATGACCCTGTACATCTCGAGAAAGCCCAGTGTCCTTGCCCTGTGACAAGCCCACTGATAGGAGGTAGTGGGTAGAGGGATGCAGATGATTACACATATGCCAGCCTTGTTTTCTGTCATTTCTGAGTTGTAATAAGGAAGCCTTCCTTAAATGTTGTTGACAAGGGTTAAGAAGAGAGTGTGCAATTTGTATAGCAAAGGAGTGGAGGTAAAGCAGGGTATGAAATTAAAGAGAAACCTCCTAGTCTTTATTCACCCCTAGGGAGGGCATCCACCCAGATGCTGCTCCCTAGGTCAGAAGAAAGGGGTTACTGCTACACTGTCCCTCTCTGCCCTCCATCAGCCCCTGTCAGCTATGGTGCAGGGCCAGCAAGACAGGGAGAAGCCAGAATTCCAACTCGCAGCCCAGTGATGGATGAGTCATCCTTCACTCCTCGTGTCAGCTCCCATTTTTGCAGTTCTCATCTGTATTTCATGAATATTTCATCCTCAGAGCAACGATTCCACATCCCCCATAAATCTAGCGGGTGGCTCTTAGCTGCATCCCCGAGAGCTTGGTGCACTCACCTGCATTGGATAACTACATAATTGTCTGATTCCTTCGAAAAAATATGAGCTCGAATGCACATGAATATTAAGAGGTTGATTGCACATTACTACTCTTCCCCCCAAAAGGTGTCTAAACTCCGAAGACATTGCAGCACAACCCATTAAACACACTTGGGCTCCACCCGAAGGCAGGTTTTCAGCTCTAAAGAAATATAGCCGGCATCCCAAAACGAAACATTCCAAGAGTTTCCAGATAGCCTCATCTAATTGTAATGCTGCTCCATAAAACATGGGCCGCAGCAAGGTGAAGGGGATCTAAATTAAATACCTTCATTATTTCACCTCAGCTTTACAGATATAATTCTAAAATATTACCATTTCAGGTTCATCCTCTGCTCCTAGAGGACAGGCTCATACCCCTCACCCTAGCATTTAGACACAGGAAGGGGACCCCATCCTCTGCCTTCAGACTCTTCTACTGGCTTCTCCTTCAGGCTCTTACTTCCTGTTAACCCTTTGTTTACCTTGTCCAAAATACAACTTTCCCAGCTCATCTCCAGCTCAATGACTTCTACCGATTTCTCAGCTTTCCACACTAACATCCTCAAGCCCCAATAATCTTCACTAACCACTACTCACCCTAACACCATGGCCCTACTATGTGCTGGATAGGATGGGGCCCCTCTGTGGCTCTTACTGCTTATGGAGGAACAGCCCAATATACAGGATGGAGGATGGTGAGCTACGCTGGCTGCAGTTGCCCTAAAGGTGAGAAGTATCCTGGGAGGGAGAAGACAGTCATGCAGACAAGATTGCAAGGAAGCAAAGGAGGAATGTGGGATAAACTTCAACTGGAAGTTGGGGACCTATAGAAACCGGGGAAAGGTTCTCATGTAGCCCATTTGAATAGGAGGGGAAGGTGGAGAGCAGCTACTGTGCTGCCCCATGGTCTTCTGCATTCTCCTGGACTGACAGCCAGGCAAGGAGGCCCACACTGTGGAAGCACAAGCTGGAAGTGTACTCCCCTATATCGGAGGATGCAGATTTATGCAGACGTGAGAAAGTAGGAAAAGGTGCTGGCAAGAAAGAGGCAAACAGTGTGTTCTTCCCAAGCAAGTCATCCTCTGTCTTCTCCTTTTGCTTGCACCTTCCAATTTTGTCTCTGTATCTATCTCGCTCTCTCTGACTCTGTCTGTCTCTCTCACCCCCTCTCTCTTCTTTCTCTCCTATCTCTCTTTTCTCTCTCTCTTCTCTCTTCTTCTTCTTCTTCTTCTTCCTCTTCCTCCTCCTCCTTCTTCTTCTCTCTCTCTCTCTCTCTCTCTCTCTCTCTCTCTCTCTCTCTCTCTCTCTCTCTCCTCCCCCTCTCTCTCTTTCTGTTTCCCTCCCTCTCTAATTCTGTGTGACCACAACACTAGGGGCTCTAAAGGGATAAAAATGAAAGCAGACAAGGCCTCCCAGTTCAAAAACCACAATGAACTCAATCCCATGTCCCTGCTCACATCAGCCAAGAGACACAGATCCATGTCACTGAAATGTACTTGTAAAACAAACAATCCTCCTTTGCTCCTGACATATGGAAAATTGTACAGGGGGAAATTAAGAGGCTGACTGAGGACAAAGCCGTGACCTCAAACAAAACCACACAGGCAGGAATGCAATGGCTGAATCAATGACTCCTTTGCCTGTCCTGTCTTCCCTGTACCTATTCAGAGGAGCTCTGGGACCACCCAACCTGTCTGACTGAAGATGTTCTCATAAGTAAAGATGTAGGGTTGTGACTGTAGGCAAGGTGTCCTGTGTTTGGTGTCCAGAGAACTGATAGGATTCCACAGTTGCAGAAAACACTGGGGGCTTTGCTTATCTGCTCAATAGGAAGTCTGGTCCTTTCTGAAACTTTTTAAAAAATGTAACCATTTCCAAACTTAACAAAATACAACTTGGAATAGAGTCATTAACTGCTCTTTTCAGTGAGTTTTCCTTAAACTTCCCATCTTTCCCTCCTATACTTTAGGATTGTCAGGAAAGCCATTAGGGTAAAAACAGACTTTCTTCCCTCCTTCCCTTCCTCCTTTTGTTCGTTCGTTCGTTCCTTCCTTCCCTCCCTCTCTCCCTCCCTCCCTCCTTTTCCTTCCATGGAGATTTAGGAAGGCCTGAGGGGAAGACAGATGATGTCAGGAGGACACTTTGGTGCTGACTCAGCAGTACCAGCCATCCACAGGAAAAGCACCAAGCTTACTGCCTGAAATGTGAGTGGTGAGTCTAAGGGGCAGGGGATCATCATTGCCTTCCTCCTCAGGGACTCCCTTGTGGATTGATGGATGAGGGAACAGTCAGCCGATCATGGCCGATCTCAGAAACAGGTGCCAGGCTGAGCTGGTGCCGCTGTGCAATGGTAGCAGTTCTCAGCTCCAACCAGGCTAAGTGACATCATCCCGCTCTGCCCTCTCCTGCCTGCTTGTATTTCCTCCCTGGTTTATTTTGCTTTTCTCCTTGACCTCCCAGCTCTGAAGCCAATCAATGAACTTGTGTGTCACCTTGGCCTCCAGTAAAAATGAAACAAGGGATATCAGGCAAAATTCTGAATCAGGACTGCCTTTAGACACAATGCCAGTTGCTTTTATGACTTCCTAGTTAAGATTTATCTCCAGGATCTCTGCAGAATTTCTAAGCTGAAGTCTGATTGTAGATGAAGCCAGAGTGTATGCAACAAGCAGTGACTAGAAATGGACGAAGAGCCTAGGCTTTCTCATAGATGCCTATGTGTATGTTTCTGTGGGCGGAGGATCAGCACAAAGTGGCACTTTTGGACACCTCTTTTAGGGGAACTACCTTAAAGGAGTTCATTTCAAAAACAAAATCAGAAAGTGGCCTTGAAGAACAAACAACCCAATAGGATGCACATGTCAAGGGACAGAATCAGCACTGGTTGGTGTCCCAAAGTGAGCGAAGTACCCAGAAGCTAGAATCTGGACAGAGCATCAGTATGTCCCATGGTGGCAAGGCTACACCTTGTGAAAACAAGGGCGAGAGGAAAGGCAGTGCGACAAGGGACTCAGGGAAGCCTTCCTGGGGTCACTGGGCCTACTGCTCTGTGTGAGACGCCAAAGAGAACCAAGAAGGAATGCGGGCTCCTCTCTTACCCTACAGGTGGTCTCTCCAGGTCAGGGTGGAAGCACATGAGCGGGGCAGGGTGGGGAAGGGCTCTCTGGTGCTGCCCATGCTGTACCTGCTCTATAGATAAATACAGGACTTTAGTGCCCTTGGCCGGTCCTTTGGCACTTTGTTCAAACATGTAAACATCCCTTACATTTTCTCTATTTATTTAAAAACAAAATGAAGTATGACATATTCCCCCAATATCAAGGCTGCTGTGTCCAGACAAGATGACTCAGACAAATACCATCTGGAAGAAAACCACCCACCCAATAAATGGCCCAGAGAGACACCCTGCCACTGGACATGGCAAGGCTATGAAGATACCAACCTCTTTGGGGGTCTCCTGGTGGCACCGGTTGCTGTTCCACCATAATTCTAGAGCAGCCACGAGGCAGGCGAGAAGGAGGCCAATGGCCAAAATGCAGAAGACCCCAGCGAAGCTGTGCAGCTTAAGGGATTTACCATCAGTCTGTGCACTGGAATGGCTGGTGAGGTCGCAGCGGCCTGTGTGTGGCCACCACTTCTGCTTGAGCACATCCAGGTCCCCTGTGTCTTGCAGCTCCAGGATCCTGCAAGACACAACACAGGTGAGCCATAGCCATTGACTTCCTCAGCTTAGCTATCTGGCCCCATCACTGGCCTGCCGTGCTTACTATCATCATAGCAAGTCTCAGAGTCCACAGTGTGCTCTACACACTGCCTGCACACAGACTGCTTTTCTGGGAACATATAATGATATGTTTTTCCTCTCCCTCCTCAACCAGTGGCTCAGTGATGAAGCTTATTAGGCTCCTCACGTGGATTGTAGAGAGAGTTCTCAGGATAAACTTGGGACACACAGAAAAGAGTAAGGCAAACCCCAGAATGCACACCTAGCATCTTCACAGTCATAAAACTGCTGTCAGTCAAAGGTTAACATCTGAAAGTCACACATCTTGAACTCCAGGGTCTGGAATCCAAAATACTTCAAAATCTGAAACTTTTTGAGTATCTATATAGTACCACAAATGGAAAATTCCACATCCATTCTCTTATATATCAATAAAATAAACTTTGTTTATGCAGAAACTTATTTAAAACATTATATAAGATTACATAAGGCTATATGTATATAATACATATGAAACATAAATGAATTTCATATTTATACTTAAGCCCCATAAAATCCAAAATCTTAAAACATTTGGAATTTGGAAAATAGAAATTCTACTTTTCTATCTTATCTGTCCTAGTAGGATTCCTGTTATCCTTTCTTATTCCATTTGGTTTAAGAAGAGTCTGCATTGAATGATGCTCAATGCTGCTAAGCTTATTGTCTAAAGATACAAACACCAGCCCTAAAACAATGAGGCCTACAGTGTAACGACATTAGTTGTGGCAAACAGGAGGAAATGAAATAGAAGTGCCAGGAAGCCACATATGTCAGGGGTTCTAAGCTGGATGCTTAAAGAGGAGTTTATGAGGAGACAAAGGCAAAGTGAAACTAAAGGAAGATGAACCATGAAGTGGCTTGCGGTCGTCTAGTTGTCTCTGATGCAGCGTGTAGCTATACTCTTACAAGATCTTTCTGAATCCTTAATGCCAACCTCTGGAATTGATTTCCATTGTGTTATTTTACAGAGAAGGAGATCAAGGCACGGAGAGGTGAAATACCTTCCCATGGTCACTTTGAGGTTGATATCAACTGATATAGGAATATGTGTCAATATTCTGTCTGGTACAAAGGGATCATTGTAATTAAGCAACTACGACAGAGAAGTAGAGAGGAGAGTGAGGAAGAGTGAGGCATAGGATGAAGACAGTGAAATGGGCAGTCTGAGGTGCGATCTCTACCCAAGGTGAGTAAGGGAGTCTGAGTGCATAATGGTAGGACAATTCCTCATGGTGGCAGCTAGTATCATGTGGTGTTTTGTGACTTCTTGGGCTCTACACAATGAACCAGCCAGATATAACTGGTAGTTTCCAGATTCAAAGTAGGGAAGCCTTTCTATTTGAAGAGTAGTCCTTGAGTCTAGTCCATGGAGATGTATTTAGCTCATAATTCAGTGACTTCCTTGAGCTCTGGGTATGCGCAGTTAGTGAGCAGCAAAAGTTCAATTGGATAGTTGTGTAGTCTCTGCCCTGGATCTAAATCTACAGGTCTGAGTCTGGACCAGCATACCATACATGGGTCTACATCTTAAGAACAAAAAGGGCACCAGCCTGAGAGTACCCCTGGATGTGTCTGTATCATGGATCCATCCTGTAGTAGCCCCTTACTATCAGGGAAGGACCTGGCTAAGAACAGAGTAGGATTTGACCTCATCTGTGTGTTATTAGATGAGGGCCAAGTTCCACTTAGCCTCACAGATCCATGGTTCCCATTTTACTGAATAGAGTAGCAACTTTCCATGTTTTTCCATGTGCAAGCTTAGTAGATATCAAAACAAAAGCTACTTGTTAGCAGATATTTATTCTGTCAACGAATGTGTGAATGTATTGTTGAATAATGAAAACAAACTGAAGATTAAAGGGCCCTCGTGAAACTATAAAAATATCCAGCAAATAATTCAGGGCAATGATAATCCCAAAAGGCTTAGAATGTGACCATGCCCAGAACACGACAGGATTTACAGGTACATTTGTGTATTTTGTTGCTGTTTTTGGAATGTCCCTGAAAATCACACCTCTCTGTAATTGTGTGTGGCATGATGAACTGAGCAGCTACAGAGTCCTTCTAACTCATGCATGGCATTACTCAGGCCAGGAAAACTGCATGTGGCCTTTGTTAAGTCTCTGGTGGCTAAGAAAAGAAGGGTGAGCTTAGTGTAAGTTACAGAGGCTGATATGCAGATGTACAGGCTGCCAGGGCTCAGGAGGAGGCTAGTGGTTGAACTCCAGAGCTTTGTATTTATAAATACAATTCTTTACTGATGGAGATTAGTTCTAATCCAGACTCTGAACCTCTTAACCCTAACCCCCTCATCATCAATATCTGAGAGTAAAGGTACCCATTTTTAGTCCATTAGGTTATAATCCAGTGAGTACAGTAACAGCATCCATAAAAGCTAGTTAGTAGTTGCGTGGTCAGATGGCCACAATCATCAACTTCTTCTTAGGTCACTCTTTGCAAGAGCTACCTCTTACTGAGAGAACACTGTAGGGGCAAATCATTCATACTGCTTCATCTGCCTAACTGCATGCAGGGCAACACTTAATATATCTGTTTTATTTCCTGAAGGCCTCAGCACAGAATCTACCTGATTTGCCCAAAGCTGTAATTAGAAAGGATCAATGGTCTTCTTCAGCTCTGGGCCATTAGTGATCTGGGAGGCCATGCTCTTTCTGTAACAACTTGCTATTATCCAAAGGTCAAGTTCTGGCCTGGGAGATACTAAGACCTGGGACAGACTGTTGGGCCTGATCTCTTCACACTTTCTGTCTAGGGAATGGTTCTGATGCCTTGATTGGGAATCTGCATGTGAACACTGAAGGTCCAGTTCCCAAATGGTTCTTGATCAATCAAGAAAGTTGCTAGTGGCCAATGAACTGGGCAGAATAGGCAGGACATCCAGTTTTCCTGCAGGCAGGCTAGCAGATGCAGGAAAGGAAAAGGATTAGCCAGGATGCAGAGGGAGAAAAGCACCAGCCATGTCAGTAGAGTGTAGTGCCTATTGGCCAATTTCCCTACTGAGTCTAAGGAAGCAGGCAGGAGGTTAGAAATATAACTAAGCTGAGCATAGATTTAGGGTGCTAAGCTAGGAGTGAAAAGAAGGGTGCAGTAGCCGGGGAAGCTTAGAAGAGTTCAACCATTAAGCTAAAGCAATATAAAATAAGCTACTGTGTGTGTGTGTGTGTGTGTGTGTGTGTGTGTGTGTGTGTGTGTGTGTGTGTGTGTGTGTGTGTGTGTGTCTTTCATCAGTGGATCTGAGTGAACCTGGGTGGGGCTGGTAGGTTGGTCTGCCTGGAGCTTAAAGTGGAATAGCAAGAAATACACATAACATTTCTGGGCAACATCAGGTGGGCTGCTTAAATTTTCTGACCCTTTCTCCTCTTAATTGTATGTATCTTTTATAGCATGTCTTATTTCAGGAAGAATATATGGCAATTTACAGGAAAACAGAATAAAAAAAACCCAACAAAATATGATAGTATTAATATAGAAGCAACAAGTCATGGGTACAAAATGCCTTCAAGAATAAGTCTAACCTAATGTGCACTATAACAATTTATACTCCTACTTATGAGGAACCAGAGTGATAAGAGCCATTTCCTGAGGCCAGTTTTTCTATTTTCTAGACAGATATAATTGCAGGTGCTTTCCTTTATTCAATGGTTGTGGAGCCTGCTACACAGTAGGTGCTCAAATAAATGGCTATTAAGTTGCTAAATGTTTATTGACTGCCCACTCTGCATCCTGTGGTCTGCAAAACTGTTACAACACATAACACACACCATATACGCTTACATCTACATCCTAGCCTCTGTCAAAGCAAGCAAATAGCTTGACTCCTAAAATGAAGGGATAGGAAACCACAGATATTCCAGATAAGCCTGGAATCTACTACTTATACAATGCAGACCCTTATTCAAATGGCACAGTGTGTTGCCCTCTGAAGCAGCCCACTTCATTTTTCTGAGCCACAGTCAAGATAAAGACAGCTCACAATGGGCTTGCAGTATGCAACAGAACCTCTTCTAGAACTAATAATAACAGAAAGTTAGAAATAAAGACTGACGCATTCCCCTAAGAGGCAGATGCCTGCCTGTTAGAAGGAGGGATGTGACCAGTTCTTGGGGAGGCTATGCCATGGAAACACATGACAATATTGCAGAAGGTTAGCACAGTCCTCTGAATACATAATCTTCTGATATAACTAAGATGGAAAAATTATTTCTTGCAAGAAATACATAGAACCTGGGAAGTTCGCATTTTTTATGGTGATGACTGCTATGGGAGGGAGACCACACACTGGCTGTGGTCTTTAGCCACACGTTAAGAATATCTAAGTCCTTCAGCGTACAACACAGCTATTGGTAACAGAGGGGAGCAACACCACTTCTCCTGACTCACCTCTGTCTTCTCCATCTCGAGGATTTTCACTTTTCCTTTGACCCAATTCGATATTCCTAACTGCATTATTGCCCTGAGTCTATCTGACAACGCTATAGAGACTCAAGCTTCCTAGTCAACATCTGCTTTCTTCTGTTCCTAGTATATTGACACTTATTTCCACAGACTTACAGAAGAAGTTAGAGGCTAGCTCAGGGGCCTCTAACTTCCCACTAATGGTTCCCATACATCCATGAGCACTGTCTTGAGACTCATCGGCTGTTTGGGTATTACTGTTCCATTCACCCTATGGATTCCCTTACCATCTGCTCTACAAAGTTTTTGCAGGTTGATGGTCTCTGCAATCACCCTGAAAGCCCTGTCTATTAAAAATCAGCATGCATAAACTTCAGAAATGCCATTGTATTCTGAATCCCAAAGAGAAGCCATCATTTTTCACACATTTAATTTGAAGAACTGAAAGATACCTCTTTCTCTCTTATCACTGTTCTCCACTTCAGAGGACAAAGCAAGGAATGGAATGTGTGCTTGAAGTTCTGGAGAAAACCTAAAGCCACACTTACCTTAACTGCTCCTATACCCTCACCAAATTTTGTAAGCACAATACTGACTACATTGGGTGCAAACCCTATTTCTCAGACTTCTTTGGTAAATCTGATGCTTAACTGATCCTGAGGAAGAGGATCCAATCTAGAAATCTAGAAAAGGACAGGTGGTAGGGTTTGCAGGTCCAATAGTAACACGGTCCAGTGCTGGACTGGAACTCAGGAGAACTGGATGCAGAAAAAGCATAAGGTACCGAGCTTTCTCCCTTTCTCCCTGGATTACAGGTTAGAAAGCAGGTGGTCTCCAACAATTCTCCTGGATCCATCTGGACATTCTTGAAGTGGATAACACACAAATGCTGCAACTCATGTGTTAATCAGGCAACTGGTGGTTATCCCTTAGCTTGGCTCTGAATGGACTCCTTTATGACAATGTTCCTGCCCTCTCTTGTTGGGTTTTGATGAACCAATGCAGAGCCTTCCCTTAGAACTTCCTCAATCTCCTCAATTCTAATTCCTTCCTCAGCAGGATGCCACATCACAGATATGTCCAATCTGAAGGTCTGAGGCTAGACCTCTTAGGAGGCAAAAAAGCCTTGGCTAGTAAACCTGCTGCAAGGAAATGGGCGTTGAGTTTATCAATATCCTTCAGTTCTACCCTCCATGCTTAAATCCAGATTATTCAGACCATATAAACTGATTTAACAACGAACCAGCATGGAATAAGGAGATACTGTTATTCTAAGGAAGAACAGCAGTTTGGAACTTTCATGGCCAATAGTCTAGACCTAAGCAGACTCAAGGGACAAACTCATACCAACGATCACATGGGAAATGAAACACAAGGACAAAGTACACCTGCTATATTGGTTTCTGATAAAGACTTCCATTTAGTTCAACACAGTTTGAAACTTCCTGTCTACTTAACCATCCCTCCTCTTTCTCCGCAATGCTCCTGTGTTTTCCTAATATTAATGAGAAGAAATCAGAACTAATTAACTCTCAGAAGATGGCACAGAAACCCGGAAGCCTACTTTTGATGTGGGGAGAATGGGGAAGAAAGGAAATGAGAGCTTGGCTTCTCCTAACAACAAAGGGCCAGGTCTATCTCTTGCCCCAGAGGACAGCAGCATTTATCTCATTCAACCAGGAAATGCAATCCAAAGTCCACAGGCCCCGTCAGGTCACTGAGATGCAGATGGAGACAGTCTGCTTCTCTGACTCTCTTACTTTGCATCTCCACATGGATGACTCACACTTTGAAAATATACTTTAAAAGAAAGAGATTATTCGGCTTCCCAAGATCCTACTTATTCATTTATCTGACCAGCTCCTATGTGTCTCAGCTATCAAAAAGTCCTTCTGGGTTCTTTCAGATGCCCTCTTCTGTCAATCCAACTCCTGGTACAGTGCTTGACCCTGCACTGAAATCATCTACATATATCATAGTTCCACCCACAGTACTGTCTTCCTACAAAGAGACCATGAACTTCTTTCCATCCTAGTACCTATGCAGGGCCCGGGAAAAGGTATAGAGAAAGACATATTGGTCCATAACTAGTACTTAGGAAGATGGGAGGAGTAAATGCATTGATGATAGCTGCCAAGGCTGCTGGAATTGTCTTGTTGTGCCTACCTCTGGGAGAAGAGGTCCCTGTAGGGGCTGCCATGTTGCAGGGCAATCCCGTAGCCCTTGCTGCTGATGCTGTTGCCGATGACAGTCACTGAGCAGTCGTCATCTGTCAGGGCTGCATACTCAACCACGGCCACATCCCACAGAAAGGCGTAGTTCCCCTTCTTTGCCTGAAAGACCCAAATCACCATGAAGCCCAGCATGGCTATGTAGCTACAGAGTTTCAAGCAGTACGACATCTCAATAGTTGGGTTGCAAGGACTCCTCTAAGTGGTGCCCCTCATACTGTACAATGAATTATCTTAGCATTTTTGATGTGTAAATATACCACCAATTGAAACCATTCACCTTAGTAGATCCATCTACAGTTCATAGAGCAGGTGGAGAGAATGAGCTAGAGGTAGGTCACAGTGACATTGACCTGCTTCTCAATTTAGTACACTCACCCCTGGGGAGAGCAGAGAGGAACATTTGGGGATTAAGATTACAGACCAGAGCTTTAGGGGGCACATAATACCATGTGGGTGGGGAAAAATATAAATGCTGGGGGGACTGTGATGTATTTTATAAATAACCTCCTGACTGCTAAGTCGTGCTTACCATAAACAGTGTCTCTAGGTCGCCAAGATGGAGTACCAAGTAAAAGCACGTGTCTGGAGTTTGCTAGGCACAGGAAGATCCCATTATGGAGTAGGATCTGATGGTTACAAACATGCAAGGCTTCTGCCACTTGTCTTTCACTGCATTTACATGAGCATAAGTATATGCACTCATGCACAATGTACACGCACACATGCATCTTTTAATTTCTCCGTTTCGGGCAGAGGGGATTGAACCAGAACTTTGCTGTGATGTCGAGGCTGGCTTTAAATCAGATCCTCTTGCTCTAGCAAGAGCAGGTTTCCAGCCCCAGTACTTCCATACAGAGGGATGGTGGCAGATTCTTCCACTGGGAATCTAACTGCATCCCTAGCTGATCCCCCTCAAACCCTTCCACAGCAGACATTCAGTTCTATCTTGAGCAGTGAATCTAAATTGGACTAAAATTTGGGCACTCGAAAGGATTGTGAAAGGCTTTTCTTCTTCCAAAGAGGCATTGTCACTTGGCTTTCTTAAAACATTGCACAACACTTTAATGCATCGGAATTCCTTTCTCCGTTGAACACAGATTCTTCTTGCCCTGTTGTCCCTCCCACCATAGCTCACACGGGATGCTGTAAAGCATGGCTGTAGATTTGGTAATAGGGCTGAAGCATCATAGACAAAATTAAGCCAAGTTGGCAAGCTGTAGGCCTCTTGGTACTGTCCAGGGCATTGTTCCAGTTCCTACCTTTGTTGGCTTTTCATTTCCTCTAAGCTTCTTCAGGAAGTAAATGGATGCTAAAAATCAGACTTTTTCTATTTCCTATTTCTTAGGATTCTTCTTTTTTCCTTTGGGTGGGGGAGATTAGGTTTTGAGAAAGGATCTTATCATATAGGCCAGGCTGGTCTTAAGGCATGATCGCCCTACTTATACCTCCTGGAGAGCCTAGGCATCCAACACCACACCTAGCAGGATGTTTCTATTCTCAAGACCCGAAGTGCCTATGACCCAAGCTGTCTTATTTCCGTGGCAGATTCTTTCCGTTAGAAATAGTTGTGGGCAGAATATGACCTTCTGCACTGGAAACTGGCTTCTTGCAGCCTTTCACACAGCCTTGTAAGAAATGACACACACCGGTGCCACACACTGCCTGTCACCTGCGGCACCATTCAAATATTAGTACCAAGGCCTCATTCCTTGGTCAGTCCAATCTCAGAAGTCTTAAAGGACTTTAACCCAGGTTGCAAAATTACACACATCTCTCTCCCTCCACACAGGAAGATAACAGTCTTTGTAATTTTCCCCTGCTGGCAAACAAGTTTTCCCATGAAAAGATATAAATTTTCAACCTCTAGTACCAAGTTTCTCTGCAAAATGTTGACTTATGACCTAATATTTGGCTTCAGTCGGACTAGGGAGCATTTCACATCCACGCTTGCAATTCAACATGACAATCAGACACGGTTATTTGTACGATTTCAAAAGGGCATGTCATGTTGAAGGAAGAATTAAGATCAGCTTCCTTTCTACTTCTCAAGTGATGTTTCCCAAAGGAAAAAAATGAAATAAACTGGCTCAGAGCAACTGGAAACTGACTTCAGAACAGTCCCTGTGGTCTTTCAGAGGGGTGGCTGGAATCCCTCAAGCCACAAGTCCATGAGCATGCCGTGTGTAGACTCACAGATAGGCAAGCACAGCCGCAGGGGGGAAGCCTGCATCTACAGCCCTATTGGACTAGGCTGTGCAGAACACAATATCTGAAAACCATGCAGGCAATGCCCCTGCTTCCACTCCAAGCTACACACTAAGGATTTTCTCTAGAAGTAAGAAGTTGCCTTCTTGAGCAGATGGGTGATCCCAAATACGCATCATCTCCATTTGTAAACAATGACCAAACTAACCACTGTTTTTCTTGTTCGCTTGAGGAAACATGGCTAGACACTTGCTGTGACAGGACCCAATTGCAAAGGGACAGGGCAGAATCTGTATCATTCTATAGAACATATTCTTAGTGCAAAACAAACAAAAACAAAAAACAAAACATTAAAACCTTTTTGCCATCATCAGTACCCCAGAATTCTCTAGCCCATGTCTCTTAGCCCCTCCTCGAGTAAATTACAGTACCAAAATTTCCCCTTAAGGAGGATATTTTGGACCTTGACGTTATCTCCACAATCTTTCTTGGTGCATCACCAAGGCTATATGAGACACAGCTATCTTCAATGTGTCTAGTTCAAATGTTTAGAGAGAGGGATCAGTCAGTAAAATGTTTGTTGTACAACATTTTAGTTCAGTTAGTTCACTTCGGGAACTGAGTTCAGTTCCTGAGCACTCGTGTAAAAAGTCAGGATACAACTGTAAGCACCTACAATCCTAGTGCTTAGGAAAATAAAGACAGGCAGTTCCTAGTGCCCCCTTAACCCAGTTGGTGAATTCCAGGTCTCAGTGAAAGATTTTCTCTTAAAAAATAAAGTTGAGAGCAATTGAGAATGATACCTGTCAGTGAGTTCTAGTAACACACACACACACACACACACACACACACACACACACACACACACACACATCTACATGTATCAGTGTCAAGGCATTCATAACAGTCATAGTTCTGTCACCTTCATGTCACCTCCTACTTGATCCTTTGTATAATAATCTCCACCCTTCGTTTAAAAAGGCTAGGATACACTTTCTTGTAATGTCGGAAGCACTTTTGTTTGTTTGTCATTTGAGCGGGTTTTTATGTGTAGTCCTGAAACTCACTTTGTAGACCAGGCTAGCCTCTAACTCAGAGATCCGCCTGCCTCTGCCTCTGCCTCCTGAGTGAGGGATTAAAGGTATGTGCCACCACTGCCTAGGAGAACCAATTTTCTACATACATTCTAACAATTATAAATCTACCTTCTTATTTGGTGTTATTTCTATACAAGCAGGGTTTGACCATATTGGGGACACCAAGTATTTCAAGTTCCCGAACCTCCAAAGAACCAGGACTCCTCTCTAGTTCCTGTCCTTCCTGTGGCAACCACCTTTCCTATGAAAGTTTTATTTGAATGTAAGATGTCCTTGCTAGGTGCATGCTTTGAACATTTATTTCCTAGCTGGTGGCACCATTTTGGGATACTTTGGAACCTCTCCAAGGTAAGGCTTTATGGGGCCCTAAGTTACCACAGAAAGCCTTTGAAGGTTACGCACAGGCCCCGGCTCTTGGCTTGCTCTTTGCTTTCTGGCTCTCTGTGATGTGAATGGTAAGCAGGACATGACTCCATCAATGAGTTTAAAGATTCTGTCATTTCACCCCACCACATAGAACGAATTGTGCCCCTCCCCAAACTGAAGGCTAGATAATGTCCCTCCCTCAAGCTGCTTGTGTCAGATGCTATGATCACGGCAGTGTAAAAAGTGACTAACACACCAAGCCAGGCTTTCTTTCCACTCTGCTCCCTGATTCAGCTATCTAGTCCAGCCTCAGGGTCCTGTCAAGTCTCTGGTTTCTTTGGGACAGTATGTCTATCACTTTCCCTCCATCTCCATCCTACGTGCCTGAGACTCCATTTCATAAATCTCTCGTGCTAGGATACAACACCAATTCCTTATTAGCGGTAATTTCTTTCAATAAGGGATGTTTCAGACTCTGAGAAGAATGTATGGATGTAGGAATTTAGCCTGTTCTCAACTCTACCATATTCACATAGAAGATGAGCCCAGCCACCGCCCTATCCTGTCCCACAGTCCCTACTCTAAATGTTCCCATGGATCTTTGAATTCACTATTTTCACCACTTTCTGCTTTTTCTTCCTCTGCCCGTGTCCCTCAGTGTGGTCTTTCCCTATCCTATCAAGAGGCTGTGATGAGCGGCAGGAGGCAGCATCTGAAAACAGGCATGACGGGCTGTGAGCTGCTTAGAAGCTGAGTGTTGACATGACTTCGTAATGCCTAAGAGATCAAAGCGATACTACAGCTCTTGCTGTGCTTTTAACACAAAACCAACCCAAAAACTTTTCCACTCTTTTACTGGGCTGAATTACCTTTATCTGGCTGTCTATTTATAATACTAAATGTATTCTCAATTTCTAATCATTGATTTCCATGTATCAATGAAAAGCTGGGCAGCAGACAGGGCCCTCAATACACTATGATGTTCTTCTAGCCTTTGCCTCTAGGTGAAGCTTTAGTGGCATATGTAGCCAGCTCCCCAGTTTCTTGAGATACTGGAAGGCCATTTAGGATTAGGTCTGGAGTCCTGGGATATAAGTCCAAACTTCCTCTCAGTGCCGTAGAGGGGATTTGTAGATTGTTTTTTAAAAGGAGAAATGGCAAAGTTAAGATTGCCTTGAAATATAATGTGACTGCCTACAGTATGATTGTTAATTAAAAATGACCAATTTTAGTGAAACTATTGAAAAATCGGATTGTCTTTCATAGTCCCTAGAATGAGAAAATGACTTTGGAAAGTAATGTAGCATCATATAATAGACATTTAGAGTTCTTATATCTCTTATCCTGGCAAATTGGAATTTAACCTAAAAAGTAACCCAAGTATATCTATGAAACATGAGAAATACTCATAGTTGAAAATAAAATAAATGTGAATATTTTAACTATTCAATGTCAGGGAAATAATTAGTAAATGACGTCATGAATATGACATCAGTGCAATACACACTTCAGTTCAAAGACTGGAGAAAAACTATGCACACAACCCTGAAAGTCGCAAGGATATTTTCATCCCATCTTAGCCTGCTTCTAAATATTTTGCCTACTATGTTTTCCTTCTCCTTCCCTATGTGCAAACTTGCTTAATTAATTAGCACAAAATAACAATCGTTGGCTCACACCTGAGAAACACATAGATGAGGTTGGTAGGGAAAGGAGGCAGAGTATCTTTGGCAACCATTAAGGTCAATAAAGTCAAGGGCCTGTGGGACTCAAGCTATCAGAATGCCAAGCAATAGGAGGTGGAAGATAGAATCCTGCTCCTTCCCTGAGGTCCACTCCCTTCCCAAACTGCCTGAAAGTCTGAGCCTGCCAATGGGAACACAGACAAAGGGTTGACTGGCTAAAGCCCTTACCATGCTCTTCCTAACATTTCTCATAACATGATCAGTGACATTGTTGAGGAAGGCCAAGCATACAGACACAAACACAGGTGGGTTGCAGCATGGTGACCGGCTTGCTTGCCCCTGTCCACTGGTAATAGAGATTGAATTGCTGTCCATTGATCCTTGCTTCTATCCTTCCTGCAGCTCACCCAGGAAGCAAACTTTCAGAGCCATCAGCCTTCTCATTATGGTCTTCTAGTCCATCCTAACTGCTTAGAGAAGGGAGAGGGCAACCACTTGCTATTCCAAACAAGTAAGAACAACGATGCTGCCAGCATCTTGCAATGGGATGAAACTGAGGGAAGCTGGGCATCTGTAGTGCCAGGAGCAAGTCGCTAGATGCCAGTACCTACAAGTCCAATATCTTTTGCCATAGAATTATCCTCAAGAGCAGAGTCTCAGTCCCCTTTTATACATGAAGTGACCGGGACTCTAAAAATGTCTTATCCCAAACAAATGAAACATGAGGACAGGCCAAGCGGGTTCCAAATTCCTACAAAGACACCTTTGCTTTCTCTCCCCTGCATGAACCCATGAAAGGAGGACTGTAGAAGAGATTCCATAAGTCTATATGCTCTTGAACAATCTCCTGAGGGAGCTGACTGCAGTTCACATATGAGTGTCTATGCATGTTTTTTCTCTAGCTTTTTAGACATCGATGCTTCGTGGAACTTTTGCCATTCTAGGAGAAAGAAGGACACAGGTGGGTACCATCCCTAGGGATTCTTTGGACACTTGCTGTATCTTCATTTGCATTAGCTATCTATCCATGGAACTCGCTCCCTGCCCTTTTCTGCATCCTTTCTCTCACAGAGCCTGGCCTTTGCATATCTAAAGACTTAGCTCTTATGGCCATAGTCATACAATGGAGCTGCACTCCCAGGCACAGTCTCAACCCTGGCTGCTGCTATACCTGCATTACACACCGTGCCAAGTCACAAGAGGCACCAGGAAAACCCAGAGACCATCTGCAGAGAAAAGGACAATTTTACAGCTTGCTGGTAGGAGTGTGGGCTGGTGTGATATTTCTGGAATGGCAATTTGGTGAAGAGAATTGCATGCTTTTCAAATCTGCATATGCAGCAGTTCACCCCTTTGAGATGTATTCTACACAATTACTTATTTGCTGAAAAGATGTTTGTACAAAAAAAAATCAGAACAATGCTGTTAAACCTTCAAGAAACTGGAAACTAAATGCACATTACTTGAGAATCAGGTGGTATCATTAAATGATGAAATATCTTTCTGGTAATGTAGTACTTTTTTTTTTTCTTTTTTTTTTTTTTTTTTTTCCGGAGCTGGGGACCCAACCCAGGGCCTTGCGCTCGCTAGGCAAGTGCTCTACCACTGAGCTAAATCCCCAAACCCAATGTAGTACTTTTTAAAAGCATTGAATGTTGAGAGAATTGTCCAGGGTAAAAAGGAAAAAAAAAGGAGGCAGCCCCAGGCCAGGCATTAGGCTGAGCTTCTGAGCCTAAGTACACGGACTGGATCCCAGGTGCGTGGCTTGCCAGCTGTGTGAGTGCTGATAAGTTCATTAACACCTCTGGGCCTTGGTTCCGCTGGATATAAAATGGACAGAGCTCTGATGAAAATTAAATACTTCAATATATATGATATGCTTAGGGCTTTGCTAAATGAGTTACGCCTAATATTAGAATATTCAGTGAAAAACAGCTTGTTACAATGGATGATATCTCTTTTCAGCGATTATGGCAAAAGACCATATTTGTGAAGAGTCAAATCCAGTACCAAATACTAACAATGGCATCTCCAGGTAGTGCCATTATAGGAGAACACTCAAGATTTTTTTTTCTGTTGTCTATGTTTGTGCAGTACAGCAAGCCTTTCTTTTGTGATTGCACGCATCCAAGAGGGTAATTTTTAGAAATTCAAAATCTTACATCTTGAGTCCAATGCAGTGGAAAGTACACAGTGCCAGAGTAAACCACCCCCTCCTCACCACATTGCATCCAGCTCTGAAGTGAACCCACATTCTCAAATGCCGACTGCTTCCTAAGAGACCTGCCAGTCATCTATCTGCTTCGCCAAGTCAGCAACACACGTTCTCTCTCCTCTTTGTGTGTGTGTGTGTGTGTGTGTGTAGAACATGTATGCACATGTGTGATAATGTGTACATTCAGCATGGGAGAACTGTGTGTGCATACATTTTAGTGTATGGGGAATTATGGGAGTGTATACAAGTTTACGTGTATATCCAGAGAGTGCCAAGTCGGCATGCCCTGTCTTCATACCAGAGTAAACAGGATGGAGCTAGACAAAGAGGTGTCACAACCAAAGGGACAGCAATGCACGGCATGTCCATATGGCTATGAATACAAGAAGCAGGCTTCCTGGAAATTTGGTCTTGATGGTCAGACTGAGCTTGTCTATTCCCTAGTCCAGGGGATGGAATAGTGGACAGGTCCCAGGGCTATGGTCAGGAGAAAGAAGCTCCTGCCAGTCAGGGGGTAGTATTTCTGCCAGTGACTGTCCTTCCAGTGTTCATACCTATATGTTCTGAGAAGCACCAATGACACTAAGGAGCATGAATGGTAGAGAGGAGGAGGTGACTGACTGTGCATCTCAGTAAAGCACAGGATGCCTTTTCTACTATGTAGTCTCGTTTGGAGACATTAATTTTTGTTCTAGAGTCTTCAGTTTCTCCTAAAAAGCACAGCATAGGTATTGGTAGCAAGATTTAGACACACCAAGCAACATTGTGCTTGGAACTCCCAGCCAGTCATCTGAGATCTTTGAGCTAGTGGTCTCAAGAGGAGGGCAAGGATGGCACTGTCCTCTCCCATAGCCGTCACAAGTAAAATCAACACGGAAAGTGCCTGATGCATTAAAGGATCTGGAACAAATGTTAACACGTGACCCTGGTGACCATAATCATCACCAACATCATAGCATTAAGTTTGGGTCTTGATTAAAACACAATTGCCCTGGGATAAATAACACTTGAAATTGTCCTCCATCATCCGCCTGGTAAATTAGAAAGACTGTTAGACTGGGTTGCAGTCTCAACCCAATTACTGACTCATTATCCATTTATGAAAAGGAAGAGCCTAGCTAGGCTTTAAAGTCTTCTTCAGCTTCAGCATCTTGCAAGTCCAGGTTACAGGCAATGGTTCCCTAAGTGTCTTCTGGAGGCCAGCAGCACCAGCACTGAGAGTATCACAGTACTTGGGGTGATAAGTAGAGAAAGATCACAGACCAGAAATGGTATAGAAAAATCTCACCAGCCATCTTATTCCAGGAAGATTCTCTGCCTACTTCTTTCCCATTCATTCTCTTATTGCAAAGTTATTATAAAATCCTATGATACAGACTGTCCATTTTCCGTCAAGAAATTTGAGGCTTAGAAAAAACTGTTCCTGAAAGTCAGAGAATCCACTATTGTCGGAGATCAAATTTCTCCCTAGATGTGTACCAAGAATAGCCTTTCTCTCATCCTTCTCAAAAATGTAACCCTAGAAGCCTCAGAGAACCACTTGAAATCCCTTCAGTGAATGGGCTGTGTTCTGATGGCTTTTTTGCATCTACTGTGAGAGTCTGAGCAAAGTGTTATTAGGGATCCCTGTTTCTGAATTTGATCCTAGGCTGTGTTCACTTGTGCTTCTCTTGAGAACCAAGAAACTGAGGAAAGGCTTACCACACTTCCAAGATACAGGTTTTGTACAAAGGCAAAAAGAAGACTCCTCACTCAGAAGAATCAATGGCTCCTGCTCTAACATCTACAACTGTCTACTGTCGTCAAAACTGTGGGTTGGACAATAAACATGTTTCTCAGGAGGACAGGAGGATACATTGCTTTCCAATGATTTGTCAACATTTTAAAATGTCCAAAGACCACGATAAATAACAATCTAACGTGAGCTATTCCATGGGAAAATATGAGTCATCTAAAAATAAGGTTAGATGGGTTCGCCTAGATGCAAACTAGAATATAAAAATAATATAAATTTTAAAGGAGTATGAGCAGAACTACTCCAAATTAGTGAACACCACTGCTCCCAGTAAAAATGGGTAATTACATGAAAATCTGTGCCAGGCATGGGCTCCCTTCTTCTCAGCTGTTGGTTAGAGAGGTTCCAGAGGCATTAGCAATAGTACAAGCTACCGCCATTGTTTTTTGTTTCCCACACTGACTAGACACTAAGACTCTATCTGTGGCTGAAGGCAGCACACATTTTGGCTACAGGACACAGAGATATACATTTTGAACTAACCCTACTGGCTAATTTTCAAAGTGTTAAAAGTGTTATGCAGGCTGCTGGGCAAGAAAAGATATCAATGGTCTTATGAGGTGCTGAACCCTGCTTGCCACAATTTTGACCCACCAGGCAAGATACATCCACCAGTATATAAATAGCAAGTCTCTGCTCCTCAAAAAGGAATTCATAAATATGGGCAAAGGCCAAGGCTAGAAAATCAGGAGCACTAAGAGATATCATTGATGTTGTTTCTCTACATGATTGTGTTGCCAAATTGCCTTCTAAATGTGTGTTTTTATATTCATAGATCTCTACTGATTCCGACCTTGCTCGCTGAAGCTTATTTCAGTGGGTGGGGGTTAATAAGGACTTACTACTGTTCAAGGTGCTGAGAGGAAATGACTGGGAGTACTCCGCCCTAGATGGGACTTGTATATCCATCCCTCCACCAAAAGCTCAGGAAGGGTCTCTGAGGAGGAGAGGGAGGAATAGAAAGAGTCGGAGAATGGGAAAGAGTGTGATGAAAGGCTCTCCTTTAACGATGGCACGGCTCCTGCACAAATGAACTCATAGTAGCTGTTACTACGTGTCTCAGACCTACACAAGGTCAATATAGTCAAAATTTCCAGCAAGGTTCTGAGGAGGGCCTCCCAAATCCCCATGTCTGGCTGAGAAACTACTAGCAATTGATGACTGCTTGGAGAAAAGGAGTCACTTTGCATGAGGACTGTGGCCACTGGTGAGTCCCCATGCCAGTGTATACACAGGCAATACAACTGGTGTTTCAAACCAGTAAATAAATAAATAACACATGCAGAATCAGGGAGAAGGATATAATGGTATGAGGTCCTGAGAGGAGTTATAGAAGAGAGTCAGGAATGATTATGGTCAAGATATATTGCATCAGTTTATCCACCTAGCCACATTTCCCACCTTTTTCTCCAGGGGTATAGCCATTGAGTCTCCCTGACCCTCCTCATACATATACCCTTCCCAGTCCACACAAAGTAAGCCAGGTCCCATATAACATGTCCTGGTTTGTCTGGCTATCATGCATATGCCCCAATCAACCTCTAGGCATCCTCCAAGACCAACATTACCTGTTACCAACATGCAGGCCCTCCCCATACTACATCTAATCTCCCCGCTCTTCAGGTCAGGCATATCTCTGTCCAGGGTCTAGTCTAGTGATTCTGCCTGAGCCACCCTCCATGTCCCTTCTCTCACCCATCATATGTAGCTTAGGTCTAACTTCCAACATCCTTGTCTACTGCAGCTACAACTGCCTGCATTGCAACAAATCTCTATACTTCCCCAAGGACCAACTCTGTCTATACTTGAACCACAGGACATTCCCATACCCCATCAAACTTTCCATCCAGTTAGATCTACACCAAATCCCAGAACTGGCCCAGGAGGCATATTCTGTACATCACCCCAGTTCCCTATGTCTACCTGACTTCATTCCTCCCAAGGTATTCCCAATCTCTAAAACCAGCTCTCCCCTACACTCTCTCTTCTTCCACAAACAGGTTTGTCCATATGAGACATAGAACTAACTAAAGAAAGTCCACATGAGCATATCTCATTGGGGGTGGGGCAAGAACATGATCAACATAAAATATCAAACCAGTACCTTTTCTCCAAAACCTACTAGGCCTGTAGACATGTTTGACAATGAGAGCTACTTCAGTGAACTAGATACAGAATTAAAAAAAAAACATAAACTTCATCAAATGATTCAAGGAATTTAAAGAACACATAGCAAGCAAACAAACAAACAAACAAATGTCCAATGAAATTAAGGAGAAAGAACTTAAAGGAGAACGAACACATGGGTGATGTCCAAGAAAACACAACTTAATGTTGATGGAAATGAGGAGGGTAATCCAGGCTTTGAGAACAGAATTCAATAAAGATACAGAAACATTGCAGAAGACTCAAGCTTAAATGAAGATGGAATTGAAAAGCCAATAGTCTAAATAGAAAACTCAAAAGAAAGCATTATAGCTAGAATTAATTAAGTAGAAGATAGAATATTAAGACTCAGTGATAAAGTGGAGGATGTAGACAAAAATAAGCAAGGAAACCGGAAAAAAAAAACAAGAAAAATAAAAAATATACAAAACCCTTTGAAGTATAGACACAGATGAGGAAGAAGAATCCCAAGTCACTGGCATAGACCAGATCTTCAAAAAGATCACAAAAGAAAACTTTGCCAAACTAAGGGAAAAAAAAGAAACAACAAAACACCCATATAGACACAAGAAGCACACAGAACATCAAATAGAGAAGGCAAGAAAAGATATCTTCCATGACTTATCATAGTATAAATATTAAATATACAGAACAAAGAGATTGTGTTGAAAGCTGCAGGGAAAAGAAAAAAAGACATATCCCATTTGAAGAAAACCCATCAGAATAACAGCTGATTTCTCAATAGAAAACTGAAAGCCAAAAGTCTGGAACCATGCGCTACAAGGCCTAAGTAGACATTCTACTTACCCTGGTCTGATATACTAACAAAAACATAACTGAGGAAGGAAAAGAATTTTAACAATCTAAAAAAACCTAAAAACACATTTATGGCCACAAACCAAACCTGAAGAAAATACAGAGAATAATATTTCTTCTGAAGAAATATAAAACCATAAGCATCAAAACACAAAGTACCACTGAGAACACAATAATGTAGCAAAAATCAACATCACAATGATGCAATTAGTACACATGTTTTTATAATAACTTTAAATATCAATGTCATCAAGTCTCCAATAAAAAGACACAAGTGGTCTGACTAATGACCAAGAAGCAGTACCCACCTAGCTGTGGTCTACAAGAAATACACTCCGTTTTTAAAGACAGGCACTGTCTTAGAGTGAAAGGGTGGGTGTGAATGAAAGAATTAACAACTCAATATGACAACCACATGGACCCAAGAAGCAAGCAGGTGTCACTATGCTACTATCTGATAAAAGTATTTTATCCCTCAGGTAAAAAATAGACTTCAGACTAAAGATAATCAAAGAAGATAGAGAGAGACATTTCATTCTAATAAGGGGAACAGTTAAGCAAGAAGACCCCACTGTTGGCATTTTTGTCTAGGCTCTGCCCCACAGTTACCTGGCAACAGCCAGGTATGTCTGACTCACTATAAAAGGAGCTGCTTGTCCCCTTCTCTCTCTCTCTTGCTTCTTGCTCTGGCTCTGTCCTCTTATTCCTGCTCTCCCTTTCTCCATTCCCCTCCCCCTCTTTCCACATGCTCATGGCTGGTCTCCTCTCCTCCTCCTCCTCCTCCTCCTCCTCCTCCTCCTCCTCCTCCTCCCTCCTCCTCCTCCTCCTCCTCCTCCCCTCCCTTCTTCTCTCTCTCTCTCTCTCTCTCTCTCTCTCTCTCTCTCTCTCTCTCTCTCTCTGCCTTTCTCTGTCTCTACTCCTTCAACTCCCCTCCCCATGCCCTGAATAAACTGTTCTATACTCTAAGGTCATATGGCTGGTCCCTTTGAGGGGAGAAATGCCTCAGCATGGGCTCACAGAGGCACTCCCTTCCTCCATACCTAACTACACATCCATCACCCATATTTCTTCTCCCCCCACCTTTATTTTTATAAAACACAACATTTACTTTCTATCTTATACATACATGTTTCAAACTCTAGTGTCCCCAATTTCATACAAAAATAAAATAATAATAAAAAACCCCAGAAAACTAATACTGCATTTAAATCATAAATCAGCCCAGTAGTAGTAGGTGACTTTAGCCTCCTACTCTCTCTAACAGACAGATCCACCTGGCCAAAAATAAGAGAGGATTAATTGACATCACATATCAACTAGACCTAACAGATAGCGCTAGACTGTTTTCACCCACACATCAAAAAGTATATATTCTACTCAAAAGCAAATGGGGACTTTTCTAGAATGGACCACATGCTAGGACACAAAGCAAATCTTTACAAATTCAAAGAGACTAAAATAACTACTTTCTATTCTGTCTGGCCACAATGCAATAAAACTCACAATTGACAGCAAACAAGTCTCTACATAAACCAATGGAGATGTAACAACTCAATCCTGAATGGTGACTGCATCAAAAATAAAACAAGAAATAATTTTCCTAAGTCAAAATGAAAACACAACACAATGAAACCTATGAGATACATTAAAGAGCCTAAATTTAAAAATCAGAAAAAGCACAAATAAATGACCAATTGATCCAATTTAAAAATTTAGAAAAACAAGAACAAACCCAATCCAAACACACTCAATGGCAAGAAATAATGAAAATCAGAACAAAAATCAATGAAATAGCAACATAGAAAATACAAAGAGTCAACAAATGTAAGAGCTAGGTCTTTGAGAAAATAAACTAAACTTAGAGATCTTTGGCACAACTAAAAGAATGAGAAGGCCCATATTAAAGGAATCAGATATGAACAGGGACATGCTTCATTCTAATGAAGGAAACAGTTAATGAAAAAGACAGTACTACCCTAAACATATGTCCCAACTTCTGGTGTATCCAATTTCATAAAAAAAAGCACTACTGAATTTAAAAGCACAGGTCAGCCCATTAATAGTTAATAGTAGTACCACACCAAAAAAAATCATGAAAGAGTAAAGGAATATCTTAAAAACCTGTACTCCATTGAGAGAAAAACCTAAAAGAAAAGGATGATTTTCTAGATTCAGCAGAACCATCAAAATGAAACCAAGAAGTCAACAGCTGAACAGCTTAAACAGACCCATAAGAAACGAGACTGAAATAGTTATAAAAGCCCTACAAGCTTCAGAAAGTCGGGGAGAGGGAGAGAAAGAAGAGACAGATGGATTTTGACCAGAAAAGAGAAACAAATTCAGCCATGTGTCAGAATGCGGAGTAAACTCACAGAAATCAATTTTCTACACACTCACAACGTGTAGAGAAGGAGATTACTGACAAATTACCATTCACAACAGCCTCAAAGAAAGCAAAGTCTCTAGGAATAAATGCAACGAACCAAGTGAAGAAACTCTACCAATGAAAACTTCAAACTATTGAAGAAAGGGAAAAAGACTCAGGGAAATGGAAACATAGTCCATCCTCATTGATTCATAGAATTAATGTTGCAAAAATAATTTTTACCAACAGCTACCAACAGGTCCAAACCAATCCCAATGAAAATCTGTACCACAATCTTCACAGAAACAGAAAATACAATACAAAAATTCAGACAGAACTACACCCTGAATAGGCTAATCAGCCTCAAGCCAAGAGAACAAATTTGGAAGGATTAGCAGTCTAGATCTTAAGATATACTAGAGAGTCCTAGGGATAGAAACAATCTAGTACTGGCACTAAAACAGATGTGTAGACCAATGGAATAAAACCAAAGACCTGAACACGAGTACACTTAATATGAGCACTTAATGTTTGACAAAGATGACAAAAATATAAACTAGAGAAAATGAAGCATTTCCAACAAATGGTGCTGGGAAAACTATATGTCCACATGCACAAGAATGAAATTAGACATATATCTAATACTTTATACATAAAACAACTCCAAATGGATCAAAGACCTAACCCTGAAACCTGAAACACTAAAACTACTAGAAGAAAACCTAGGCAGTGCCTATGTGATATACATGGAGACTAGTATTGTCTGAATGCTACTCCATTTGCCCAAGGATTATAGCCAACAGTTGACAAGCGAGTCTTCATAAAACTAAAATTCTTCTACACAGCTAAAGAAACCATCAGCGACACAAAGAGGAAGAATGGGAGAGAATCTTTACCAGCTCTGTATATCTGACAGAGGATTAATAGTTAGAATATACAAATAATTCAAAAACAAAACTGACACATTCAAAAAATGGAATGAGACCTGAAAAGAAAATTCTCAAAAGAAGGAAAATGGCTAAGAAATATCTCAAACAATGTTCATCATCCCGAGCAATTGTGGAAATTTGAATCAAAAACAAGTTTAAGATTTTTATCTTACTCCAGCCAGAATGCCAAAGAGCAACAAAACAATGAATTCTGCAGAGGAGTGGAGAAAAGGGGTCCTTGATTGACTGTTGGTGAGACTGCAAAGCACTGTAGCCAGTATGCAAACCAACATGAAGAATTCTGCAAATGTTAAAATAAACTTGGCATGTGACCCAGCAAGACTATGTCTTGGCATACATCCAAAGACTCCGCACACTATCCCAGAAGTACTTACGCAACCATGTTCATTGCTGCCCTGGGAAACACCCTAAATGTCCTTCAACTGATAAATAAGGAAAATGCAGATAGATAGATAGATAGATAGATAGATAGATAGATAGATAGATAGATAGATAGACAGACAGACAGATGGATAATAGAATCCTATTTAGCTATAAAGAAAAATGAATCACAAACTTTTCAAATAAACGGAAGCAACTATTTCATGTTCAGTGAAGTCACCTGGACCCCAAAATTTCAATAGTGTATGTGTTTTCTCTGTTTGAAAGCTCCTAACTTCAAATCTTTAGATGTGAGTATATATCCTGGAGTCCCTGCGGAAACTAGGAAAAATAAAGAGTGACTGTTGCTGTGTGAGGGGTGCGTGGAGTAATGGAAAGGGAAATAGCAGGATGTGAGTGGTCTGATCAGGGAAATGGGAATAATTGAGGAGGAAAACTAATTAGAAAGGGGAGAGGACAATACATACAGAAGCAGGGAGGATTCACGTAACTGTGTGTACCAGTATACATATGTAGACTAAATGACATTTTCTCATCTGGGCTTTCAAGAACAAAAGACCATCTAACAAAAACCCCAACAGCAGGCAAGGAAACCCTTCTCTGAGTTATTGGTCAGCACTGGCTAAGGAACTCTACAAACATTGAAAGCCACTGCAGTTGCTGGTTGCCCTCCAAAGGCGAAAGTTAAGTCCCTGTTGTTAAGATGGGGCCCAGAGGCCACTGAGCTGGAACTGACCTGAAAGACTCCTCTGTGGGGACTAATTTTATAATACCAGAAGGTACCATGCAAGCTTCCAAAGGAAGAAAGCAACCACCATCCTGAAATAGTGGTGCTCATAACTTGGTGGTAAGCAACAGCTCTCTAACTGGACTTAAAATATACTCGACAAGAAGATATCATGACTGGGACAGGAAAACCTAGCCAAGCACCTACAGCTATTGAAGTCAAGGATTTTGGGAGTGAACCTACCATCACCACTTTAATAAACCAGCAGAATCCCTAACTATACTCTAAATATTTGTTCTTAGACCCACAGCAAAAATAGTCCTTATCCCTCATCGAGGAAACGTCTCTTTTCAATAGATGGAGGCCATTAGAGAAAAACCATAACCAATCAAAATGCAGTGATAGAGCCAGTCCCAATGGTTACATCTACAAAACAACCCTTAAGGCTAAGAAGGGAACATTGCGGAAGAGGGGCAGAAAGATTGTATGTTCCAGAAGATCAAGGAGTTTGCTGTGATATTGTGTCTCCTAGGAATGTCAGAAGCTGTATTCATAAATTGTCATAAACATGAGCTGAACAAGGACAACAACAATAGACATGCCAAACGAGTGGAGAAAAGTTCATGACGCCTCAAACATACATGAAGAACTATAAGCAACAAAGGAATGCTAAGAGCAGGAGAAATAGTCTTCCCCCTGGGAACAGCATAGCAATTGGTTATCCAATAGCAATGGGCAGACCTGAAAGCAAACATAGGAGTAACAAACAAACGGAAGAGATCAATTTTAGAAATATATATATATATATATATATATGTATATATATATATATATATACACAAATATGAATGTAGTAACAATTAATGAAAAACACGGCCATGAATTTGAAAGAGAGCAAGGAAGGGGTCTATGAGATGGCTTGGAGTGAGGAAAGGGAGAGAAAAATTATATCATTTTATTATATTCTGAAGAATAGAAACAATTTGAAAATTGAATTGTATAATGATGTGCACAATTTTCTGAGAATAAGAAGAATGCAAAATAAATAGTACTATTCTGCAGAAATGAAACACTCATGAGAATATGTAAACGCAGAAAACATAGATGGTACACCCATAAGCAAATATGTCATAATGTTTTGTGATGGAACTATAAAAAATTCATGTTTCATGCATGATATATATAACACACACATACACAGAGAGAGGAAGAGAGAGACAGAGACAGGGAAATTATGACTAAATTCCTGGACCATACATATCATAATTTCCATTGCATAGTGTCTAGCATACAGTTGGTCAGTTGGTGTCAGATAAATTTGAGACACTTTGGGTCTTGATAGCGTGGGCTGGTCATATCCCATATGCCCTACAGCGGTATCCTTCACCCCGCTCTATACTTAAGTTTTTGCGAGAGTTCCAGCATTCAACCTACACAGACAGCATCAATGGGCAAGCTGAACGTCTATGAATCAGTCTCAAAAGATCATAAGCCAAGTATTAATGCAGCAATCAGAACATACTACCATTTCAAAGAGATATACTCAAATCCAGGAGGATATGAGAGTCCCCTAGAGAGTAGGAAAAACACAGATTACCTTCCACCTTACCTCCTCCTGATCTCTGATGCATCAGACCTGGCTCAGAGCCCACATGCCCTCCACACTACCCACAATCTTCATGATCATTCTAGAAAGACAAGTTATTCATTATTTTGTTCAAGAGTTCATTAACCTGCCCAAGATCTTATAACTGGCAAAAGATAGATGTGAATCCCAAGCTTAGTTGGTATTGATTCAATTATCACTTTCTCTCCCTTGTATCCTGTTACTGAAACTGAGCATTTGACTTCATTGAGGTTCATTTCTGATGAGATCTGAGAACTATACCCCGAGGCCAGAGTAGTTTGGCCATCAGAAGAAACCTCTCCATTCTGTTTCTCCAGGAACTGTGGACTCTGACGATGCTGTAAGGAGAGGCAATAAAACCTCTTGCAATTGATATTACAAAGTGTCCTTAATGGACAGGGTGACCCTGCCTGGGGTTTACATCCAAGAGCCTTATCCTCCAAGCCCACTTGTGGCTAAGAATTTCTTTATGGCCTTTGCTAAAATGTCAGCCTTGATTGACATAGCTTGCACTATACCCTTTAAACACACTGAGGAGCTGCAAAATAGGTCAAAGCTAACTAAAAAAGATCCAAACAGACTCTTACTCTTAACGGTTGAACAAGGTCTAGGCTCTATGCAGAAGGGCCAGAGCTTTGCCAAGGAGGGGAATGGGGAAAATTCACCACGTAGATAACTATCTGGCTAAGGGACATGGGTAGAAGCCTGAACTAACCAGATAGAGACTCTGCATACAACCCAGGGATGGAGCATCTGTACCCTGTTTTAGAGTGTCCTCTTCACCACTTCCCCATGTGACTGAGGTCTGGCACGTGGACATCATGTAGTAGGTCTCAGTCCTTTGCCTTGTGAGGATACCCAGTTACACTGGTAAAGGTTTCTGTTAAGCAGACAACCGTCTATCTCTGATTCTTTCTCTGATATCAACAGGGCAGCTTCTCAGATCTCTATTGTTCCCGCTGCTCCTACTTATGTGAATATTGAAGTTACTGACCCTCTCCTTTGTATTGATCTACTCTGTTTCTCTGCTTATCCCCCCCATGCATGCACACACACATGCACACGCACATGCACACATAGGCACACACTACAATTTTAAAATATAGGGTCACAGCAAATCATAATACATCTACAATGTTTAAAAGTAAAGAATCATGAACTCTTTATCAAATCTACCCATTGTGTAGGTAGAATCACTATTTCTACTGAGATACATTACTGTTGATAGTGATATTAAAGAGATATAGAAGGAGGGGAAGAGTTTGATAATTCTATTGATAAGTGAAATTCTACTGAGGTTAGCATTGTGTATTTACAAAATGTGACCACAGCAAATGCACCCCCATCCTCTGTGAAGATTATGTATATCAGCCCAATGCCACGCACACCCATTTCTTTGGAAGTATTATTGTCCTCTCTTTCTCTTTCTGCTCTTGGACAAACAACATTAAGGCAAGAAAAATGCAAATAAAAATGAGCCTAGCAAAAATGGCCGATGAGTTGGCCGATACAATAAATCACGATTGTTTTCATCAGCAATTGCTTCTAGATTTTCATGTAATCAAATAACAAAACGATTTCCTTCAAAATGCAAAAAACTTAAGTCATAAAACCCAAAGCAATAATATTCAGTGGAACAAATAGAATGGACGCTGCCCACATTTACAGCCAGCACTAAGGTGAAGCGTATCAGGCTTGGGGACAATGCAAATTACAGGGCAGAGGAAATCTGTAAAATAAAATCAGATTTCAGGGGAGTCAACATCCTCCTACTCTCTCTAATGAGGAGTTTGAAAATAATCAAAGTGAGCATGATGGCATGGATATTGGTTTGAGCTTACCCCACCAAATTATAAAAATTGCAAAAGAAAGTAATTGAAGAATTCATAACGAGATTTGCTTGGCAATGCTCAAAACCCAAAGCAAAGTAATTTAATAAGGGAGGCTCGGAGGGGGCTCTCCTTGGTCTTTGGACTGTATTATCCCATACCAATCACCATCAAACAGAATTAAGCAGTAAGGGGTCATACAGGGGCCAAACGAGACAGCTGTGTGTTGAAGCATTCCAGAGAGACAGTGCATGCTCCACTGGGTCCAGGGCAGAGGACTCTGGCCGTTCTTGACCATCTCAGCCTTCCATGCCACCCTTATTTACAAATCCCCAGCAATCCCGCTCATTCAGGCTTGAGACAGAAATGTTTATGACTGCACCTGCGAATTTCCGCTTCTAAGTCACTGAACATTATTTATTTTGTTTGCTTCTTAAAAGCAGCAGGAATTTCAAAATTTCCTCTGCTATTTCCTTAGGCTGTTCCTGGAGACAGACGACAGAATAAAAGGGGGCCTCGCTGTAGAGAAGCTAAGTCCTGAGGGCTAAAGCCAGATGGGGCACTGAGTGGATAATATTCTGTGAGGCTGTGCTCTAGGATATACAGTGCAGTGAGCAGGAGGGGCAGAAGAGTTGGGGAGAAGGCTCCCACTAATGCTAGAGAGACAGCCAGCAGTCAGTCTGACAGACAAAACAAACAAACAAACAAACAAAGCCTGTGTACCACAGCCTACAAGATTATGATTTAAAGGGGGGAATCACCGGAACGCTCATCGCAAGAATTCATGTGAGTGGCAGGCAAAAGCCAAGGCGTTGTTCTGACTACAGTGTCATCTCCCTTTGGGAAGAGTCTCAGGATGAGGGCTTGGGTCTGGAAGAAGAACTGAGCTTTTGCCTGGATGAGTTACTGCCTCAGTTGGTCAGGAAGTCCTATGATCCCACTTCTTGTGGTCTCTACACCTTCACAGTCAGAGAGGATTAGTCCAAACATGGTCTGGGGACCCAAGGAAAGGACCAAGCCTCTGGCTAAAATAGGAAGGAAACAACAATACAATTTCCCAAATCAAACCTACACCTTCTCTTTGATCTTACATGGACTCTGAGTGTTAGACTGAATGTGTCACGCCCACTTTTATATAGTAACTCATTGCAGCACTAGCAAATGAATCAACTCGTAAATATATTAACAAAATACCAAATTCTTCAAACAGTGCTAGAGTAATGTGTGCTGGAAAGGGGCTTTGTGCTAGCTGGTTTTGAATGTTTAATTTGACAAAAAGAATTATCTGGGAAGTAGGGATCCTAATCTCTTAATTGAAAAAAAAAATGCCTCCATCAGATTGGCCTATAGGCAACTCTGTGCAGTGATGGAGATCATGTGGGAGGGTCCTGTCCATAGTAGGTAGTGCCACTCCTTGGCTAAGAAAGGAGGCTGTGAAGTCCATAAGGAGAAAGCTAGAATAGCTCTCTTCTTGGCCTCTGCACCAGTTCCTGCCTCCAAGTTCCTGCTCTGCGAGAGTTCCTGCTCCGACTTCCCTCAGGGATGGTCCCCTTCCTGGAGGCCTAAGATGAAATGAAGCCTTTTGTCCCCAAGTTGCTTTTGTCCTGATGTTTTGTCACAGCAATAGGAGGCCTACCTAGACAGGCTTGTGCATGAATCACACGTATCATTTTTCATTACTGAACAACTGTAGACCTCTAACCATGATCCCACTAAATTGCTTCTACTCTCCCCAATCACAGTTTATGATGGCAATTACTAACTCAAGAGAAAATGGTCCTAGCAACAATGGACTTCCAAGTATAATGAATAAAATAAGGAAAACACAGGAATACATGCATACATATGAATATACACAAAGGCAAAAATTCCAGTTTCTTAAAATGACAGTGAGAAGACTCTGGGGACAAAGGCAATGCTGCCACAGCTGATGGTCTGAGTTTCATTCCCTAGGACAAACATGGTTGAAGGACACAAAAGACTCCTATAAGTTGTCCTCTGACCTTTACATGAGTTCTGTGTGGCAGGTGCACGACACACACACACACACATACACACACACACACACACACACACACACACACACACACACACACACTCAGGGCGGGAGGGGGAAGAAAATGTAATAAAATTAAAAGAATATTTGCCCTAAAAAATAAATCATTAGGATTTAATAGGGAGGAGATAAGGATATCTGAATTTCTTAGGGGGATGCTTGTTTTTGTTTGTTTGTTTTTGTTTTTGTTTTATTTTATTTTTTTTTGCTTGTTTGGTTGGTTTTTATTATTTTGAGACAGGGTCTCAGTATGCAGCCCGGACTGGCCTGGGACTCACAAATTCTGTTGCTTCAACCTTCCTAGTGCTGACTTGGCAAATGTGAGAGGACTTACCCAGTTTTGAATTTTTAAAAATACTCTTAAATAAGTGTCTATCTGATTTGCTCAACCTCTGCTTTTCATAACACTCAACATTATTTTGCTAAGAGTTTTTAAACATTCACACTTTTTTGTATACTATGACTTTACCTTTGGAAATTCAACCTACAGAAATAAATGTAACTGGAAGAAAAAATTAAGCATAAAAATGTTCATTATAATAACATTTACATGTGTAAAAAAAGTTGAATTTATCCAAATGACAACCAAGGGTATGTTTAGGTAAATTGCCTTATATCTCTTTAACAAATTGTTAGTTAGGCACTAATGACTGAACTTTGTAAAAGTAAAGATAAGACACATTTTAGAACATAATAAGTATGTAAACATTTGGTACAAATTTACAAAAGATTAATTATGAATAAAAAATTCTTAGATTCATATTTAGATTACTGTAAGAAAGGGATTTAATTAGGCTTATTATGCTTACTTTATTTTCTGGCTTCTTAAATTAACTTTTCAAAAATATTTATATATATACACACACACACACATATATATATATATGTATATATATATATAATATATATGTTGTCTCTCCTTCTCCTAGTCTACAAAGATTTACCTTGGCTAATCAAGCTTACATGCCACATGATTTTATTTACTGAGTCTTCTCACTGGCCCTAGCATTTTTTTAATTGTTAGATATTATGTATACAATGTAAGCATATTGGCTGTATACTTTCCCTATCAAAATCACTTATTTTTACCAGTGCCACAGACTGGGGATGGCTCTGTGCACATGGGTGGGGTGCACCACCTCCAAGGTTAAAGGTGAGAAAAGAGGGTTCAGGAACCTTTAGCTGCCTAGGCCTCTAGAACTCGGCAGGGTGAAGCCCTAGATCCCAGAGAGGGATTTAGATGCCAACAGGGAAAATATCCCCATCATTCTCCTCCAAGGACACTGTACACTTAGTAGAAATACAAATGGGCATTGTTCACACCGAGTTCAGCTTCCTTTTCTGCCCCTCTGAGTTCCATTATCTTTCCGTATGTTTAATTTCCTGCTTGACAGTCTTTCCGCACTCTCTCATACTTTTCTCTACAAAACGGAAAAGCACAGAGCCATTTGAACTGGAAAATGTGTGCGTGTGCGTGAGAAAACTATCATAGGAATTCTCCAACCTTGCTCGCTAAGGATCAAAATCTGTGCTGGGTGCCCTTTTCAAAACTAAACCACGACCACTGGTTTCTGTCTACTGGAATTCAATAGGGACACTTGGACGTAAATGTAGTATGAAGTCACATTTTTCCTTCGAAAAATGATTAACATTTTATTTTCATTTTGAAACTTTAACTGATACATAAAAGCAGCATACACATGGAATGGGGTATCATGCCTGTCCATACTACATAATGTTTAAATCTAGTAAAATATGCTTATCATCTCAAATACTCCTGACAGAATTTTCTAGATCCTTTCTTCTAGTTCTTTTTAAATGCTCAGTACAGTATTGTTACCTAAAGACACTTCACATTTTGAACCGAATGAGAATTAAAAAGCAGTATATAAAACGTTTAAAGATGTAGTGAAAATGGTGCTCAGAGTGAAATGAGTAGATCTAATGCTTACAATGGCAAAGAACACATGTACAAAATCAATGATCTATAGTGAAAGTCAGAAATAAAGTAAACAAAAAAGATTTTCAGAAAACATGAAATCAAAATAGGAACAACAGTGAAAAACAATGAAGTAAAATTTGGTTGATTTTGTTTTTTCAGAGCAGATCACAGCCAAGATTCAGTGTTATAAGGAGATATATTTTCACACAGTTGCTCCATGTATGTTATGTCCGTCCAAATCTCAGCAAATTTCTTGATGAAATTGACAAGACAATTCTAATATTTAAATGGAAATGAAGACTTCAGAGGCTCACAAACAATTTTATATGAGAAATTGAAAGGTTGAAAAGAAAATGAAAGCCTCGTGCTCCTAATTTATAGAATTCCTGTAAAACTATAGTGATCGCTTTTGTAATGGTATTGAAACAGACTGATAACCAGGGGATATAGAGAACCAAGAAACAGAGCAACGTGTGTATTGCCTCTGATTATCAATCAAGGCTCTCATTTATGAATTGGCATAGCAATATAATTTTAGCAAATGATGCAAATTTAAGCAAACATACTATAGACAATAAGTAAATGTGGATAATTACCTCATTTCAAATAAAGACATATACTTAGATGAAACATAATACTAAGTATTAAAGCTTCTAGGAGAAATGTTGAATGGTAGATTATTCAACAGTTTTTAGGCAAGATGCAAGGATTAACCATAAGAAAGCAAAAAATATAATATATAGCGTTTTTATCAAAATTAAAAATTTCTACTTCTCAAAAGACACCATTAAGAAAATGAATGGGCCAGTCACCCTCTAAGAATTATATTTGTAGCACTTACTGTTAATTGAGGACGTATATCCAGAATACATTAAAAACTCATATAAATCAGCAATGAAAAGATGAAAAGCCTAATAAAATTTAACAAAAGATTTGAGCTCCCCCTTCTGAAGAAGATGTATGACTACCCAGTGAGCACATGAAAAACTACTTAACATCAGTAGTTACCAACTTATAACAATTAATGAGGTAGGTTTTCATACCCACTGGGTTGACTGTTAGTGAAAGAGTTAAAAATTGGCTATGATTTCAAAGCTGGCAATGCTAAGGTTGGTTGGGATGTCTAGGAATCTGAACTTAAACTAGTTACGTGGTGTTGGTGGGGGTGTGGAACAGCACAAGACCATACAGGCCCTCTGTATGACATACCTACCCCATGGTCCTGCAGGACCACCACTTTGTATCTAGTCAAGAAAAAGGAAAACCCAACTCCGCCTGAGACATGGGAAATTCATATTGTCCTATTCATAATAGCCCTAAATTTCAAGGATAGCTATGTGCTAGATCTAGTCAGAGTCCATAAACAGGTTGAGAATTATTTGTAAATTGTAATACGACTCCAAAAAGCCAAAGACAAAAGGAAGAAAAGCTGTAATACTGATAGCCAAAAAGACTGACATGGGTCATTCTTACAGAAACTTTGTTGAGTCCATGAGGAGAAAAGAGATATTTATATTCCCAATCCATACACATGTGAGCCATAAGAAAGGTGAATGTTGTAATTGTTGTGTGTATTCTGAGTATAAAATAGGACTAGAGAATGTTTGAAAGTGACGAGATATATTTTTGCCTAAGTTCATGAGATGACCAAGATCTGTGTGTATCGTATTCCATGCATGCCAGTTGTTTCTTATGGAAGTCTTGTTTGTCTTTAATTTTCTCTTCCTAGCACATGGTAGGATGCTAAAACAAGGTGCCTACAGCTACTGAATACCTTGGGCTACAATCCTCAGGGGTTTTTTCAATTTTACATATTGGTAAATTGCAAAATACACATTTCCATTACCTTCAAACATTCTCTGGTCATGCTCTACATGCAGAATACATAGCAGGATTACGCTTACCTTTCGTGGGGTTCATATAAATGGAATCAGAATATAATCTACATGTTTACCTTATATCATTCAATGAAGGTTCTATAAGACTGACCCATGACATTGTGGCTATCAGCACAGTAACTTTTACTTCTTTCCAGTGTTGGCCTTTAGCAAAGTATTCCATTTTAAGAGTAAATTCCAGCTGGGCAGACATTCCTAAAGTCTCACCAATGATTCAACAAGGTGAATTTGATTGCTCAAAGCCACAGATAAAATTACATGCAATTTATACTCACATGTAGAACTCCTAGGCAAAATCAATTCAAACTGCACTTCTTTAATGAATGAATAAGGGAATAAATGAATAAATGAATGAGTAAAGAGAAGATACTATTCAACTTGCAAAATGGGTAAAGTGCTTTAAAGCCGATACAAAAGATATTGAAATGAAAAACTGATCACCCATTGTGAGTGGCTCAGGAAGGAGGGCGTTGAGAGACTCCCACTCCATACTAACTTGGAAGCAAATAAAAGACATAATTTAGGTCCTAAGCCATGCAACTGCTGTGTTATTGCTTTCTACTGCAGAGAGATGCCCGCATCTTGACATCCATTTTTCTGAGGAGGTCAAACTACCTTCCCTATTATCTATCGTGGTCTTTGAATCAAACATCCCAGAGCACAAGGAAGGGGCCTCTCCTGGCAACTTTTCTCTTTTCTCAGTAGGGACTCCCATTATGCCACAGGACCAAGCTGCTGCCAAATATATAGCCACCCCATCACCTAGCTTGTGCCAAATGTCAGTGCTACGGAGTTCTAAAGCTTCTAATCATTCAGCGGAAGACTGAAGTCCTTCCAGGGATTACCTCTCCTATCCCCCATAGACTTCATGCCTGACACTCAGCTGGGGTACACACAGTGAGAGCAGCCCTTGCCATAGAGCAAAAAGGAAGAGGGGGCTGCTGATAGGTGGTACCCAAACAAACACTAGGGAGTGAAAGATTAAATAAGATACATGCATTATATCCTCCTTGCATTAGTTCTCTTAGTTTGTGACCTCAGTGATATACCCAAAGAGGTAAAAATACTTTATTTGAAGATGGTAGCCTCAAAAGCTACTTCCCTCTGAAAAATTACTGTCTCCAGCCACCAGGTCTGAGACAAGCTACTCGTCTATTTATTCAAAGGGTTCAATGAGCTGTAAAGATTGACATTTAAACTATTAACACTATATTTCTGTTTGACAATGTTATTAAATATTAGGTCTGATTTATGGAAAACCATAACCATTTGGCAGTCCAGATGAGTGTGGCCCTATACAGACATTGGGCTATGTTGGATGTTACTTGTTGGGGGTTGATTGAACTCAAGAAAAAATATTTCCACCAGCAATGCTGAAGTCTGACTTCATGTGACATAGTTATTATCATATAAATTTGAACCACTTGCAAGCTCAATTCTGTTATCTTGGAGTTTTCCAATTGATAAGTTTAATAGTTTGGGAGTCACAAATAAAATAACACATCTAAATAATCTTTGCTGTGACACATGGAAGGATGGATAAATTTCAAAATGGCAGCTAGGCATATAGCTTGTTATGATAGTATGCAAGTAGGAAGGAAAGAAAATTATGTGCATATGTAAAGGGCAAACACTTTGGGGGATTGAAATGGTAAGGCCAGCCTGTAGGAACCAGCAACACTGGCTTCCTGTTAGCTCCACTATTGTCTGTGTAACATTGGGCACTCATCCTTTCTTAGGAGACAATAAGCTTATTTAGAATGTAACAATAGGGTCTGTAAAGCTTTGGCAACTCTGGTTCTCAGAGGGTTTGCAACGGATTTTAAGGTCAGACTATACTAGGCTAGCACAAAATTTGGGTTCTAGTTCAGTGATGGAGATGTTCTTAGGCCATCTGAGATGGACCAGAAAGAACAAGAAAGACAGAGACCACATACTAGTTGGGGCAGAGATAAGACAAAGAGCTACTAGAAGTGCCCAAGAGACCCTAGATAGTACAAAGATAGATGAGGAGCTATGGAATGTGACTGTAATGTTAGAGAGCTAAACCATGAACTATTCAAATGGCCTATGAGTTATTACGTGATACAGGGATGTGCTGGGCAGTTCTATGTCAATTTGACACAAGCTAAAGTTATCTAAGAGGAAGGAACCGCAATTTTAAAAAACGCTTCCATAAGATAGGACCATATCCAAGCCAACAGGGCATATTCTTAATTAGTGACTGATGGGAGAGAACCTAGCCTACTGTGTATGGCACCATTCTGGACTGGTGGTCCTGAGTGCTACAAGAAAGTAGGCTAATACCAACCAAAGAATACACATGGAGAGACCCATGGCTCCAGCCACATATGCAGCAGAGGATGGCTTTGTCTGACATTAATGGCATGAGAGGCCTTCCTGTGAAGACTTGATGCCCCAGTTTCAGGGAATGCCACAGTGGGGAGGCGGGATTGGGTGGGTGGGTGAGGGAGCACCCTCATAGAATCAGGGGTAGGGAGGATAGGATAGTAGGTTTCTGGAGGGAAAAACCAGAAAGGGAATAACATTTGACATGTAAATAAATAGAATATCCAATAAAAAAAGAAAAAAGTAGGCTGAGCAAGCCATGGGAAGCAAGCTGGTATGTAGTGTCCCTTAATGGTTTCTGCATCGGCTCCTGCCTTCAGGTTCCTTCCCTGTTTGAGTTTCTATCCTGGCTTCCTTCAGAAGCACGGAAGTGTAAGCCAAATAAACCTTTCCCTCTCCAAGTTAATGTTGGCCATGGTGTTTCATTGCAGCAATAGAAGCCCTTAAGACAAGGTTTAAAACATGAGCTACTGTGTAATGAATAGAGTGAACTACTGAATGGATCTATGAGCTCCTAGGTGGCACAACACCAGCTAATGAGCTACTTGAGAAACTTAGGAGCTATAAAACGGTGCATAGATAGAACGAAGCGCTTAAGAGGTCCCTGTGAACTTCTAGACGATGCACAACTCTAGGTGATGGATAACTAGCAATGCCTATGAGCAGATGGATGATCCACAGCTCTGCTATAAGCCAATCGCCATGCATTTCTCTGCCAAACTGATATATAACTATTAGTTTAGGCTTTATAAGCCATGTGGTCTCTATCAACTCTGCTGGATTATTAGGAAAAAAGATAGAACAAAATGTTTATGAATGGGTGATATTTTTAGTTAAATTGTATTTTCAAAAATATATTTGAATTATAACCATGTGGCAGAGATTTGCTGATCTTTGATGGGTCTTTGTGTTAATTTTTCTTCAATTTTAATAATTTCATACAGGTTTACAATGAAACATGATCACAATCTGCTACTTTTTCCACTTTCTAGCTCCCTCTTATTCTCTCTGTTTCCTCCCACTTCATATATCATTTTTTAAATAACCCACTAGGGACAATTACAGCTGCACACCTGTGCATTCATGGAGCGTGAAAAACCTGCTAGTGGCCACACCCTCAGGAAAGAGTGACCCTCCTTCCCTTAGCAACCATCCACTGCCAATAGTTTCTTGGTGTGGGCTTGGTCTAGAGATGATCTATCCACCTACACAGGAATTTTTACCAGCTTGCTAGATCTTGCGCAGATAACCAGAGCTGTTGAGAGATCATGACTGTGATAGTCTTGTCATGCCTAGAATCAGCACTTCGCACCACATCTCCTTATCCTCCAGTCCTTCCATTCTTCTCACCACCTCTTCGGTGCTCTTCCCTTCGCCTTGGTGCTGGTGCGGGGTTTATGAACGAATGGAGTGGGTTGAATGCTGAATGCAGAAGGGCTTTTATGCAGAGAGGAATGGGTATTAGGAAGTGAAAGGCAAGTATAACTCAAAGGAAGGAAAAAGCTAAAAAGCTATAGAGAGGGTTGCTCTCATGAATTCCAAATAAAAAATATGATGATTATGATGATAATAATGATGAAAAGAGGAAGGAGGAGGAGGAGGAGGAGTTGTTAATGGATAGTAGATCACACATGCAAAGAAGAGGGAAGAGTAATGAGGGCCAGAGTGTTGAGCAAGAATGGCAAGGGAGGCTGGGTATGAAAGAGGGATTAACCAAACCTAAGGCTGCATGAAAGAGCCTTAAGGAAAGCAACTAGTTAGTGAGATAATTTCAGGATGCAACCTAAATGAAGTGTGGGTAATGTTGAGCAGTCTTCCTTTGGTTTGATAAGTTTATGTGGTTAAGAAGAGTAAAGGCAGTCCCTCCCACCTCTACCTGCCATGCATCCTTCATGACAGAAGGATTCCTCCCAAGAGAAGGTTATCAAGATGTAGGCCTACAAATAAACTTGGGCATGTTTTCCTGCTTTTTCCATCAGAGAACCTAAGGAGAGTACCTGCTAATGGAGAGCAGGAACCGTGGACTTAATTCCTCTGCCTCTGCTCCTACAGACAGCAAACAGTGACTCATGCAATGCAGTATTTATTGAGACATCCCAGCTGCCTGGCAGATTTCTACAAAAGCATGTACTGTACTCTCTTCATAAATAAACATTTTTTCTCTTTCCCGATTGCTCCCACTGTCTTCTGCATGGCCCAGGAAGGTCTGTGCTCTTCTTTGCCTGCGTAGTACTGGGCATGAAGCAATAGACTCAGCTTTGGAGCAATCATGACAGGATTTTTTTTCTAGTTCTGCTACCATAAAAAGGGATTGCTTCTCACTAAGCAATATCCCACCTAAGTTGGTTTCAGGTCATTAAAAGCTGTAGTACTTCCCAATAAAAAATAATAGCACTTCTCCGACGTTGCCCGGGCACTAAGCTCCTTGACTTTAGTGGCAATTAGACATTGCTCCACTATTGCACGCTGTCTGGAAATGGAGCTGGAATCACCAAAGAGCAACTGGAAATTAGAAATGTGATGGCCCCTCTGTGGCTAAAGGAGGCTCCAGAAGAAGTCCCTTGGTGAGCATCTCTTAGCCTCTGCAGGGCTCAGTAGCAAGCAGTCTCTGAGTGGTGTTGAGAGAGCTGCTCTTATTCAGATGTTAGGCTGTAACCCATATCTTCCTATTTGTCAATTTTCCCTTACAGTGTTTAGATTTAGGGCATGGTCTTCAATTAGGGCACAGCCATGTAAAGTCTACTCTGCTGTAGTCTAGTGACCCATAAGGTTACCAAATTTGTAATCTTCATGCCGGGAGGGAAAGTTCCACAGGGGCAGAGAAAAAGCTTTTCCATTCAGACCTTGTATATGGACAAATGAAGAGAAAGGATATGGTAGGGAATCTGAGATCATTTTCCAATAAAAAAGAAAAAAATAGCATTCTTCATTTTCCAGCATTACTCTAAACTCACTTTTATGACACTGGTTATAAAAGCCTGAATGTCTGGGTAGTGCTAGCAGACAATTTCCCCCTTGGAGATTCAAATGTAAGAGGGGGTGTTGTGACCCTGAAGTCATGTGGGGGTTTATAACATGATGTCATAAATGTAATATAGATCAAAGAGGCTGAGGTTCCGTATCACAAAGCAATGACCTCTGATAAGGATCCTTTGTTTTCATCCTACATGGTTTGCTGTTACTTTATACTGCTTTACTCATCTGCAAGACAGCAAATGGGTTGACTAAGATCAGGGAGAGGATCTCCCCAGTGACCCCATCTCTAGATTTGCCACCTGCCAGAGGCTTTTAGTAAAATGTGTTGACTTTGTCTCTACCAAAGCAGGCCTAAGGACTTAGAAGGAAAGAGCTGGCATAGCTAGGGAGTCAGACTCGGCCTGCTTTGTTGTACATTCATTTATTTGGAAAATAGATGGGTACAGAGAATTATATTACTCATAGACCTTGATTTAGGATGCCTATTCATGTTATTTTTTTTGCAATTGAGTCATTTACTACTTATTATTGTGTGATATGAGAATAAAACCAATAAAACCACTGGGTATCCAAAGCTAACAGTGACTTACTTCATCAATAACTAACGGCTTCTTTCCTTCCTCCTGCTCATGCTTCCCATATGACAATTACCATGGTGACTCTTGTATTTTATCATTACACTGGATGTGTATCTGAGAGAGCTTTATACATTTTTTAAAGGGGATGATGGTACAAGTTATTTTCTATTAGCTGACCCATATGAAATCAACTGTAATGCATTTTCGTTCAATATTATTCTGCCAAGATCCATCCATACCATTCAGAGCAGCTGTACCTCATCCATTTTATTAAAGATGTTTTTCTCCATGTTAGAGGCTGTTTGGGTTGTGTCCAGGGGTTGGGCAATCTATGCAATGCTACCATGGCCTTCCCTGTTTCCAGGAGTTCATGTGGACCTTATTTAGGGTGGATACACAGGAGTGGGATTGCTAAGCCATAGAGTACATGACGTCTCATTCTCTAACAGAATGGCAAAGCCTTTTCCAAAGGGCTTGTATTGAGTGCAATCCCACCAGCAATTAAGCACCTGTTTCTGTGTATCCTCTTTACCATCGCTCGTCTTGCGCCAGGCTAATTGGTGTAAAATGATATATCTTTATGCTCTCAATTTGCATTTCATAAAACACTAATGACTTTAAGCATCTCTTCCTGTGATCATTGGCCATATGTGTTGCCTCTCTGTGAAAGGCCTGTGCAAGACTTTTGCCCATTTTTCACTAAGCTGATTGAGCTTTCTCCTTTTTGATTTGCAGGAGCCTCTCATATATTCTTGGGGCTCATCATCTATGACTACGTGACTTGTAACCATTCCCTCCTTAAAGTGTCTCCTGATAAGTACCTTTCTTTTCTTTCCTAAGAGTTGCTGCCTGTAGTGTTATTTCAATCAGGTTTTGCAGATACTCTATGGATGGAGAACTTTCTCTCTGTCTCTCTCACTGTTTCTCTTTCTCTCTTTGTCTCTGTCTCTGTTTCTGTCTCTCGTCTCCTTCCCTCTCCCTCCCTCCCTCTCCTCTTCTCTTTTTCCCTCTCTGAGAGACAGAGAAGGCCACAAAAAGGAACTCCAAGGCCTTCACCCAGACCTCACACTCTCACTCAGTTAGCCAATATTTTGTTCATTATCTCCAAATGAAGACATCTGCCTCCACAAGACTGGCAGCCAGGGATGTTAGAGAGCCCAGAAGCTTAACTTGGATAGACTGTCTAATTTAGTACACAAAACTCAAGAAGTCCTAATGTTGTAGGCATGAGAATGGCACAGTTATGTGACATTTTATTATTCTAGTTAAATATAGAGACTTAAAGATTCTATCATATATATATTATAGACTCTTAAATTCCTGAGGACACCCACACACAGGAGTTACTTAGATCTCTCTGGACTCTGAGAGGCTCCAGACAGGGAAAATAAGAAAACAGGAAAGATGCTCCATGCATATCATTGGTGAGTCTTAGAACTGAGATCCATACCCACATGGATCACACAGATCTGCTTTTCAGCCTCGCAAGAGGGCAGAGGAAAACCATGTGGTAAACATTTCCTTGCAAATAGCTGTGCAAGAATACATTCCCAGTTATGACCCACCATACGCTGAGGCCAAGGAACGAAGAGTGCGCTCTGCCAGGATACACCAAGCTTCCTACCCAGAGTTGAGGCCTTTCCTCTTGGATGTTCTGGTCTCCTCATGGATGGAACTAGAAGGTTTAAGGAGGGAACTCCTAATGGAGAGCCAGGAGTGTTACCGGGTGGCCCCAGAAATTTACCCAAGTCAAGCTCACATGCATGGTACTGTGCAGAAAGGCCTGACAGTTACTGAAAGACCAAGGAGGGGATTAAGTGAGTGTATGCTTTGTGTTTGTTTACGTACTTGGTGGGGATGGGATTCTACTGTGTTTCTCTGGGGCCACTCAGCTTTTATATCCCTCTTCAGTAACTTTAGGGACAGTAGTTGATAGGATATTTGGACAGAAGGATGCCAGCAGCAATCGTAGCAGTCACAAGACACCTACCTTTATCCCACTTCCTTTCTCCCCATCAAGCTTTAAGAGCCACAGAACAGCACATGGCAACGGTTGCCAGCCCTTAATGACAAGGACTCAGAGTCTAACCATAAGCTAGACTCTGTGCCTCTGAAACTCGTCTGGTTGATCTAGCAATGCTCAATGCATATCATTGTAGGAAACCAGGCTGAATAAAGGAGCAATGTTTGACAAGATACTCAGGCTGGTAACTGCCCTGTTTAGATTTTAGCATTGTCTTAACACATCTTAGTGTAACCTGAGAAGAGAGAACCTCAATTGAGAAATTGCCCCCAACAATTGTCCTGTCCCATGTCTGTGAGGACAATTTTCTTGATTGGTAATTTAAATAGAAGGTTCCAGACCACTATGAATGGTGCTACTCCTGGGAAGGTGGACCTGAGTTATATTTAAAAAGCTGGCTAAGCTTGAGCCATGAACAGTAACACAGCAAACACCATTTTCCATGGTTTCCACTTTAATTCCCACCTCTTATCTCTGTCCAACTGCCCTCAAAGTTGGACTGTAAACTGGAATATTGATATGAAAAAATAACCACTCCTTTCCAAATCACTTTTAGTCATGGTATTTATCACAACAGAAAGGCAAACAAAAAGAGAGCATCGGGGACCTCCAGCTCTGGAGTCTTCCTTCTCTAGTATAGGCTCCACCCCAGAATCACCTTTCTTCCCAGATCCACAAAACACATCTCTTCTCCATAGCACACCCCAAAGATGGTCTCAGATCATCTTTGGGCCACATGTGGTTTTCCCTATACTAGTATCCTGATCAACTCACCTTGAGTACATCTGACCCAAAGATGCTCTGCCTGTTCCCTTGGTGTTATGTTTTCACCCAGTGCTCTCACCTGTAAGGGTAGGGACACTGTACCACAAGACCAACAGCTTGTATGGAGAATGGCTCAAGGTTCTGTTTTAACCTGTCTCCCCTGATCAACTTTCCCAAGGAAACTTAGAAGGTATTTACTGATAGCCCCTCTGTTTCTACAGGCAGAAGTGGGCATCGACTTGCAGAGTACTGGAGTAGCTTTTCTACAGGCACATGCTTCTGAGAAGATATCTATGTTCTAAAGGATGATCCAATCCATGGCCTTTATCTCAGCACCTGTACCCATATACCAACTCTTGCCTACCTTCCTGATACCTTCTGAAGGATTGGACACACAGTTGTCAGCCCCTCCATTCTTGCTTATGGTCCGCCAGAGCTCAGCAAAAGTGCTATCCTGCTCCAGGGGATTGGTCCCCTTGGCTCTGAAGTACTCATAGACAGCAGAGTCCCGGACAGTGCCATAAGACATCTCCAGTTGCTTGGACAGGTCCTGAAATGTTCTGAAAGGCAGAAAAGCAGTAAAATTAAATGTTAGCGATTGCTGCATACTACACATTATACGGATAAAATGGGCTGCGAGTTGCCCCGGAGTTCCAGGCTCTGTACTAACCCATTATCCACATTCCTCACCGTCAATGTTTAAATGTATCAATCCCTTAGCCTGGAGACAGACCTACATATGTCACAGATTTCCTCAATAGGAAACATCTTTGAGCTCTGTGTTGAGCTCAAAGCATAAAACAATAAGTAAGAAATGATTTCTGCCATTAGAAAGCTTGGAGTCCAGCAACAAAAATATGAATCAAGACAGGAAATCTCATAATATAACAGAGTCAGGGCAACACGAAATAACAATTATTGACAGCTTCTGCCCTGAGCATCCCAACAACGAGCAGGTAAGATGGCTGATGAAGATGGCGTTAACTATGATGCTGACTCAATTAAGAGGCATCCCCTCCAAAAGGTGCCGATATGTGGCATTCCAGCCAAGTACTGATGCCCAGTACCTAGCAACAATTTAATCTTTTGAAAAAGTAAGGGAAACTGTGCTTTTACATGGATCTCCTGGTGGGTTTTTTTAAACATTAAAAGGTATTTAGAAGATACTAAGGATTAAGGAGCAATACTTGGGATGGCCTGGATTCATTTTTACAGAGAGAAGGAGCAAGCAGCTCAGCGAGACGGAGGTTAGAAGGCCGGAGGATCCCAGGAAGCCCTCAGCAGCCTGATAACAGACACCTAAGCTGTGGTCAGGGAAAAGGCTGGCTTCTTTCTGGAAAGGGAAGTGCATATACTTCTGACTTTCTGCCTTGCATGGCAGCAAACCGATGGTGAGCTGAAAATGCCATTACGTTGAAAAGCCCTTCCTGCCCCTTCCCAACTGTAGTACATCTATATTTCTCATGTGGACTCTCGGAATGCCAATGCCTGCTGTATAATGGGTCACCTTTCACCCAGGTTCACATGGTCCACTTGGAGATCCAGTCATTGCTCACGGGAGAGAATCTTTCCACACATTACTAGCCCCGGAAGAGATTCAGACTCAATACTCAACATACAGTTTCTAGTGCTTGGTATTTTCGCACCACCGGACCATCAAAGGCTCTTCAGTTGAGCCACTGTTAAGGCAGGAACTCTCAGTAGTGAGGGCAGGAAGAATGAATCAGTACTGTACTCTTGTTTGCTCCTTGAAAAACAGTACCTAGTGTGACATATGCCATATATTACTATATACCAAGCCAATTTTCAAAATTAAAAAAAAAAAAACCCTCAATGGGAATCTCAGCTTTCTGCCCAGGGTCTGACAAAATCGCTCTTTCTTCATTTCTCTTCTGAAAGTCTCAGTATCTTCTCTATTAACCCACACCACTATCAGTTCCTCCCGCTGAGCCATGCCCTAGGAAAAACCAACCCAACTGTCTTGTTTTGCTTTTGTGTTGCTGTAATAAACAACATGAGCAGAAGGGAGTTGGAAAGGAATGAGTTTGTTTCATCGCATAGCTTAAAGTCTAACATGTAGAGGAGTCAGGGCAGGAACCTGGACACAGAAACTTGATGAGAAATCATGGGAGAATGCTGCTTACTAGCTTGCTCCCCTATGGATTGCAAAGCTTACATGTTTACACAACCCTGGACCATCTGCCCTAGTGGACTGAACCCTTCCACATCACTTACTAATCAAAACAATCTCCCAGTGTCTTACCTTCAAGCCCTCTGATTGGGGCATTTTCTTACTTGAATGCCTGTCTTCCCAAATCTTCCTAACTTGTGTCAAGTTGATAAAAAAAAAAAAACTGACCAGTACACCAAACAATCTTGTGAGGTTCATCTATACAACTTCTGCCTTCTGTCCATCTACAGTGGTTTTCCCTATCCATGGTCAGCACCATTGCCAACCTGAAAGCAAAAAGTGCCACCCACTCTCATCTAAGTTACGATGTTATGCCTCTCCCCTTACCTGGAAGCCTTTTACCTCACTCATGTACCTGTGTGCTTCTGCAAATCTAACTGCAAAGCCATCCCCAGCCCAAGTCTCCCTAGATTGTCTCCATAGCATCAAGGCTATCATCGATGCACCCTCTCACTCTATTTCAAAGAGCCCCATTCCTTAGTAAGGAAAAGTAGTGACTCTGGAGTCCAGTTGCTGCTCCCTTGTTCTTAGACTCCACTGTCACTAACAGAATGAACCTGGACAAGTTCACAAATGTCTTTATACCTCACTTCCCAAATCATAAGATGAGGGCTAGAAGCAGAGCCTGTAGCAGTGGGTTCATACTGAAAATGAAATTAGAATTCATGCTCAAGCCAAAGAAAATTACCTGATGGGGTCAGTGGCCAAGAGCTGGGGGTCATGATTCTGAGCTAGCATTATACACATGGGTTCCCCCACCCACCAGATGTAAGAACTTGGAAGCCTGAGAGCTGAAACCCCTTCATCCCTACTCCATGGCCCTGGGCCCAGGGGTGGAGCAGCCTGCAGAGCAGGCACACAAGGCCCAGCAGTGTATAGTTGCTCTCTTCTACGGTGGTGTTGTCTTCAATAGCATTCCCTTGTTCCTTGCTATTTGGCCAAGGAATAGAGCTCAGGATTCATTTCCACACATTGCAGATGAAAGGAAACATAAAATAACAAATTTGATGAAGAAATCTTCCTAATTATTGTTCATTATTTATACCTAATTGAAGCAAGATGTTCCTTTGCTTGAAGGGCCCCAAGGGTTGTAACTCTGCTATAAATTGTCTGCAATGAAAGGAAGGGAAATCTTCTTTTTCCTACATATTTTTTTTTTATTTTTCTCATGGTAATACAAACAAATACGAGCTTTGATGAATGGGAGACATCAGGATGAATTACACAGTTGAGTCTAAATACTGAACTACTCTAAATTACTGCGGTTTCTACAAGTATGGAACGAATGCCTAACTTCCAGGGAGCTCTGATCTCCTGTTTTATCCCCACATTTGAAATGGAGATTTCCCCTCTCCTGAGGATTTATTCATGATGGTGTTCCTGGCCAGAGGCTCAGGGAACATCATGGCTGACAAGCAGGCAGCCTGAATGTTAATGGCTCTATCTCCTTTTCTGTCCCAACAGAGCTTATTGTTCTCTCTTCCTCAAACATCACCTTCACCCTGCAAGCTTCATCATCTGACCATGGTCTGCCTACTGCCTTCTATAGCCACAGATTTCTATACAGAGATCTCTCTAATCACCGACGTATACCTTCTCAGCAAAGAACTCCAAGATCATTTCTGTGACCGTCACACAATAGGTCTAAGCCTAAAAGGACTGGAAGAGGTGGGCCTGCCTAAGGACACCCTAAAACTGTATCTCCATGGGCAGTTTTCCTTTAGTCAGAGCATGTTTTAGAAAGGTTTCACAGGAAAAGATAATGGGGACTAAGGACAGCCAGTCAACAAGGCTGCCAAGAGAGCCTTGGCGAGCAAGAAAAGACAGATGCTGAAGGAGGACAGGAACCCCATCCAAAAGAGGAAGGAAGTTTCACCAGGAGGGGATTACACTGCAGTACATACAATTTACCTTTTCTGAAGCTACTATTTTCAGCAAGAAGTGACCACAAGCATCCAGGCACTTGCATTATAAGATAGACAGAGGGCAAACCCATTCATCTCAGCTTGGACTTCTGTCAGTCCAGTGTGTAACATGCACCTCAATAAAATAACTGAACCAGCTATTGTCTCAAATCATTCCTAGATGTCTAATAGGCCAAGAGCAGCGACACCTAAGGCAAGAAATGAATAGTGAAGTTGACAACAAAACATATGTGACTAGCTGGAGAGAAAACTGAAAACAAACAAGCAAACAAGATACAAGCAAACCACACCAAAACAAAACACAGCACTAAGCGAACAATGTGAGGGGGAGTGAAATGCATGGGGGACCCCTGAACGTCCAGGAGAGAAGCCCTAAATTGGGAGCAGATGTAAGAAAGGGTCTGCTAAAGAAGGATTTAGCTGACTCATATAGCCTAGGTGGAGGCAGCTAAGCAAGAACCAATGAGTAGAACATTCTAGGAAGAGAAGAAGTTAGCTATCCAGGCCATGATGGGTGAGAAAACATGGGTCACATGGGCTGCACATTACAGAGTGATCCTAGTCATCCAACAGAGCTTTGGAAAGCTGGAGGCTCTGGATGCAATCCTGTCCCAGAAAATCCCAGTCATCTGATGGACTCCCTCAGCCTTCATGTGGGCCTCGGAGCTGGAGTCTTAGCAGCTCCCTTGGCATGAGGAAAGATGCAAATTCTTGACAGCAACCCCAGATCTAACAATTCAGAAACTCTTGGGCTGGTGCTAGACTGCGGGGCTTTCATAGGTTTCCAAGTGGCTCTAATAAATTAGGTTCCAGAAACACTGACTAAGGCAACACATTTAATATCTGAGGGCTTAGCCTTTGTAAGTCATCCCTGTTTCTCAGGGTTGGTGAATATTAATGATCACAAGGCACACATCCAGCCCCTCTTCGATGTTCAGTGTCTGCTTTTCTGTCAAACTGTCAACAAGTAGCCCCAGTGTTTGAATCATTGTGCCCACATGGTAGAGTGGAAGGTGGTATGCTAATACAGTTTACATTAAAGACTAGAGCATTTGCTGGACCTCACAGTGGAGTTAATGGTATATCTTGAGGTCACTTAAGACTTGGCTGAATATCCTTCAGTATACACAGGCTGCTTAACTTGCCTTTAAAAGAACTAAGTAATAACCAACCTTACTTGCCTTGTACTTCCCATGTAATCAGTTGATGTAGTCTAAACTAATACAGAGACTTCGTCTCAAATTACATCCTCTTCCAGGCCTCCAATTTAGAGCAGTATGTGTGTGCGTGTGGGAGGGAAAGGGTAAGCATTTGATGAAAACAGCTAATAGTCAAGAGCAACCTTATATAATAATTACCCACCATACATATTTAAACTGGCATTTAGACATTGCTTGAGAACAGAATGTTTGCAGTGTTGTTTGTTAACTTGAGTCAGAGTCAGTTGGGGTCAGTCACTCAATCTCTTATAAAACTCTGTTAAAACTTTTCTCGAAACTATCCCTCATTTCTTCCCAATGTGAGGCTGTATGTGTTGCTCAATAGATACAAAGCAATGACTTTTGTTAGACACACAGGCAATAGGGACAGACAGAATCCAGACATCAGACACAGGCTACAGACAAACGGGTTACTACAAACAATAGACAATGGAAAAGACAGGGAGAAAAGTAGAGAATTTGAGCTTTGGCTTCCTTTCCTTTACAATAATCCAAGGCGGGTACTAAAATTTTCCTTACACTGACACATTTTGGAGCCTCTGAGGTCATCCTTAATGCTGTAAACCAATATTTGATAGTAGCTGGGATAGTCGCACCGCATGGAAGAAAGCATGGGCAGGAAGCATACATCAACCTTCAGGATCACATAATCAAAGCCTACCTCTTCATTTGTCCATCTATCTCTCAAGGAAAACAGCCCATACCCCAATTTATTTCTACCTCCCCACCAAGGTACAGGCAAATCCTATCATCACCTAAACTGGCACCTTATCGACACTGCCCAATTCAGATTTCTATGATACCAAATGGAATGATCTAGAACAAATCTGAACACAGATGGGATATGGAGACACCAGAACTCCAACTTGCTTTGTGATCAAAAAAGCTTCTCCTTCAAAAGCTCAAGAAAAGTAGAAAGCACAGGGCAAGGGCTTGGGACAAATGGCTTCTGAGACATTGTCTTAATTGGGGTTTTATTGCTGTGAAGAGACACCATGACCAAGGCAACTGTTATAAAAAACAACCTTTAATAGGGGCTGGCTTACAGGTTCAGAGGTTCAGTCCATTATCATCAAGGCAGGAGCATGGCAGCATCCAGACAGCATGGCACTACAGTAGCTGAGAGTTCTACATGTTGATGTCAAGGACGCTAGGAGAAGACTTTTTCCAGCACATACAAGGAGGGTCTCCAAGCCCACTCCCACAGTGACACACTTCTTCCAACAAGGCCACACCTACTCCAATAAGGTCACACCTCCTAATAGTGCCACTCTTGGGGCCAAGCATATTCAAACCATCACAGACATCATGCCCTTAGCTCCTTGGCTCTTAATCAGCTGGCGAAGTGACATAGTACAAGCATGTTCACCTTGAGAATTCCAGCCCGTCTGCCTGTCTTTTTTTTTTTTTTGGATAACATCTAGTGTTAAAATCCTCCTACAACTAAGCCCACTCTCTTCTCTAAGTTTACATTTGAGCAGAGACCTTCCATTCTATGCCTCTACTAAAACCCTCTCTTGAACTGTTTTTCTGTATCTCACATCCTGAACTACTGATCTGGGGGCTTCTCCATTGGAAATCATAGCTGACGACCATGAGCACTTCAAAGAGTCTTGCAGATGGGATTTCACAAACCTCCCTCAACTCTGAGAGCAGTTTCCTCCATCTATAAACTAACCTCTTTGAAATTGAATAGTGTCCCTTCAGTCACAGCCAAGGACAGTCTCCCCAGCTGGCTCTCACCTCACTTCCTCCCCACACCTTGCCCTATAAATCAATCTTCCTACTTCTAGATACATTTTCATTAACAAAGAGATGAATGGGTTTGCAGCATGGGAAAAATCAATAATACAAAATTTGTAAACACATCTTTGCATGTTAACAGAAATATTTACATTGACAATGGAGATAAATACAGTTGCAACATGCGAAATCAATATACAGAACATGTAAAACAGATTTTAACAACCGCAGGACTGCCATAATCTAGATCAGAAGAGCCACTATTCTTATTATTCTTCCTAAAGGAAGGCAGTAGAGAACCCTACAGATAAAGGAATATGGACATACATCACTTCATAAATAAAAGTCTCTACTACAGTGTATATATGTACCTGCTATCATTCTAACACTCTCATGTTTCTGACTTATGTCTGAATCTACTCAGGGTGATACTGCACACAGGAAGCAGTATCCTGTTCCTGGTTATCCTTCCTCTCTCTGCTTGAGGGCTTGTGTACATGTACACACACACTTTCTGTCCCTTTCTCCATTTCTCAGAATTCTCTTGTATCCTTTTCTCTGTGCCTCCTCCATGCAGTGCAAGGCTTCTCAAGGGTCCTCCTTTTACATTCAGTCAATATTCAATACCCCCTATTTTTTGAGAATCTGCCAGTATGAGGCCCTGTTATAGGACTAGGGATAGAATAAGAATAACTCAGAGGTCTTGGTTTCATGACATTTAAATGTCATATTAAGATTGGAGAGAAAAAAGCACAAATAATTATGTGGTGCTGGGGTCTGGAAACAGAAACTCTATGGACACTGATGGTCCTGTGAAACTATCTTTTTGTTTGTTTGTTTGTATATTTGTTTGTTTGTTTGTTTTTAGTATCCTTCTGTCTTCCCCAGTACTTTTAAAGTGTTGTATGTAAACACAGTTCAGATCAGAGGGCATGGTTGGCAGCCGCTGATGAAGATATCGCTGGGGAGATAGCAAAGCAGAATAGAGTTTATGGGAAGGATCAGAGAAAATAACTATATTCAGAAGCCAGACGGTGTTTTCAACAGCAGCTTTGGCGTTTGGGAACATGTTTTTTTCTCTTTGCTTGCATTAGATAAAGACAAATTAGAGTGCATAAATTCACGGAAGGCTGGACCAAGACCAGCAGCCTCTTTCCTTCCAGGGAAGAGGCAGGATGGCCGCAGCCTGTCAGTTTCTCACTCCAGAGACTTCCCCTAGGCCATCTAGCAAGCCTGGAAGACAATGAGGCAAGATTCATGCAGGCTCCTCTTGTCCAAAGCCTACAAGGCACAGTTCTAAGTAGTAAGCAGAGTGGGAATCCCAGATCAGCAAAACTATCCTGGGAATGAAGCTGGGCCACCACAGGATGAAGTCTGATTGCCTATGACAAGCTAAAAAGAAAAAAAAAAAGACAAAAAAAAAAAAACCCAAAACTGTGCTTAACACATTCTTGATATATTAAATGAAACAAATAATTTATGTTTTAAATGACATTATTTGAGTATATTATAATTATTTTATTGTCTTAGTATTTTATTATACATAATTTATCTAGCATATAGCAGTTTTGAAGAAAAGATGAAATGTAAACTTTAGCACCATTTTTTTTTTTTTTTAAGCATCTGTATTGTATCTTGCTGAATATCTCTCAGGTCAGAGGAGACCACTATATTGTGTGATTATTAAGAAACAAACAAACAAACAGACAAACCAAAGCAAAAAAAAAAAACCTTTACCAAAAAATCATTAGTAAACACAAAAACAAAAAAGAGATCAACAGAAACCTCTTCCAAAGCTTCCAGTTCTAACAAACATATTCCTGCAAAATTTGCATCTGTATTATATGTAAAATGTGACCTGAATGATTTGAAAAGCCCTCTGATATGCAAATGACAGTTCTGGACTTAACTCGTGCTCTCTCTGTTCTTTTCCCATACCCCCTTTTCTCTCCTGGTAGGGTAGGACTACTAGTCAGCTAAGACCCATTTAAAAGAGGAGCCTCCCTCCCCGGCAGCCCCCACCAAGTATCACTCAGCAGGCTATGGTGGAAAAGTGACTCACATAGCTGAATCTCTGGAGAGAGCCAGACCCATGGAAATGCACACCGAAAATTTCCAAGGCCAGCCTCCCCGACCCAGGACTCAGGGATAAAATTCCTCTACCAGGTAGGCTAGCCTATTCTTCATTTCTGCATCATTCGACTAGATTTAATCCAGGCCTGGACCCTGGAAATGATTCAGGCTCGGTGATAGAAGCCCTGAAAATGAGCCCAGTGAGATCAGAAGGGCTGAGTGCCTGGCCCACTCCCATTTTCCACGAGGTTAAGTCTGCGGATCTCTGTTGTCCTCAGTGAAGAAGACTCATTCATGCCTTGTGTGACTAGAGTTTCTCTTCCCCCCATCCCACTACCTTCTTGCTAGATACTCATGGAGCACTATCATGAAGGACTCCCTGTTCACTCAAGTCTTCTGGTCTGCATTCAAGCACACTGCCTGCTAAGCTGTACCCAAGACATCTCACTTATAAAAGAGTGGATCCTTGGGCCGAGAGAGGGCTCAGCCAAAGCACTTTCTACTGATGATTGCTGGAGCTTCCTACTGAAGCCCCTACCCATAGATGCTGGATAGGTACAGTGAACTTTTTATAATATCAACATGTGGGAATCAGAGACAGTGCATACCTGGAGCAAACTGACTGGGTAAGTTAACCAATCGTTGTGCCCTGGGTTCAATTGAAAATCCTTGCTTTTTATTATATGCAGTAGAGAGTGATCAAGGAAGATAACAGACATCAGATTTAAGCCTCCACATGCAAGCACATACTCATCCATGCTCACAAACATTTATGCGTACAGACACACATATAAACATGCATACATATAAGCATATACACTACAAACACACACACATACATACACACACACACACACACACACACACACACACACACACACACAAATGCAAGGAAGGAGGAAGGGAAGAAGGAAGAAGGAAGGAGGAGAGTGAGTCCACATTCACAAGATCTGTGTCACTCTGTGAGCTCTAGGCTGAACTTTGTCCTGACACTTACCATTGTACCTCATGTATTCTGTGTTCCTGACTCAACTGTGAGCCCCCTTGAGCATTAACTATACCTACTTGCCCCATATATGCTATGGTAGACAGCAGTAAGAAACCAGTTCTGATTTAACCATATCCAGTACCTGAAGCTCAAAGGCTAAACTGGAGAAAAACCCAAGATGGCAGCTAGCAAACTAATGGGTATAACATAGAACCACTAACCCCCCAGACTTCAAGTGAAGCCTCAATACTGCTAGGCAATCTTCTAAGTGTGCCTGCACAATCGATTCTCCCAGTTTCTTGGGTGGTTCTCAGAAAACAACCCTGCTTATTATTTCCCAAGAATGCCAAAGCCATCGGTAAAGAATTTGGCTTTAGTAAAGAACTCCGATTTTCTAAAACCACTGGATACCCACCTGCCTTCTTTATAAGCCGGCGCCTCTGCTCTCACTCTTACTAAGCATATCCGTCTGTCTCCTGGATGTAGGACTTGCCTGCATTCTCAAAACACATTGCTCTCCCAGCTATCACCCCTGTCTCTTATATTATGAAATTACTTCTTTCTATGGACCATTTCCATGGACTTGAAAACACATATATCTTCTATCTTTAAACAATCCTTGATACTGCATTTCATCCCAACCTCCCATCAACTTCCCCAAGAGAGTTATCTGTGGCTGTCATTTCCATCACTCTCTCCCATTTCTTAAGATCCTGACTCACTCATCTGTCTAACCACTAAGCAAAAGCTGTTTTTCTCAAGGTCATTAATGACCTTCCAACTACGGAGTCCTCACTCTTTCCCACCTCAGCAGTATTTGACAAATGATTCCTCTCTCCTTCCTACAGCACTTCTTTCCTTGGGTTTCAGAAAAAACATGCAGGAACCTCCTTATTTATGACTTTCCTTAGTTCTTTATTTTCACAGATTGCTCTGGAGCTGGGGATCAGATCCCTTCTCTGATGACAAACTTTGGACAGAATCTCATGTCTGTTAGCTGGAGATGCATCTCTACACTCTGGACTCACAGTGAACCATTAAGCCCTAATTTGCCCCACTGGCTCCTTGAAATTGTCTGAGTGACAACTCCATTTAGTTGACTAATATGCTCCCAGACCAAACACAGTCAAACTCACACACTTAAAATACAAACCCCTAAACCTAGACGGGGCCTGCCCCTCCTCCTGTTTTTCCTCCTTAGTCAAATGTTGTTCTTGTATGTATTGAATCCCTGACAGATGTCACTGTCTTTTTAAGAGGCCTTTGCTGACAACCATATATATGGTAAAAATAACTACATCCCAGCCTGTTATATAGGTGTTTGATGCCAGTTTCACCCTAAGAATAAGATCTGGCTATTTGCTCTATATCAGCAGTATCTATAATTTAGGTTATAAGCTATCACCATTTGTCTACGACTGAGGGAACTTCAGATATTGACAAATTTCAGAGTAAAACCCAGAAAAATTCTAGGTAAATTGGTATAATCTGTTCCTTATTTACAGTATTCTTTTGGCATGTGGTAGATCTTAATGGACACAGCACACACACACACACACACACACACACACACACACACACACACACACACGTGTTGGCTTTGTCATGCCTTTAAAACGTCTAAACTGGAATTTTTGTTGGGAAAAAAGTCTCCATTGTGGATGCTTGAGTTAAAGAACTGTGGTCTTAGAGCTTGGGGCTTAGCATAGAGAAGTCCCTATCCAGATCATTATCCCCACTTCTTCACGGGGGTAATGTCGAGAGTTGAAGCTTCAAGATCCAGTTTTCCCATGGATTCAGTGGAAGTCAGCCTCCGTCAGCTGAGAGAATTTCTGAGATGCAGCTGCTGTCTGCTTTCCGGGCTCTTGTGTCCCTGCCACTCAGTGGGAGCCTTGCACAGCATCCCTGGCATTGCCAAACACCTCTATGCCAAGAACATGGCTGGCTCCCAGTTATTAACACCCACAAATGTTTGCTGCCACAAATCAGTACAAAAGCAGGATGGACCATTGACCTTTAATCTATCAGTGCCGGGGCTCTTAATTCATTATAAGCCTGTCATAAAGGTGGCTGAAATGCAAATGAGAAAAGCTACCCTCCCAGGAGGTGACCAAGATGCCACCCACACCAGCCACCTGGCCCCCTAGCACTCTCCTTCCACTCCAGGGCAATATCCTCTGTCTCATCTCCTCTGTCTGAGCTCTAGCCCTCAGCTCCTTCTTTACAGATACCTGTGCCCTTCTGCTTTGCCTGCTTCTCTGTCATATAATGACTGCAACTCCAAAATCTATACTAACACTTCATTCGTATTGCTTCATTTAGCCTTGGCAGCATCTCTTTCAAAAAGGTTATTACTCCATCCCACTCCCTACTTTACAGATAAAGAAGCAGAGGCCTAGAGACATCAAGGAACTGGTGGAGGTAACAAGTCAAGGAGCTGTCTTCAAACTCAAGATTGCTTGGTGAAAAAAACCCTATATGCTCCAACTCCATGAAATGGTGATAGATACCAGGTCGTCTGAGCTATGTAGGGAGAGGGAAGAGGAATAACACAGGTAGCAGAGAACATCACGCACGAGGCACTACTAGGATTAAACACAGACTCAAGGGAATATGATATTGAACTGCTTCCAACTTGGCAGAAGACAAAGCATTAGAGCAAAGAGAGAAGATTAGTGGGAAAGGAGAGACCAAGGTTACAACTCAAAGAAACAGAGGAATTGACACAGAAGAGAGTCATTGGAAATGTCCCACACCAAGGTAACAGCATTTACAAATCACGGATAGCTGCGAGGGTGAAATATTCTTAGAACCATTAATGGTTTACTAAGAAATGAAATGGTAAACAATAAAGAAACATTAACCTCAGGATCCAGAGACAACAAGTGTCCATAAAATACTTAGAGGATAGTTATAATGGAACTGCAGAAGCACAGCGATAATGGAAATATGATGAGGTATCAATGCCATTTAGACAATTAGAGGGTCACATAATAGAGAGATGAGTGGGTGGCTTGTCCTACACGCTGGGCAGGGGCAGGTTATAATAGAAAAAAGGGTCATATGCACATTAGAACACAGCTGTTGAGTAACAGTAAGTATGTACTTACATGTGCATAGTGCGTGCACGCACAGAAGTCAAGGTCTAGGTCTATGCAGGTATGAGAATATTCTTAAGGATACAAGGATAGGAATGAGGAAGAAATTTCCAAGGAAGGAATTGTTGGAGGACCTAAACACTTGGTTTGAGAGATGCCATTTGTTATGAGACACTTCAAAACAAAGGAGACACAATGCCAGGATGACAACTCCACAGGAGGCCAATTCACTTCTAAGCCAAGACAACTGCTCAAAGTCTTCAGTTTGTTTATAAACTATATGGGTCTTGGCAGTCAGCATCCATGATAGAAGAAAACAAAGGTCTTTCCTTGTGGCAACATCTGAAAGAAAATACTAGCATACGGGAGCTTGTTACCCAACAATGCAAAACCAGCTAAGATTAAATATAAAGCCATAAGATGGTAACCCATTCTGAATCAGTTTGCAGAGAAAAGTTATCTGAATAAGGATCTTGAGTCCAGGGACAGAGTCAGAAAGGGAGGATGCAAGACAAAGGGGTATGATAGGCCTCATTTGAATTCAGAGGATGGAAGGAGCTGAACTTTAAAACAAATGCTCTTACAATGACTGGCCAAATTCATCTCCAATACCTTCTTTCCTGACCAGGTAGTTTCTCTCCTCACCAATAAGGTTTGGGAGCTGACCCGTGCAAAGATCTAGGTGAGCTTGTTGATGAGCCTAATGCCAAGCCTGCATATGGAAGGTACGGGAATGATCATGCTTACCTAGCTCTACCTAGGAATGATGTCCAAACCATGGACCATTTAGTCATAGATGATTTTATGGAGAAGAATGTTCTTGTGGAAACATTAGTAATGTCACAGGTTCTATGTGCCTTGGCCTGGCATTTTTTCTGGCCAATGACAGGAAGTGTGCCAGTGACCATCAGTAGACCACTTGAAGGGAATAAAGCTACAGAATTCTAGAAAGCACCACAGAAAAACTGTTGGCAAAAATGCCTAAAGGGCACAGACATTTGTGGGCCTCAAATCTACCCTTCGCCAAGGTTTCCTCTTTTGTGGCATTCTCCTAGCAATTCTAGGAGTTATCAAAAGCCTTCAGTATCAGCTCCTGACGTGTACCCGTGTACTCAGGACAGAAAGTGGAACATGGAAACCACTCTGTTCTGGCATCCTCTTGACACATAGGAGGAAATTAGGAAAGCATCATATGCCAATTCAAATGCTCTCTTCCTTGGAGCCCGGTACCTTGCCCAGGGAGCACAACATATCAGTGATCCAAGGGGTGCTCTGACAGGATGGTAGCCTAGGATGGGTATTCAGAATGTAGGTAGCAATGACAGTTTGTGCTATGGATATCGATTTTCCACTTATAAACTCTGTGGCCTTGAACAGATTGTGCCTCTCCTGTGGCCTTTTTCTATATTAGTGTCCTTGTTGGCAGAACATGGATATTCATGGGTTGGGTGAATCCAGGCAAAACCATGGGAATGTTCTATTAGTGCTAGCTGCTGCTGAGGCTGTCAGTTGTTCTGAGTAGCAAATGAGAGATTGGGCTCTAGAGTGGTGATAAGTGGCCAGGGTGTACGACAGACTCAGAAGTCATTGACTGCCTAGAACAGTGTGTGCTTATTTCAAATTGGGTGTTTTTAATGGCTTATGATTTCTGTGCACTTACAAGTCCAGCATTTCCTTTGCTTGCAGACAACATTTACATTCTTTGTCTGGCCCTGTGAACATTGGCAGTAGGAACCACTGGACAAGATGATCACCAGTTCTTCCCTGCTGTGATATTCCATCATCCTGCAGCATATGCTGGAACAAAAAAATCCTATCTTGCTTAGGATTCTTTCTTCCAACAAAGCAGTAAGTATCAGGGACTCTTTTCTCTGAAATGGTGTTTTGCTCTGAAAACTGGAATCACATTTTGTTGTCTGTTGGGACTCAGACATTCCATAGGGAGGATATCACAAACAGACGTTGGAACAATTAAAACTCAGCTTATCCAGACACTGGGAGCATTGCCCATGCAGGGCACTGGTAGCTCCTCTCCAGAAGCAGAGGCCTGTGAGTGACAACAAGACCATAGCCACGTGACGCTTAAGGAAGCAAAGCAAATTCACACTCCCACAGGCCTGAGCTCAGGAGACTGCAGGCTTCCCTGACTTGGCAGAATAATGTTCTCTCACAGTTTCATGGGATGGAAAATAGTGGATGCACAAAAACAAGCCACAAAGCCGGAGCTAAGCTTTCTCCAACCTTAAGAGAAGTTTTCATTTCTGGGGGAAGCTAGCTGCCTGTCATTCTTCAAGATGGATATGAGTCTTCTGGAAATCCATATAGGACTGTGTTACTCAAAGACGGTCTTCTCTGCACCTTTCCCTCCAGAATCATGGTCTCCTAGAAGCAAGGACTTCTGGAGAATTTGCTCTCTTCCAGACATTGGACATCTACGTTAAGCAGGACAGATGCTGCCTCTCCTGACTCCTGGGCTTCCCAGAAGTACCAGGGTCAGGTGGTATGTGAATCTGGACTTGAGCATCCCAAGGATTATCAAGCAAACATTTAATTCTGAGTGGATGAATGTCTCTACTAACCCACTCGTTATTTCTTTCTTACTCTAGATACTTTAGTGATCAAAACCCAAAAACAAACAAAAAACAAAACAGGGATACTTACAAATCACTATATAGGCATTTTGAACCATACCTTTCCCAGATTGGGTAGAATGGGGGTACAAAAGAAAAGTCAGAAGAAATTCAACGCTGTTGGCTTCAAGAAACTGCCGAGAAGAAGAGTATCCAGATAGGCTGGCTTCACGGGCAAGGTGAACACAGACACAGTGAACAACAACAGCAAAAGGCAGGGAGGGGTGGGGAGTGCAAGGGTAAGCAGGACCATCCCATGAGAATTGGTTTCTTTACAAGCCTGTCTGCTACATCTCATCCCTGCCTATCTTCCTTCTACCCACTCCAGCTAAGTCAATCCCATGCTAACATAGGTTCCCATATTTCAAACACCACTAGGCTCCCCTACTTCACTGTAACCAGCATTTTTCTGGGGCATAAATGTGTCTGACAGATCAGTCTGTGCCCTGCTGAAAGAGACATGGGATCCTGTTACACAGCGCTGTTATACAGTGGGGCCAAGATGCTCTGAGCAGATTCTACCTGTGGTACTTACTGAAAACACTTTGTGGCTTTCCACTGCAGTCAGGTTGGAGTGACCCACCTAAGTATAACTTCTACCACACAGGACTTGTTTCATATCCACTATTATTTTATACTTTGTCTTCTGGTCAGACTGATTTTCCCCTAAGCTCACAGCTCTCTCCTCTGGTCTCTTGCATATGGCAACAGGACCTCATCTTCCTAAACACGCAGTCAGCTCCACATATTGTAATGTTTGGCTGCATTTCACTACCTCTACCTCTATGCTTTCACTGAAAATAGTCTCTTCCGTGTTAGGTTAGGCCGATTTTAAGGTGATGTCCTGACCTCCTATCTATGATCTTATAGCAGATAAGCTAAAAAGAGATAATTGGGTGGGTCATAATTCAATACAACTTGTTGTAACAACTTTTCTCTACTGCTGTAGTAAAACACCATGACCTCCCCTCCCTGTGGAACAGTTCCTCCAATAAGGCCAGAGTTCGAAATTCTTCCCAAACAGTTCCATCAACTGAGGACCAAGTATTCAAATATAGGAACCTATGGGGCAATTCTCATCCAAACCAATATACAACTAATAAACTTATGTGTGTAATATATATGTATGTATATATATATATATGTGTGTGTGTATAATATGTACATGTCTATATAATATATGACAGAATACATGTGTATATGTGTGTATATATATGTATATATACATATATATTATTTTCACAATTACCAAAGCAAAAATATGGGTCAAGATTGGGGTAATTCATGGATAGATCAAAAGATACCAAAATGGTCAGCAACCATGAGAAGCTATAGGAGCAGTGAAGAACAGGTGATACCTTCTGGCCTGTAGACAGGACCACCCAACACCTTAAGCTCAGATTTCCAGCATCTGGAATGATAGAACAATCCATTGCTGTTATCCAAGGCACTCATTTAATGCTGTTTTGTCTTGGCTATACTAGAAGACTGACACATTACTTGCCCATTTTGGCAATGATGGAGATATCCCTCATCACAGCAGTATTTCTGTACTGTGTTAGGTGACGTCATTTCTGCTCTGAATTGCCAAATGCCACTTCATGAAGGAGAAGATGTGTCATCCTTTATCTGTTTATCTCCAGATATCACACAACAGCAACATAAGATCAGTTGGTCTCTGTGCTACAGTACTGTATAGGTGATGCATAGATAGATAGATGATGGATGGATGCACAGTACACTCATTAAGTCAGTTCCATGCTGATGTTATCTTTCCAACGATCACGCCAGTCCACATGAGTGCATTCAATGATAGGGTACTGGACAAACAGTTGAACAGATGAGCAAACTGACTTGTGAACATTTACTATCTAGGAGACTAAAATGCCCAGAATACTTTCAAACTCAACTTCACTTTTAGCACATGCCCCTTAAGAGGAATTTTATCAGATGGGACAACTGCATAGTCTTAATGTCCAGCAGAGCCACAGGGCAGACCCAGAGTAGAGAACTCCAGACTAAGACTCCCAATTTCACAGCTCCTTGCATAATAGTCTTATATGAACACACAAGGGTCTCTACCAAGAGAAGTCATGTATTTAAAGGATCCCCATTTGCCAAGGCCTCTGCAAGCCTTCATGAAGCCCAAAGAGGCATGAACAAACATCCCCATCCCCCTATAATAAAGCAAAACCATGTAGGAAAAGCAGCTTGTTTGTAGTGCAGTAGCCAATATCAGGATGAACATGGATTTCTATGTAGCAGTGCCTGTCTCCAGAATGTTCTTCCCTTAAAAATCATCACTTTTAAACTAACCTTTCAGTTGAGACTTTACAATCTGTTTCCATCTTTTATGTCATGTGCTGTCTGAATATGTTCATGATTTGTGATTGTACATGGTTAGCTGGAACATTTCTGCAGACCCAGCCAATTTCAGCTGTACATGGAGAACCCATCCAATGGCTGAAGTTCTGCTGAGCGTTAAGGTCACAAGGGTCAAGAGCCATAGCCATGAACTCTTGGGGCTAACAGAGGAATTGAGAGTAGGAACTAAGACTTCACGTTCTTCTGGGGAAATGAAACCCAACAGGATACAATATGTCTTCTCTTTGATTGGAGATGTTTCTTTCGACTTTTCAACTGAAATAGGTTTCATGGAGTGATTCATGTTGGTAAAAACGTGTCAGCTTTGATTCAACAAGCGTACATTTGAACCTGTCTCATACCAGATGCACAGACTGGATCTCTGCCTCCTCGTCTACAATAGTAGTAGCTCAATGTAGTAAAAATCAAACTATATCATTCATAGACAGTAATTAGTTCTAGCACATAGTTATAGCACATAATTATAATGTATACACACACACACAAATGCACACTATTGAACTCTTCATATACAACACACTATAATTTGATGATATTTGGAAAAACATCCATTTCTGCTGAACAGGTACAGAAATGCTTTCTTGTCACTTTCCCTAAACAATATATTATATACCTACCTGCATGACATTTATACTATAATAGGTATCGTGAATAATCTAGAAATAATTAATAAAGCAATGTAGGTAAATCATATGCAAAACACTATCAAATTTTATGTAAGTGACTAAAAAGTCCTTGGATTTTCAAATTCACTGGGGACAGAACAGCTGGGTTCAGCTAATTCCCTATGGGTAACGAAGGACAGTGTAAATAAATATATACTTGAGTGTATAGAATATGTCATGATACAGCTGAACAATATCAATCCCTAAATAAATGATATTTATGGTTGATGTCATCATTACAACTATTCCATTAGTAGAAGTACTGTTACTGTTGCTGATTATGTCCTTTAAAGGGTCGGGGAAATTAATATAGTTGATACTCATACTGTAGTAGGCTGCTTTCCTCTTGGACCTACTGTGTGTAGTTTTTTGTCCACAAAAGAAAATCTCAGCAACCTCTGGCTAGAGATCAGCGACTTCTGAGGCTTACCATGCATATTAAAGCCTCAAAGGCATTACCGGGGTTTACACTGCACTTTCCCTTCCCACAATAATCCTAAAGGGTTAATATGGTGAGGAAAGCGCAGGCTCCTAATTCTTAGGATATTAATTAAAGTGAAAACTGCAGATGGTGTTTAATAACAACTTAGTCCCAGCAGGGTCCAGGCACTTCACCTAAATCAAACATATCATAAAGTTGGCATGAGAATCACAGAGACCGTCCCTGTCACATCTGGCCAGGGACACGTGTTTTCATCTAGAGTGAAAGTAACGAACCGTCTCTATTACTTATGCAGATGTGGCCTTAAATGACTTGACAGTCTGACTCTACCCCACCAGCTTCCAGAGCCAAAAATAAAGAAGTATTGATTGCAGAGATTAATAGCAGAGCTTGAGGAGGAAAATGGTACAAACACCTTTTTCTCTCCTTTCATGATATAAACGCCTGCCACCCCTGCAACCTAATTTTGTCACCTAGCACATGGGAGTGTATTAATTAAAGTGACACCAAGGACAGGAAAATCTGAGCTCTGGGGGTGATGACTAGAAATACATAAATATGCATCTCCGGTGTCTCAGGCGGGAGGCGCCTTGCCAGTGTAATTGCTCTAAGGAGGGGGTGGGAGGGATGGACAGGGCTCAACATTGGAGGTCATGGCTCAGGTTCAGGACAATACTTTCCAAATCCAAACAAATGAGCTACACAAAACAACTACCTGGTACCCCATAGTTATATCAAGTAATTACTATGTATGTATACACACACACACACACACACACACACACACACACACACACACACACACACGGTCATATACACCATATCCGTATGAAAGAACACAGGCACACACACAGCAGTCTACTGGCCCTACATATCCACAGGATTTTTTACCTAAAGTTTCATCCAACTATAAGTTGACAATATCGGTTAAAAAATGTGTTTGTATTGAACATATACAAAGTAGACCATCACTTCCATAAATGTCTCCTAATAGGGCCTGTGGCGTAGCTGATATTAAATATTTACTATGCACTGTTTTTCAGAGTCCAGGTGGCATTACAATAGTAGCTCATCTTACAGTTTTTGACTTTACAATAATGCGAAAGGATCTGTGTTCAGCAGAAAGTGTATGTTGAATTTTAAATTTTGACCACGCTAGAGATAATGCTATATGATAACTTCAGTTCCTTCTAAATACATGGAGCAGCAGCACCATGTACAGACATTTGATAGTGATGTCTTCAACTCAGAAGGCTTTACTGAGACACAGGCTCACCCTGAGGAACATCTTCCTACTGGAAAAGGTGGGATGGCGATGTTTTACAGGTGATGATGAATCTAAGGCCCATTGTGATTCAGTCAGTGCGACTCAGCCAGAATTCAGACCCAGGACCAAATGCCCTATCTCATACTGTTCGATAGAATACTGAGATATTAGGGGAAGGGATTTCCCAAAGAAATAGCATTAGAATATTGGGATATCAGAGGAAAGTATTTGCTGAAGAATAGTATTAAAGCAGTTCTCCTGGGAGGTGTGCAAAGTGTAAAAAGATTCTGACTACCTCGCTGAAAGGCTTTTATCTCAATGGAGGGTAGATCCTGGGAACCTTGGACAGAGAAGCAAGAAATCCGGTTGGGACGAGCTTTCAGGACAAGAGAGGATGGAGCACGAGTTTAGATATTCATGTTTGCATCGTCCTATGTAGGTTAATTTCACTGATAATCCATAAGTCAGTTTCAGCATCCACGTATGCCAAAAGCCTGCAGTGTGATTTCAGACACAACAGGAGGATTCAGCCTCAGTTTATCCTCAGCACCTTAACACTGATGATCTGCTGGGGGTCTCTACACATATATCCAAAGGCATTTAACACCACTTTGATCCCAATGGATCTTACTGTGCCTTCCTACTTAGGCTGGCTGCTTCCCTCAGCACTGAGTATGATCATTCAACCAGACAGTGGAGTCAGGGCCTGGGCTGTCTGTCCCTCATTTCAGCCTTCCTCTCATCTGTCATAGCTTAATGGGCATGATCAAAGTGACCCCACAATATTTCTCAGAGCCCACTTTTCTGAGAACATCGGTGCTGTTGTTGTCCTAGTTTAGAGGAATAGAGGCTAATTATCAGGACACAGCAAGAGAGAGAAGTAAAGGCAAAGAACGGGGTCTATTTATAGCACGAAGGTAGCATAAGCAGAGACTCCCGTTTTCTACTCCCTGTGCTGTCAGTGGGACAATACAGCTTACTTCACTGTAAATCCATGCCTATACCTAACCTTTGAGAAGTCTCTGCTTCTTTCTGGGACAGCCTTCCATAGCGTCCTACTGTGACCTCTAAGCTAGAGAAAGCATCCAGACATATAGCATCATCTTCCTTTGCCCAGCCTCTCTTTTTTCTTCTCCCCTCTCACTCCCTCCCCCTACCTCTCTCCCTGTTTCACATACATATTTTTATTTGTCTGCTTTCCCCCCAAGTATTATTAAAATTTTTTAAATGACAAGTAAGAGGGGATTGCTAAGTGTTATGTATGGAACACGGTTACTATATTTACAGAGCATTTTTGGTGGTTTCATTATTATTATTAATCTACGGAAGAGGAATCTTGGGTTCAAAAGGTTAATTAACATTCACAGCTTTACACATCCATTAAGTATGGGCTCCCTCATGTGAGCCCAGGGAATCTGGCTCTGAGCAGATACTTCTAAATCCTTTGCTAATGCTCAAGAAGAAACATGATAGGTCTAGCTTCTTTCCTGGTGTGTTCCCAGAACTAACTACAGAACTTGGCACATAGAAGGTAGGTCACAAGGATACTTAGTGTTCAAGTACTACAAGTAACATGAGTATAAACTCTGACGAACGGCTCGGCTGAGCTCTCTTGCTGGCCCTGCTGTGAGGCTCAGCTTCCGCACTCTATAAAAAATGCCTCTGTCCTACCATCTCCGCAGTTCACGCTGAGCAGGTTGTCTGACTGAGAGCGCTGTGTAAAGTAAAAGTTAGAGCTAAGCTGTTGAGGGGCTCACAAGATTTCAAAGGAGTGGGCAAGTTTAGAAAAATATGTGTAACACCCCCTCATTTCAGAGACCAAGACAATGAGCCTTAGAAAAGGCAAGCATTTTCTAAGAGCTTATAATGAATAACTATGCCAAAGTCCTATCTCACATTTCAAGGACTTCGCAGAATGACCTAGGAATGGCTACAAAACCTGTCACTGCCTAAAGATAGACTTACTTACACTCATAAAAACAGTCATTCAGACTCAGTCTTATTCAGAGCATCCAGAATTGATGGTCACTGTGTTCTTAACAGTTCCTGATCTTCCCTTTGAGTCTAGAAATTAAGTCATGACAGTGAAGTGTGGCCTAAAAGATTCAGTTCTCAGTACTTAGAGGGCATATGGGAGCTACACTGGTGAAGCCATGTGTCAGAAAATCATTATCTTGACACTATATATCTGGCTGTTCAAATGACCTCTCTATGTCTAAGCAAACATTCTGCCCTAACCAGGCTAAACTTGGCTTTCATATCTGATATCCATGGCCACCACCCAATGTTAGGACCTTAGAGCTTCTCTGAGAACCCAAAAAGGTGGGCAGTAAAGAGAGTGAAGGGAGAGGTTGGTGAGAGGCAGCCTCAGGTGCCATGCACTGCACAGAGCACTTTGTAGACAATAGCTCACTGTCTGTTTGCTGTCTGTAGGAAACTTGGCGGTACCTTTTAGAGGGACAATTGGGATCTGCAGAACTCCAAAGAATCCTTTAGAATTTGTAGTGATGGGCACAAAAGATGAATGGTTCCCAATGTGGACATGTTGGCCAGGAAAATGATATATAAATAAGTCCATATCAAGCATTTTCATACCCTTGGAAGCCCCTGGCTTCACCAGCCACAACTATTGCCCTCTTCTATGGCTCTTGATCCATTTCCCATCAATGACTGCCTCCTCCAACCCCAGTTTGGTCCCCACCTTGCTTGCTTTTCATGGCTTGTCATACTCCCAAGATCTTAGCTAACCCAATCCTAGGTCACACTGTGTAAGGAAGGATGCTGGACTTCTCCTTTCCACAATGATTTGATCCTGGGGCTTCTGCCCATGTCCCGCCCCTGCCAGATGACAACCTCAACACTTCTGATCCCTGAGGGAACAGATTGCTAAAAAGAAAGATCCTTCAAACAAATTTACTTCTCTGAACATGTGCTTACCACCTGGACAGTCAATGAACAGAAAGCACAGGAAAGATCACTTTGGATGATTTTCTACTTTTCATGTAAATAACATTCTACCGCAGCTTGGCATACAGTGAGGAATACTGACAAAATGGTATCATATAAAAGGTATTTGAGGTTTTCTTTTTGAAAGTGATAAAAACAAGTTTTCCAAGATAGTCCATTGAATTATATTTCTCTTCTATTTTTTAATAAAATATTTTCTAATTTTTAAAAAGACATTTGGGAAATTCACTTTGCTGCACAGTTCTTTAAAGGAAAACAATTGAATTTGTACCACCCTTGACTATCTCAGGGAAATATAGCTAATATAGGTATACTGGGCAAATGTATGACCAGATCCCCAAATTTAACACTACATGCAGACTCAGAACCAAGACCTGTATTAGAAACACCAATGAGGATCCAACCATCACAGATAAGGCTATGGTAGACTGTTCAGAAGTCCGTCCTATTCTATCTTAAACAATGACCTCAATGAGTACTGCTTCTCGAGAAAGGGACACACAGAAGTAGGGTTTCAAAGGCAAATTAAGTGCAAAGACACAGCCTGCTGGATCTATAAACACAAATTTGGCACAGCTGAGAGTACAAGGAACAGAGAAAAAATACTCAAACTCCAAAGGCCTGTAGCTCCTACTCATCACCAGCCATCTCCCTCACTCTCTGCCAGTGGAGACCGTCAACTTGGTAGATCCATGGGTTCCACAGACCACCCTGGAAACTTCCTTTCCCCAGGGCCCCCATAGAGATGATGATGTTTCATTTCTCCTTCATCTCTGTTTGCTCATTTTGTCACCCCCTCCATCTCCTCTGCTTCATCCCACTCTCCCACTGATAGACCGCTACTTCCGCCTCATCCTCAGACCATGTTTCTCCTGTGGGCTTGTCAAGAACCCCCAAGTGTCCAAATGAATAGGTTTCACCTCTATACGTCATCACACAACCCTATTCTTCTGGAACCATCTTACCACTTACTTCCATATGATCTGTGAGGCTGCGGCCATGGTCTTTAATGTTCCATAAGTGGAGTCTTGGATCCTTTAAAGTCCTTTCCTTCTCTTCATCTGCGATGTATAGTCAATAGGATACTCTCCTGATGCTTTCAGTTACGCTGCTGTCTCTCAGTCGAGCTTCTCTTCCTCTGCCTCGCTATTGTAGGATCCTCTTAAGCCTCCACTACTTCAGTCATCTGACATAGTTCTGTGAGATTACTCCAGCATTTTCCCAAGATATGAATTTTACTCAGATCGCTCTTCCTTACACATGCATTTCAAATTTTCCTTGTATTAAAAATTGTTTGATTTTCTAACTAGCATCCCTTTCCTGTAACTGCCGAGCTGGTTTTAGTTCTGGGATGACTTCCTTCCTGCCTCCTGCTATCACCTTTTCCTCAGGAAGGAACTGATCCTTCTCCTTGGTTCACTTTTGGCTTTTGCGTTTTAACTTTCCTAAGGATTACAGGTCATAAGCCAGTCCACTGTCCGCTGTGTTAAGAATGGAGCTTTCATCTTTCCCATTCAGTCTACTATAAAGGAGGCAACCCTCAGAAAGCCTCCTCAGAGCAAGCACCCAGGAAATGTGTGTTAAAAGATGATCAAACCAATTGGAAGAACATTAGCATATTCCACTGAACAACCTCAAGTTTAAGACAAATTATAAAGTCCAATTTCAGAAAATGGTAGATTAGAAAAGATCATAGGTCATAGCTCTTTAGAGGCACTTTAGAATATTCCAGGAGCCATAACATAGATTTCAAGAATTGATCAAGGTGACAGTCATAAAAATCAATTGGGATTAATTATCCTCACGTGAAACAGCTAACAGCTGTGCAAAGTAACAGGTAGTATTTTGAGGGAACATGTAATCTTTCTCATACTGTTAACAAAAAAGTTAATGGACCAATCTTTTGGCCAGGGAGATGGTGCGATGGGCATAGAAGCCTGATGACCTAAGTCAAATTCTCAGTTCTCACATAGTAGAAGAAGAAAAAAAATAGACTCCTACAAGTTGTCCTTTGACCTTTACACACACGCACACACACACACACACACACACACACACACACACACACACAGTATTTACACAATTTTTAAAAAGTAAACATTGTCATTTTTTAAACTGCTACACAAGTGAACCCATAGAGGCAACCAAATTATGTGCCTCTAACATACCCAGAGTATGCTACTGGGAAGCTCATTCATTATTAATGTAAATCATAACCAAAGACATTCTAGATCCTTTATCCCAGGAAGAAATAAATGGAGGACAAACTGTGGGCCTGGGGCTCAGGCATTTAGAGAATCAGTCTGCCTAACATGCTGATATATTTCGTTGGAGCGTATTGAAAATTATTTTTAGAGCTCATTTCTGGGTTCATGTGCATCCCACTATCAATGGCTTTACAGCTGTTTCAGAGGAGATAAGAGACTGTCCATCAGCCTTGATGCTGTTGGTCTGTGTCATTTAGCCTGAAGAAAATTGCCAAGAACATAAGAGAAACGCATTCCTGTGAAATTTGTTGAGAAATTATTCATACGATTGGAAAGCTTGGAAGAAATGTAACACCCATGTTTTCATCAGCATGGAAGACTATGCGGCTCTGAGGCAGGGGTGGAATGCACTGAGGCTGTCAAGTACTCCCATGTGGGCATGTCTCAAAGTGAGTGCTTTCTTTCCCCCTTCTTCGTTCCCACCTGTACCAGCTTTGTACCAGGTGACAAAGATGGCCTCAGGCTGTGGCAACATGGAACAGTAGGAGTTTGAACTTACTTAAGGTTCCAGGGAAATTCTTCAGTTATTGGGAAAAGATGATTGGAACAATGACATAGTCTATGTGTCATCTGGGAGGTTCTTTAATCCCCAGTCTTGTCTTATGGACAATGTCTGATGACACAACATAGCCAGTTAATTTTGTGGGGTAGAGTGAACTCTACTACACTTCATATCTTTTTCTTCGTCCAGAAGAGCAACACCATGAAAACAATAAGTCTAATATTAATACTTCAGGGATAAAAAGAGTATCTTTTCAGTGACCACTGAAATCTTGATGAAAAAAAAAAAGACTACAAAGACTTATATAATATTAACCTACACAGACAAAAATGGAGGTGTGATCTTGGGGCATTTGTAAAAGAGACAGGCTTGACTTTTTGACTTTGGCAAAGTCAGAGGCCACTGGGAGTAGCTCCTTTCAGGGAACCATACAACAATACTGTTAGGATTCCATTTACCTTGTGTGAAGGCTGGGAAATCCTCATGAAGCTTTGAATGGAAATTAAAGATGTACAGCCATGCCTCGGTTCAGAATCCTGAGCTTGGTCAAAGAGAATCATCTAGCAAGCTTGGATTTCTGCCCTACCTGTGTTTCAGATTTCACTATCTATGCTGGCTATATAGTGCCACAGGAAAAGGTCCCTAAGGAGAATTTTATTGTCATCAAAGAGCATGGATACAACTTAAGTCCTAACTCATAAAAGAGAGATTAGTCAGACCTGCAATAGATACTACCAGTGCCTGGTCTGGAGCCCTGTTTTTGCAAAAACATGTCCATCTTTCCTGTGAGTGGTGTTTGCTAATGTGCAAGAACTTCCCAAAGGCAGCTGATATCTTTAGAAAAGACCAATGTATCTCTTCGTCAAGCAACAGTCTCAAACCATTGATGGAAGGACGCGAAGTGATCAGACAACCCCAGCCTCCAGCTGAGGATAAGGCCAACTATGTGAGACAATTAGCACTTCAGAGCCCTCCTGATACAGCATGCAGCCAGTATGGGTTTTTGTTTTGTTTTGTTTGCTGGGCTCTCCTGCTCATTTTTCTGGACTTTTCCTCTGTCTTACTCGGTTTTCATCAATTTGTTTTCCTTGAGATTTCTCTATCTTCCCAATAAACCATTTGTGCAAGAATCCTTGGTACCCATCCTTGGAAAGATCCTAGCTGGCAGCAAAAGACCTTCAGCTTCTACACGCCATGAGCACATGGCTTCACAATGAGCCTTCCATCCCTGGGAGGGCAGATGATGCTAGAATGCTCAGGCTTCCCAGTTTCAGGAAACTATCTATAATGCACAGGACTGAACACATCATGAGCACTCATTAATCTTAGAATGTCTCACTTGATTGATAAAGTTCCACATTTTTACCGGGCTAGCTCTTTGCATGGCTACATTTCTGCTCTTCCCTAAGTCCTCAGGAACAAGTCAGCAAGGACAATTAATCTCACTTGTTCATCAGACTTAAGCACAATTAGTCACTGAGCTCGCCATTAGTTAATAGCAGACAGTTTTCAGAGCCATCACTCCCATGTTTGGAGAAAGAAAACAATAAATAATGCCTAGAAGAACGCTTGACTGGCTGTTTGCCAGTCAAGAAACAGATCTAAGAAGTCTGTTCTTTAGTTCCTCAGTCTAGACTGCACCAACTTCGTAAGCCATCTTAATTGTTTTGGACAAAATGAGAAGTCCCTTCTGAGAAACTCAGTAACAGGTAATTTGGCCCTCACATCAGCATGTCATCCTCAGATCTAGGTATAGAATCTGTGTTGAAAACAAGATTCCATACATCAATATGTTCAATGGGTCAAGAGGGCAGATGGAACTGGTCCAGGGAAGTTGTAATGGAGATCATGGTACAGGTGCGATGGCTATGTGCACACCAAGGATGCCAATTTGGGCAGCAGGCTCAGCCTGAATGGGCCAGAGAACAGCAGAGTGGGAATTGGTATGAGTCAGCTGTGTGAATCTACTAAGAGGAAGGAGATCAGAGTTCAGCATGTTAGCAATTGGGAATGGAGGAAAAGGGGGATAAAATAATGGATCAACTTTAATGATGGCCTTTACCATGGGCTGGAGGTACTCACAAGGTTGTCCATTAACCTTCTGGGCAGAAGATTAATGTTTCCATCTAGGAGCCAAAGGAAATAAAGCTAAGAAGATCCAAATTCACATTTGTTAATCAGCAAAGTCTAATCTGCACCCCATCATGCTGTCCTCTCAATCCTTTTAAGGAGTCTCAGGTGGGTGGGACAGCACTGAATCTTGTGTCTGACCCTGACATTCTCCAAGAATGTAGTGCTTATGAGCTAAGCTGTAAGCGAAATGGACATTTCAAGTAAGTGAAGTGGGAAGACCCTTAATGGGTGACAGCAGTCTATTGACTGATGACAAAAAGGAGAGCATGACCCACTTCCCACAGTGACAGGATAAGAGCAGCCCACCGACAGAGCCACATCTTGAAACAGAAGACAAGAAGTACGAGAGAGTGATGACACCAGAGCTTTTCTCAGACACCAAGAAAGTTCTCAGTCTGCAGAGAAAGGGGCAAGCTCAGGAGTCTGCTGTCACTCAGTTCCCTGTAAGACACTCAAAGCATGAGGATTCTAGTTTCTCACCACTGTCACTTGTGACTGAATCTTTATAAAACTCTAAATGCTGGCCAAAGCGAACTGAGGAGCACTGTCTAGCCAGACTTGAGTTGCCCCACAAGCCTTTTCATCAACATCTCAGAAGGCCCAGGTTCCTTCTGCATGCTAAGAGGAATCCTGCCCCACAAAGAGCCTTAGGAGAACATTTTACCCAGGGTAACAGCAGAAAAAACCATCTCCTTATTAATGCCCTGAAGGAAATGGTGAAAGGCTGGATAAAAATACTCACTTCTCCTCTACTAGCTACCTGGAAATATATCCAGAGATGAGTACAGTCCAGGCTATCCTTCTGCCTTTTCTTATGCCAAAAAACTATAATTTTCCTGGGTAGAGGAACATTCTAACATGCCACATACCCAAAGATGTACCTCAAGCTTGACTTCTGGAATGGGTGGCCCATGAATTGCCCATGGAAATACTTCATCACTTCAAGTGGTTCCTGTACCTATAATCCTTGTTTCTTTTCTTTAATCTCAACCTTATTTCTAGTTTCTCTAGTTGCCTTGGGGACTTGCTTCAATTTTCAGTCGTTCTTTGCCTGGCTTCTGGCTACTCTCTATCTAAAAGTTTGATCATTTTAAAACTACTACCTCTAAGTCTTCCCAGTATACCCACTGCAGGCTGCTTCCTCTCCCCCTCTCCTTTCTCTCGCAATTACCATTTTCACTAACAACTCACCCTTACTGTTTCAACTCCGGTTAGTTATAACCATAGACTGTACCTCACTCACTCAGGCTCACTCAGGGTATAAAGCTTCATCTGGGTGCCTAATATTCATTGTTGTTGTTAATCTACCACCAGCGAGAGAAAAGAGGCTCCCAAAGGATGCTGATGACTTCATTTGACATTTAGACCTGTGTTCTTTCTAGCTGTGAATGCATCATCACATCTAGGGACAGAACATTCTCCTATTATGCCCAAGATGCTAGTAATTTTCAGAGTTGTAGAAGGGACAGTTTTAACCCTTGCCCCGTGATTCTGACATCACCTCTAGATTATACCTCTGCACCTATGTGTCCTATTCATCAGGGTATCTGAGCTTCCCAGGCCTTGCCTCCCATAGCCATGGATCTCCATTTTCCTCTGCCATGCTCTGAATGTGACTCTTTTCCAAGGTTCCATCCAAGTCTTTTGATTTTGCAATCTGCAGATTTTTCCATTGGTACTCTACCAGCTAACCCTATACCATCCACTTGCTTCTCTCCACTTGAGTGGCTAGAGATGAAAACTTTGACCCCTACCTATCCTAGGAGCCTGCAGCTACCTTATGAAGCCTGTTTGCAAAGTTGATCTCTCAAATGTGTGACTGTTGATGAAAAGAAAGAAAGGAAGGAAGGAAGGAAGGAAGGAAGGAAGGAAGGAAGGAAGGAAGGAAGGAGAACATTTGCTGTCACTTATCACAGACATTCTTCATTCTATATTAAAGTCTCTCTGGGACCAGGTCCAATCAAACATGCAAGTTCATCTCTCTGGGCTCCCCGTTACCGAGTTTTCCACCTAATTTGAAGCCAGGAAGCCAGAAAAGGAATATTGAGTGGATTCTCAGACAGCCTCTCTATAAAGGAGGACATCCAACATTTGCAAATGTGAGATCTTTTAAATTCTCTAACCCAAGTATGCCCAGTGAAGCAAGTATTTTAATCTATTTTAGAGAAATGGGTAAAAAAGCAAAGAAACAGATTTGAAATTTTCAAGTTACTCAGGCTTTGTTAATTTCTAAGGCAGAGAATCAGTCCTTTCTTCTTCCTTCACAGCCCGAGGATTCTCTAGAAGACACGAGATCCCTATTCTGGGTTCACCTGGCATGGACTCCTCTTTACCTGAAATGCCCCATTTGCCATTATTTTCTTAGTCTAACACCTCCACCTCTGTCACACCCAGCTCCACTCTTGGCTCAGCTGAGGATAATTACTTCCTCCATGCTGCCTTCAGCCCACACATCTGACACCTCACTGCTCTGTTCTGCTGTGAACTTCTGTTAACCAGCAGGCTGTCTAAAAGGGGGTCTTTTAAAAGGACAGGACTCTGACCCTCTCTCCTAACACATGTTAAGCACAGTATCTATGCACATAGAATGCTCGGACAGCCTTGAATCCATGTCAATTTATCCCATGAAATTCATCCAAAAGTATGTTTGGAAATTCAAGGCAAAGAATAGACAACAGCAAACAGTGGTAGAGCACCCTGACTCCTTCTCTGTGTCTTTAGGCGAGTGAAGCACCAGAGAGCAACTAGCATGGGTTGATATGGACAAGAAAGATACATGTGCCCTTTAAGAACTGGTTTCTCTTGGGTGGTGGTAGATTGCCAGCAAGATTTTGATTAAACAGAAAGGATAATGTGCCAATTAAAAGAGAGATTCAGGATCAGCCCAGGAACAAATCCCCTAAAGCTGGCAGGTAACACATTTCTCACCTTCCAAGACCCTGTTTCTGCTCCAGTGAACTGGCAATAATATATTGCTCATCATGCAGAATTGGAAAAGGAGACAGGACACTATGTTGGTAAAACGTTTACTAAAAAATAAATGGTGTGCATCAATTATGGTCTGTGGTCTATAATAGATATAAGCTCAACAGATGACTTTGGGAAAATAAGCAAGCAAATAGTCCTCCATTGTAGAGTTTGCTGATAAGCTCAGTATAAATACTCTACCAAAGACTTTAGCCTAGCACTGTGATGCCTTTCAACTGCTTGTGGTTCACACAAACATTCATTCCTCTGGACTTGTTGATACCTCTGTATCAACAGATACTTCTTTTTAGCAAGGTGAAAGAAGAAACTAACAAATATGACTTCTCATTGTTGTATAGAGAAGAAACTTTAGCCTCAGTTGCCCTACCATAGAAAAAGTCCTCTGAGCATGCCTACAGGATCTCAGCAGAGAACATCTTGAATAGACTGAGTGGCTGGTTCTGAGGTGTCATGATGTTCATGGTAAACAGGCACTTAGAGGGAACCATAGCCTTACTTTTCTGAAATATCCTCTTTAAACATTCAGGAAGGTCTGCCTTGTGGCATTCTCCCCAAGGGAGGATGGTTTGTATAGAGACAGCATTTGTTCTGTGGCCTTTTCTCACTTTCTAAGGATGTAAAAATCATTCTACTTTTCCTTTGCAATTACTTTCTACTTTATTTCTCAGTTTTCCTTAGTGATTCACATAAAACAACCTATTTTTGCAACCAAGAGTTAAATAATATTCCATTGCCATGGCAACAGGTTAGGCTAGTAGCCTTCAAACCCAACTGCTCACCCCACCATCAGCCACATAGTATATCTTCCCCCTCTCTATGTTAGAAACCTTCTTACAAGGTGAGAGATGAGTTTCTAGAAAGTTCTTGTGGTCTGTTACAAGAATGCAAAGAAAAATACACAAAATTTCTGTGGCAGAAGTAAAGAGTATCTTCAATCATGGTTTGAGGGCTAAGTCTCAATAGAGACAAGATTAACTCCTTGTCTCTCTCAGTGAGAATATTCCAGTCGAAGGAGGGCTAAGATCACTGATAAAAGAGAATAATTTCTTAAAGTGTTAGTCTGATGGATAAAATATAAATGGACTTTCACAAAAATTGTTATAGTGCTCTAATCCTTGGCACAGAGTATGGATAATGGTCCCCAATCGATGAGTTGATACATGACCCTGTAGACAATATAAATTTCATTACATGTGATGGTTAATATTGATTGTCAACCTGATAGGACTTAGTATTACTCAGGAGCCAAACCTAGGGGATGTCTATGAGGGGTGGTTTAGATTAAAGTAGCCTATAGTATACTTGTGAAGAATTGTCTAGTTAGGATAATAAAGATCGGAAGACTCATCCTATATGTGGGTAGCAGTATTCCATGGGCTGGGTTCTGGAATGAATAACAAGAAGACAGACAGCTGAGTGAAGCATTAATCAATCTATTTCCTTACTGTTGATACGTCTTCAACTTCTACCCATAGGATTTCCTACTAAAATAGACTGCATCCTCGAACTGTGATTAACATCATCAAAATTTTTTCCATTACGTTGCTTTTCTCAAGACGTCTTATCACAGAAGTGGTAAAAATAACCAAAATATTATTAAAAGTCTAGCAAGTATGCCCAACTTACAGCCCACAAGCCACATGTGCCCCAGGGCAGCTTTGAGTGCACCCCAACATCAACACTTTTAAACTAACTTAAAATGTAAGATTTTTGAGTGTGTGTCTGTGATTTCTTCTGCACCTTGATGCACAGTTCTTTTTTTAAAAATTAGATATTTATTTATTTTCATTTCAAATGTTATCCCCTTTTTTGGTTTCCCCTTTCTAAACCCCCTACCCAATGCCCCATCCCCCTGCTTCTTTGAAGGTGCTCCTCCACCTACCCACGCACCCACTCAGGCCTCACCACTCTGGCATTCCCCTACACTGGAGTATCAAAGCCTTCACAGGACCAAGGGCCTCTCCTCCCATTGATGCCCGACAAGTCCATCCTCTGCTACATATACAGCTGGAGCCAGAATACCAATAGCTTATGGTCTAAGATCAACAGTCGACAAATGGGACCTCGTAAAATTTCAAAGCTTCTGTAAGACAAAGGACACTGTCAATAGGACAAAACAGCAACCAATAGATTGGGAAAAGATCATTACCAATCCTATGTCCCATAGAGGACTAAAACGCAATATATACAAAGAACTCAAGAAGTTAGACTCCAGAGAACCAAATAACACTATTTAAAAATGGGGTACAGAGCTACACAAGAGATTCTCAACTGAGGAATACTGAATGGCTGAGAAGCACCTAAAGAAATGTTCAACACCTTTAATCATCAGAGAAATGCAAATCTAAACAACTTTGAAATTCCACCTCACTCCAGTCAGAATGGCTAAGATCAAAAACTCAGGTGACAGCAAATGCTGGTGAGGATGCAGAGAAAGAGGAACACTCCTCTATTATTGGTGGGATTACAAGCTGATACAACCACGCTGGAAATCAGTCTGGTGGTTCCTCAAAAAATTGGACATAGTACTACCTAGGGACCCAGCTATACTACTCCTGGGCATATACCCAAAAGATGCTCCAACATATAACAAGGTCATATGCTCCACTATGTTCACAGCAACTTTATTTATAATAGCCAGAAGTTGGAAAGAACCCAGACGCCCTTCAACAGAGAAATGGATACAGAAAATGTGGTACATTTACACAGTGGAGTACTACTCAGTTATTAAAAACAATGACTTCATGGTGCACAGTTCTTAAGTATAAACTTTATAGGTGACAAGATTGTGACATAATGCTGAAATGTTGGACTTAAACCTGAAAATAAACATATTTACTTCATTTCTAATTAGAAGAAGCAGAGGTGACAAAATGTAGCCTTTGCAACACTAGTTTGTTATGCTCACTGGCAATGAACACACTTTGGAATGGTACCAATAATTTCTGATAAAATCTGACATGAGAAGATGGGAAAATTGGGTAAACCAAGAAGTATTAAAGAAACTAGACCAATGTTTTAAAACTTTCTCACATAGAAAATACTTGACGCAAAGAGTAGTAGTCTATGAAATGTTTAAGAACTATTTATTTTTTCATTTTCTCTACTTACTGAAAACAGATTTTTTTTCCCCTCTCATGTATCTGATCATGGTTTCCTCTCCTTCCACTCTACTCAGTTCCCCCTCACTTCCTCTCCTATCTAGAACCACCCTCCTGTCTCTCATTAGGAAATGAATAGGGATAATAAGATAAAATAAGATAAAACAAAAACTAACAAATTGGGAGGGAGAAAACAAACAAAAATAAGGAAAAAGTCTAAGAAAAGGCTCAATAAACGTGTAGTCACAGACATTCACACACTCAGGAATCCCATCAAAACAGTAAACCGAAAGTACTCTCTCTCTCTCTCTCTCTCTCTCTCTCTCTCTCTCTCTCTCTCTCTCTCAAAGGGCCTTCAGGGGAAAAGAAGAGAAAAAAATTAAACATATAGAAATACAATTTTTAAAAAATTAGAAATATGACAAAATTTAAAGCAAGCAAACAAATAAAAACCAGCCCTGATGCATTAAGGCTTAGTATTAAGACTAAGACCCCCAAAGATGCCTTTGAATTCACTTTCTGATGGCCATCCAATGCTGTGTGTATGGCCTACCCCAAACAGTAGTTTGTTTCCCCAAGGAGAAAAACAAATCTTAATTTGCGAGTGTCTATCAACTGAAGATAGCTTCCGGATTAGAAACTGGGAGCATGTGTCCCCTTGTCCCATTTCAGTTCTAGGATCCCATCTGATGCAGACCTGCACAGGCCCTGTGTATGCTTACCTCAGTCTCTTTGGTTCCCATGTGCACTAACTCTGCTGATTTAGAAGGCCTTATTTCCTTGCTATTCTCCATCTCTTGTGGCCCCTCCACTCCCTCTGCCTCCTCTTCAGTAGAGTTCTCCGAATATCAAAGGAGGGAATTGATGGAGCCATCCAACCTATGGTTGAGTGTTCAATGGCCTCTCACTTTCTGCTTATTATCCAGCTGTGGGTCTCTGTATTTGTTCCCTTCCACTGCAGGAGGAAGCTTCTCTGATGCTGGCTGAGTAAAGCACTGATCTATGAGTAGAACAGACTATCACTAGGAGTCATGTCATTGCTATGTTCTTTTGGTAGAACATAGTATTTGGTTTTACCCCAGGTCACCCAAGCAATGTCAGGTATAAATTGCATCTTGTGGAGGAGGACTTAGGTCAAATGGACATTGGTTGTGTAAAACCTAAAGAAAATTTCAAAGCAGCCTATAAGATAACTCCCCTATCCTCCTAACAAAAGTCCCCTGCTGAGGAATTCCATCAGTTAATCCTCAACCATCCCCATTGTGGTTTTAAGACCTAAACCCTGTCCTTAGAGCCCCAAGACTAACAGGAGGTAGTCTCATGGCCTGCAGGACTGCCAGAGGCGTTGCAATGCCCAGAGAAGTCACCAGAAATAATGTAACCATGATGTTGACCAATGAAGTCAAGGGGCGGAAGAGCCCAACCAATCCTCGTATGCCGCAATGTCCCCCTGGCTATTCCTGTAGCTCTTGTGGTTCTTGTGCTTAAAAGTAGCATGAATCTGTAGGGCAGGGTTCTTTTTCTTGGTTCCTGTCTGAAGGCTGAGGAACCCTGGCATGCCGGAAATTGAAATTAGAAAACCTCTTGCTGATTGCATTGAATCTGGTTTTGGTGGTCTTTGGAGATGAGTGGATCTTTGGTGGTGGTCCTTTGGGTCCAACAGTTGCTTCCTCCCACAAGTGTTGTGCCACTATTGCATTAGAATAGCTTGTAGACAGAACACCTTTGAAGATCTAAGTGCTTATGGATGGGCTGGTGTTTACACTTCTTTTTTTGTTAGCATTCATAGCATTCATTCCTGTACCAAAGGCACTAGAATGAATGTAGGAGTGAAGGCTCTATGCAGGCACCAGATTGACTTCTCTGTGTTCAGTGAGATGTGTGGTTGTTGTTTTCAGCAATGGTGCCTTAATCTCAGTTTGTGGATAACAACCCATAGTCTAGGCAACAACCTGGTCTGTTTGGGGGTCCTTTGGCCAACAACTCAATTAAATGCAACCCATTCGTAGCACTAGAAGCTTCATGGTATCAAGAAATGTCTAGTTGGGACTCTGTCTCCCCCATTATTTGGTAATTTCATTTAGATTTTTTTTCGTATATGTATATATTCCAGGACTACTGGATTAAGTTTCCATCCTACCCTTCATATGCTCCTTAATTTTAGCTTTCTCTCCCTGTATTTCTTTTTTTTTTTTTTGTCCCATCTTCCCTCTCCACCTGATCATCCAGTATCATCCCCAAATATATGTATCTATTCCACTTCCCTTTCTTAATAATGAGGTCTATCTGTCCCCCCAGTACCTTACTCTATATCTAATCTTCTTAGTTTTGTGGATTTTAGATTGGTTATCATTGACTAACAGCCAAAATCCACATATAAGCAAATGCATACCATATTTGTTTTTCTAGGTCTGGGTAACCTCACTCAGGAAGAAATTTTTTCTCTCTAGTTCTACCCATTTACCTGTGAATTCCATGATATTATTTTTCTAACAGATGAGTTATATCCCATTATGAAAATGCACCATATTTCTTTTATTCCTTCTATTAAGGGATATCCTGCAAGTGGTATAGGATTGGAGTTGGAGGCAAGAGTATGAATTCATTGTTAGTTTAACAACAACATATATGAGTATATTAAGAAATTATAAGTATATTGCTGTGAGTTATTTTACCCACAGATACTCCCTGGCTCTAGAAGTGATTTTTTTCTAAGAAAGATCAATAGTAGTACTGATACCTGAGTAGCAGCAAGCACAGCCATGTCTTCTCCTCTAGTATCACTTGTAAAGATTAAAGAAAAACTCCTTGGAGAAATCACTGATATTAAGTTGGGGCAAAGAATACAGATCTCACAGTGCCAGAGAGCAAGGAAGTGCTGGAAGAACAAAGAGACGTTGGAACCAAGCAAAGGAGCGCTCAGTAGCCAAAGCTGAAAGACTCTCAACTACAAAACCCGAGTGCCGCTTTTTAGTTTGAAGAATAAAATATTTGTCAGTCTATATGAATGTAAATTAATAACAATAAATAAGGAAAAAATGGATAATGATCTTTAAAGAAGAATTCCAAATCACTCTTATAGACCTTACTACCTCTGTGAAGTGGAAGCTTTAAGCTCTCTAGGAGAACTGAACATAATGACTCATTACAAAAAATTAGAGTGTGACAAATAGAACAAAGTAATTACACGTTAGAACAATCTGGCAAACACAGCCTCAGCCAAAAGAACAAAGTTAACAGCATCAATGGTAAATAAGCCCAGTTCATAACACGTGATCCTGAACTAATGGGTTGAGAATGGCCCTTCTTTGTTACCTTCCTCCCTCAAACTCACACCCGATCTAGGAACTAAAAAAGTAACAAAACTGCACAAGGTACAATGCTAAAAACAAACAAACAAAACAAGAGACCTGGACTCTCAAGGTCATGACAAACAAAAGAAGTCAAAAGGCTATTGCCAGGAGACCAAGGCAAAGTGTCTGGACAGAAGAGAGTCTTTGGGGAAAACCTGAAAAGACTAAATAACTATGAAGCTTCTCTACTCATGACATATTAACACTGCGCTGGTCCTAAATGCAGTGCTTGTTCCAAATGCAGTGATACAATGAAAGAGATAAGAGGGAAAGCAAGTAAGGGCTGAGAGGGATTCTCTGCACTGTATCTCCAAAAGCTTGGGAAAATATAAATAATTGTAAAGGTAAGTTATTTTTAATCGGATGGAAAGATCAGAAGGGAAATTGGGGCTTTTCAGAAAGCAGTCCTACTAAAACTGCTAGGCCACACAGGTAGGAATGGCAGCAAGATGGCTTAAAGACCTCTGCGAAAAATCAATACTGTACAGTTTTCAAAAACAAACTATGTGGTTTAGAGTTGGGGGTGACACTTTTTAAAGGACACACAAACAGAACAAACCTCAAAGGGAATAACTTATAGGGTTGACCATATTCATACTAAATGTCCCACAGCAGTGTATAGAAATTAAAATACAAGATATAGAACAAAAGCAAATTCCTGGGCACAGGTAATGGATAAATGTAATGTATGTACAAGTGAGCAAAAAAGGAAAACTTAATGGAAAAAGCACAGAGCAGCAGTAGAAATAAACGTAGAAAAACATTCAGCCTCACTTGAAATCAAAGGGAAAATTAATATAGTCAGAAAATAGCATGTGGTCCCCATCAGATTATCAAAATTGAAAAGTGTGAATTCATCAAATATTCAAAATGTTTATAAACAATGTGTGGTCATACACATAGTAACTGGCAATGTAAATCTACAAAACCACATTAGAGAGTAATTTGGCAATATCTAATAGAATTAAACAGGGCCATACAAGTGAGTCAGCAGTTCTGTTATGGGATATGGATCCCAAGGAACAAATCCGTGACACATGCTAGAATGCCCGCTGCACGGCTGTCAATATTGTCGCCCTGGCATCACGAGGAAATAGTAGGAGTGTGGACAAGCATAATGTGGCTGTATGAACCATTTGATATCTAAGTGAACTAAGAAGTAAGTTACAAAAATAGACTACGAAAAGCAAAGGATGATTTATGAAAGTAATATATAGCTGAATGCTATTTGATACATTTTGATATTAAATATTAGCAGATTAAGTATACTAAATGTACATACAAATACAAAAATGTCAAAGATGTTGGCATTAAAATATATAGTACAACTATTTACAGTCAGATATTATATATATATATATATATATATATATATATATATATATATATGGTAAAACTTCTGTTTATATATCCTATCAACTCAGTACACAGAATTTATGTCAATCAAAACAGGTAGATTGACTCGGAAATGTACAGGTGTGTGTATTTAAGCATACAGTAAATAACAGCTGTGTTGTTTTATTTAAATTATTTGTAACATTCACAATTTTATATGGGTTGGAGAAGAGAAGGGCTTGTGGTTTCAAAACACTTTTATGGTTAAATGCTTTGTACGAAAACTAAGGAAATTAGTGAACTGTGAACTATGACTAAAAGACAGCTATTGAGCAGTGTAGAATCCATTTATATATAGAAGCATATTTAGCAAACTGTGCTAATTGTACGTACAGAAAGGAAGTTTAATCTCATAATTTTACAATGTGAATATGATAACTAAAATTGGGAAGTGATACTTGGGGGAAATTGAAGCTATTTCCATATGCTGATTCTTTTATTTTCTGTAGAAGAGATGCACAAAGATGTAGGCAGTAGTTAAAAGTGTGCCAACTTCATCGGTTTCTCAGATTTGGTGTTCCAGCTATATGAGACTAATTGAGCAACCAGCAGTGCTTGTGATGAAGAAGTCCATATCAAAATTAACAATACCTTTACTCTTGTTCATTCACTCAGTCATTATTTCTCAAGGTAGTAAAAATAAATGCATATCCTTCTGTAACTAGTTTCTTAGATTACTTCTGTATATCCACTCATAGTTATGCAAAACTGAAAGGTAGAAGTTTTAAGGTTGCCCCCCTAGACAAAAATTTAGAGCAGAAGAAAGAAACTGGGTGGGCCCTGGAACTGCATGTTCCAGAAACTAGCTGACCCAATCCTATCAATAAACCTCGTATTATTACAGCAAGGACGGTCTTTCGTGAGTTCTTGGGGGGTTGCGTCATCCCGAGACTTGAGTGAGGGTCTCCTTGCTCTGGGAGTTCTTTCAAAACCACATACCTAAATCCCATTTTTTTCCCAAATGGTTATTGATTACATGGATGAGAACAAAGTGTTTTCTTTTTATTTCAATGTTTTGAAAAGGGTAAGAAAAATTAACATAAAACCATGCCATCCTTATTATTATAAAATGCCACCATGAGAATGAAATGCAGCATGACAGAAATAAATAGTATGTGTAGGGGTCAAAGACAATTAACTTGGAAGTGTTCAAAACAGAGTCAAGGAAAAACTGTCGTTAATGGGAAGGGAAGGACCTGAACACAGGTTAGAGAGAGTGGGGTGGCAGGGGAGAAGTTGGAAATACTAGTTTTCCTGACAAAGAGTGACTGTCTATAAAAGTGTAGGGAATGCTGTGTATTTAATTTGCAGTTTCAGTAGAGGAGGGGGTGCATTAGTGCTGTCACGAGAGAAATGCTGGAGGAGCCAAGAAAGTTGGATTTTTCCGAGTCCGGCAGGGCCTCACAGATTTGCCTACGATGGAACTCTTGGGAAGATTTTCAAATGCATAATTGTGATTGTTCCAGAAAAATGAGAGAGCTAAGTATTACAGGGCAGGAAGAAAATAAAAGTAAGTACAGAAAAGAGGCAACTGTTTACGGCTGAGAGTTAAGGTGTACGAGATGGGCTGGGAGAAACTGTCTAGGCAGAGGAGGGCTACAGTCCTGTCCCCTTCCCCTGATGAAGCTGAGAATCCTTGGGGAGCAAATGAGTAGGGAAGGCATAGGAAGATAACGCGATCCAGTTTGATGTGACTGTTTAAAAGATACTCGGAAGGCACTGGATTCAGAAACAGGATAGGTTCAGATACATGCAAGACAGAAAAGTGAGTAGGCATGAGGATACCTTGTTCCCCAAATGCAGCTCTCCTGGGGAAGTTTTATGAGGAAGACAAAAATCTGTGGGTGGACACTATCTTCTGGGAGAAATGAGAGTAGTCCAGTGTTAAGGATGACTATGAAGGCCCAAGGGGAGAGCGGACCAAGCTGGCTTTGGGTGCCTGGCCTGGGCACCAGGTGTGACTCCTTCAGTGTTTGGTATGATTGAAGCCTTCAGATGGCGAGCACTGGAAAGGTATCAAAGGAGCCAAACCCAGAACAGGATGCGTGGGTCTGGAAATGGACCAAGGCAGGCATCCCCAGTCTGTTGTGGTTTGCCTTGCCAAGATGTGGTGTGGATAACATGGTTGGTGAACAGAGTTGGTGGACTGGGTGATCAGCATATTGTTGGTTTTATAAATTGCAGAATGGTAATAATGATGCTTAGTTCACCTATGTATAGGAAAAAGTTTTTTTTAACTGGACAAAAGGGGAAATGTTGTGGTTTGCCTTGGGGTTTTCTCTGAATTTGTTAAATAAAGGCAAGAGCGTGAGATTTGGGCAGAGGTAGGAGTTGGGAGGAGAGGGGATTAGATTCAGAGGTTAGGTTGACAGTTGACAGTTGGAGACAGTTGAGCGAGTGGAACCTGAGGAGGGGGGGTGAGGATTGACAGTTGAGGGAGGAGGGTGAGAGAAGGAAGCCAGGAGGAAGAAGAGAGGGAGTTGAGAGACGATGGGGAACTGAGAGGAGTTAGAGGCACCAGGGGGAGAAGAAGCTGGAGACTTGGTAAATAAAAAGTGCAGGGATGAGTAATTTGGGAACTGGGATTAGGACAGTGTAATGTGGATCTGCCAAATCTAGACGCTGGATTGCTTTAATGCTAAATGAGTGTGTTTTTTTAAGAAAGAGTCTCAATTTAAGTAAGTGTGGCTGGGCTGAGTTTATGCCAAGATATCCAGCAGATATCTGGGGCACTGAGGTGTGGAACCCTAGCAGGGTAAAAACACCAGTTGTATGCTCTTTTGTGTAAGAGTCTCAGTATAAGAAAGTGTGTGGCTGGGTTGTGTTTCTGCCAAGATATCCAGAAGATATCTGGGGAAGCGAGGTGTGGAACCCTAGCAGGGAAAAAAACCCTGAGGGAAAACATTCCACCCCCGGTTTTCGTTTATACATTTTTACTTTTACTTTATTTTTATTTATTTACGACAACATATGGCGCCAACTAAAACCATTAGAACTCAACTAACCTGAGATAAAGTTTACTTCCCTCTCAACCCCAGAATAGGCAGGAGTACTAGTGGATTGGGAATTGACTGGGTCTGGAGGGTCTCTGAAGAATCGAGAGGACTGCCGTATTCTGAAGCAGAGGGAGAAAAAAAAAGGTACAAGGGGCTTCAGATCAGATACTACTTTGATGTAAGAGAGATATATAACTTTATGATACTTAAAGATGAGAAACATAATGAATATCTTTTGGGCCTTATGGAATGATATTTTGAATGGTCTGACAGTTGAGAATTTTGAGGAAAAAGACACTTTATCATTTACCAGTATTGCAATATTCATTCTTCTGATTTACTATATCTTCTCAAAAGACAGGGCCCTAAATAACAAATTTCTAGCTTTAGAACAGAAGATACAGGTAATTATGGAACAACATGAACGACAGAAAGAGAAAATTAAATCTTGGCAATATAGCCTAGAAGGAACACTAGAATTGAAGACACAGAAAATTATAGATCAGAATAAGAGACAGAAAGATGAAAATGAAAGTGATAGACAGAAACTAGGAAGGATGTTAGAACAGAACATACAACAGCACACAGCCCTAAATAGCAAATTTCTAGCCTTAGAACAGAAGATACAGGTAATTATGGAACAACATGAACAACAGAAAGAGAAAATTAAATCTTGGCAATGTAGCCTAGAAGGAACACTAGAATTGAAGACACAGAAAATTATAGATCAGAATAAGAGACAGAAAGATGAAAATGAAAGTGATAGACAGAAACTAGAAAGGATGTTAGAACAGAACATACAACAGCTCACAGATCATACTGAACAGCAGAGAGAAAGTAATGAGGTTTGGAAGCAAGACTTAGAGAATAACCTTTTAAAATTAATCAATCAAAAGATAATGGATAACAAATTATTAGAAGTACAATATAAAGAAAAAATTCAAAGTGTGGAAGCAAAACCTTGAACAGAGAATTCAGGAACTCAAAGAACAGGGGAAAGACAGAAAGAAATATGAAGCACGGATACAGACTTTAAGAGAGGAATTTAAAATTACAACTAAAGAAAAAACTCAGGTAGAGACAGAAGATAAAATTAAGGAAAGCCAACCTAAGGTTTTTAGGAAACAAACTTTATTCTATCCAGTTAGTGTGCAACAAAGGACTCCAAACGATGATCATCCACAGGGTTATGAAGAATTTGAATGGCAACCCATGGATGTATTAGAATTAAGGAAATTTAAGGAAAGTGTAACTAATTTTGGAATGCATTCGCCATTTGTAAAACAAATCTTAATTTCTTGGGCTATTAAAAATAGAGTAATCCCCCAAGACTGGAAAGATATGGTAAGAGCAATTCTAGAGCCTGCTGAAAATTTGCAATGGATTTCATGGTGGAGAGAAGAAGTGAGGGAGATAGCAAGACAAAATAGAGCTAGGGGCAGAGAGATTTCCACAGATCAACTGCTTGGTGAGGGCCGCTTTGCTGAAGTAGAGGTGCAGGCTATATATGACGAAGAAACTCTGTCATGGTGTCGATTGTCAGCCTTAAAGGCCTGGGACAAAGTCGCAGAATCAGGGAAAAGACTTGAAACATTCACTCAAGTCATACAAGGTCCTAAAGAAACCTTCCCTGACTTTTTACAAAGGCTTACCTCAGCTGTGGAAAGGAGTGTATCAGATTCAGCGGCAAGAAAGGCAATAATTGAGTCTTTAGCCTTTGAAAATGCAAATACCAAATGCAGGGAAGTAATTAGACCACTAAAGGCAAGGTCCGCACCAATAGATGAGTGGATTAGATATACAGCTGATGTTGGATCTTGTTCTCCTGATACTACTTTGATAGGAGAAGCTGCCACTGGACAGCTAGAGATGACCCAAGATTTCAAATGTTTTAATTGTGGTGAGCAGGGCCATCTCAGATATTACTGTAATAAAACCAAAGTGATACAAAAAAGGGGACTGTGCCTCCTAGAATGTGTCAAAGATGTGGCAGATATGGACATTTGACTAGGAAGTGTACAGCAACAACAGACAGATGGGACCGCATCCTGACAAAAAACT